>NC_092037.1:41455687-41803199 GCF_003086295.3 Arachis hypogaea
TTAGTATGAAGCAAGCTATGGTCATCTTGTAAATCTTAGTCAGGCAAACTCAAATGGATATGATGATGAACGAAAATAAACAATAAGATAAAGATAGAGGTACTTATGTAATTCATTGGTAGGAACTTCAGATAAGCGCATGAAGATGCCTTCCCTTCCGTCTCTCTGCTTTCCTACTGTCTTCATCCAATCCTTCTTACTCCTTTCCATGGCAAGCTTGTGTAGGGTTTCACCGTTGTCAATGGCTACCTCCCATCCTCTCAGTGAAAACGATTGCATATGCTCTGTCACAGCACGCGGAATTCAGCTGTCGGTTCTCGGTCAGGCCGGAATAGAATCCATCGATTCTTTTGCGTCTGTCACTAACGCCCCGCCTGCTAGGAGTTTGAAGCACGTCACAGTCATTCAGTCATTGAATCCTACTCAGAATACCACAGACAAGGTTAGACCTTCCGGATTCTCTTGAATGCCGCCATCAGTTCTAGCCTATACCACGAAGATTCCGATTAAAGAATCCAAGAGATATTCACCCAATCGAAGGTAGAACAGAGGTGGTTGTCAGTCACATGTTCATAGGTGAGAATGATGATGAGTGTCACGGATCATCACATTCATCAAGTTGAAGAACAAGTGATATCTTAGAACAAGAACAAGCGGAATTGAATGGAAGAACAATAGTAATTGCATTAAAACTCGAGGTACAGTAGAGCTCCACACCTTAATCTATGGTGTGTAGAAGCTCCACCGTTGAAAATACATAAGAACAAGGTCTAGGCATGGCCGAATGGCCAGCCTCCCAAAGTGATCAAAAGATCTAAAGAAAAAGGTTCCAAAGATCAAAAGATGAAAATACAATAGTAAAAGGTCCTACTTACAGAAAACTAGTAGCCTAAGGTTTACAGAAATGAGTAAATGACATAAGAATCCACTTCCGGGCCCACTTGGTGTGTGCTTGGGCTGAGCAATGAAGCATTTTTCGTGTAGAGACTCTTCTTGGAGTTAAATGCCAGCTTTAGTGCCAGTTTGGGCGTTTAACTCCCATTTTGGTGCCAGTTCCGGCGTTTAACGCTGGGATTTCTGAGGGTGACTTTGAACGCCGGTTTGGGCCATCAAATCTTGGGCAAAGTATGGACTATCATATATTGCTGGAAAGCCCAGAATGTCTACGTTCCAACGCCGTTGAGAGCGCGCCAATTGGGCTTCTGTAGCTCCAGGAAATCCACTTCGAGTGCAGGGAGGTCAGAATCCAACAGCATCTGCAGTCCTTTTTAGTCTCTGAATCAGATTTTTGCTCAAGTCCCTCAATTTCAGCCAGAAAATACCTGAAATCACAGAAAAACACACAAACTCATAGTAAAGTCCAGAAAAGTGAATTTTAACTAAAAACTAATAAAAATATACTAAAAACTAGCTAGATCATACTAAAAACACACTAAAAACAATGCCAAAAAGCATACAAATTATCCGCTCATCACTTATCCTCCTCTTGAGGAATTTTCGAAAATTCCTTTGTTTCCTCTGGTTCTTCTTGATCAGGTTGAGCATCCTTGAAGATGTCCTCAAGCTCTGATTCTAGGCTTTCAGACATATTGATCTCTTCTACCAGAGAGTCAATAATGTCAGCGCCCATGCAGTCATTTGGTGTGTCTGGATGCTGCATAGCTTTTACAGCATTCAACTTGAACTCATCCTCATTGACTCTCAGGGTTACTTCCCCTTTTTGTACATCAATAAGAGTTCGTCCAGTTGCTAGGAAAGGTCTTCCTAGAATGAGAGTTGCACTCTTGTGCTCCTCCATTTCCAGCACCACAAAGTCAGTTGGAAAGGCGAATGGCCCAACCTTGACAATCATGTCCTCCATTTCCATGTCTTTATGCTTGCTGTAGGTTGGTTATTCAACCACCTCTTAGCTTGATCTTTTACAGCAAATGAAAACAGTAATAGTCTGTAGACATCCTGATCCACCTCTTTATCACGTACTGTGTCAGCAATTTGTAAGAACTGTGCCAGAAACTCAGTAGGCTCTTCCTGTGGAAGACCGGAATACTGGCAATTTCGCTGCACTATGATAATGAGTTGAGGATTTAGCTCAAAGCTGCTTGATTTGATGGGAGGTGTACAGATACTACTCCCATATGCAGCTGTAATGGGGTTAGCATATGACCCCAGAGTCCTTCTGGACTGTTCAATCCTACTTAGGTCCATGATGGATAAAGGAGAATGATATGGATTGCAAGTAGATAAATATTTTTTTTTGAATTAACCGAAAAATAAAATAAAAACAAAAGGAAAATAAAATAAAAAATTCGAAAATTAAAAGAAAATAAGATCAAAACAAATTGAAAACTGAATCCATTAGTTAATTAAAAAGATTTTGAGATTAGCAATTAGAAAGATATGATTGAAAAATTTTTTTTTTTGTGAAAAAGATTTGATTTTTGAAAAGAGGAAAGAAAAAAACAACAAAATGACACCAAACTTAAAATTTTTAGAAAATCAAACACTAATTTTCGAAAATTTTAAGGGAAAAACACAAAGAGGACACCAAACTTAGAATTTTTACGGATCAAAAAGAGACTAAAGACATGCAAATTCGAAAATTAAGAGAAAAACAAAAGCATGCAATTGACACCAAACTTAAAATATGAAACTAGACTCAACTAAAAGACTCTAAACCAACAAAAATAAAACAGTCCTAATCTAAGCAACAAGATAAGCCGTCAGTTGTCCAAACTCGAACAATCCCCGGCAACGGCGCCAAAAACTTGGTGCACGAAATTGCAATCGCACTTTTTTGCAACCCCACACAACTAACCAGCAAGTGCACTGGGTCGTCCAAGTAATACCTTACGTGAGTAAGGGTCGATCCCACGGAGATTGTCGGCTTGAAGCAAGCTATGGTTATCTTGTAAATCTTAGTCAGGATATCAATAATTATCAAGGTTGATTGTGAAAAGTAAAAGAACATGAAATAAGTACTTGTTTTGCAGTAATGGGGAACAGGTTGAGGTTTTGGAGATGCTCCATCTTCTGAATCTCTGCTTTCCTACTGTCTTTCTTCTTCAAGCACGCAAGGCTCCTTCCATGGCAAGCTGTATGCAAGGGTTTCACCGTTGTCAGTGGCTACCTCCCATCCTCTCAGTGGAAATGTTCAACGCACCCTGTCACGGCACGGCTATCCATCTGTCGGTTCTCAATCAGGCCGGAATAGGATCCAGTGATTCTTTTGCGTCTGTCACTAACGCCCAGCCCTCAGGAGTTTGAAGCTCGTCACAGTCATTCAATCATTGAATCCTACTTAGAATACCACAGACAAGGTTTAGACCTTCCGGATTCTCTTGAATGCCGCCATCAGTTCTAGCTTATACCACGAAGATTCTGGTTAAAGAATCCAAGAGACATCTACTTAATCTAAGGTAGAACAGAGGTGGTTGTCAGGCACACGTTCATAGTTGAGAATGATGATGAGTGTCACAGATCATCATATTCATCCGGTTTAAGAACAAGTAATATCTTAGAATGGAAGCAAGCATGATTGAATGAAAAACAGTAGTAATTGCATTAATCCATCAAGACACAACAGAGCTCCTCACCCCCAACCATGGGGTTTAGAGACTCATGCCGTAGGAAGTACACAAAGAAACGTGTAAAGTGTCATGAGGTACAGATACAATGTCAAAAGATCCTATTAATAGTGAACTAGTAACCTAGTGTATACAGAAATGAGTAAATGACGTAAAAATCCACTTCTGGGTCCACTTAGTGTGTGCTTGGGCTGAGCATTGAAGCTTTCATGTGTAGAGACTTTTTCTGGAGTTAAACGCCAGCTTTCATGCCAGTTTGGGCGTTTAACTCCAATTTTTATGCCAGTTCCAGCGTTAAACGCTGGGAATTCTGAGGCTGATTTGCAACGCCAATTTGGGCCATCAAATCGCGGGCAAAGTATGGACTGTTATACATTGCTGGAAAGCCCAGGATGTCTACTTTCCAATGCCATTGAGAGCGCGCCAATTGGGCTTCTGTAGCTCCAGAAAATCCACTTCGAGTGCAGGGAGGTCAGAATCCAACAGCATCTGCAGTCCTTTTCAGTCTCTGAATCAGATTTTTGCTCAGGACCCTCAATTTCAGTCAGAAAATACCTGAAATCACAGAAAAACACACAAACTCATAGTAAAGTCCAGAAAAGTGAATTTTAACTAAAAACTAATAAAAATATACTAAAAACGAACTAGATCATACTAAAAACATACTAAAAACAATGCCAAAAAGCGTATAAATTATCCGCTCATCACGTCTCTTGAGATCCATGAATATGCTCTCTTGTTTGCTCCATCCTCTTCTTAGTGATGGGCTTGTCCTCTTCAATGAGGATGTCTCCTTCTATGACAACTCCAGCCGAGTAGCATAGATGGCAAATGAGATGAGGGAAAGCTAGCCTTGCCAAGGTAGAGGGCTTTTCGGCTACTTTGTAGAATTCAAGAGAGATGACTTCATGAACTTCTACTTCCTCTGAAATCATGATGCTATGGATCATGATGGCCCGATCCACAGTAACTTCGGATCGGTTGCTAGTGGGGATGATGGAACGTTGGATGAACTCCAACCATCCTCTAGACACAAGCTTAAAGTCCAGTCTTCTCAATTGAACCGGCTTGCCTTTAGAGTCTCTTTTCCATTGAGCTCCTTCAACACATATGTCCATAAGGACTTGGTCCATCCTTTGATCAAAGTTGACCCTTCTAGTGTAGGGGCGTGCATCTTCTTGCATCATAGGCAAGTTGAATGCCAACCTTACATTTTCCAGACTGAAATCTAAGCATTTCCCCCGAACCATTGTAAGATAATTCTTTGGATTTGGGTTCATACTTTGATCATGGTTCCTAGTGATCCATGCATTAGCATAGAATTCTCGAATCATTAAGATTCTGACTTGTTGAATGGGGTTTGATACGTGGTCAGGAGGGCATTTTCGTCATCTTAGAGCTATGGGACGGAATGGTAATTTTGTCATATTCAAGTATTTGAATACTAGAAGAATTGTACCTTGCTAGTCCTGGACATCAAGAAGACCAAGAGTCCGTCTCAAAAATAGTGGTGCTGAAAGGGCGACAACTCAAAAGGACCATTGGGCTAAGTCAGGACAGCAAGAAGCCCAATAATGCTTTTCAAATTTGATGGGAGGCATAATTTATTATTAATTTTCAAATTTTTAGGTATTTATGTTAGTTTGTTTTGTTGTTAGAGTTTTTTGGAAGATCTGAATTACTTTTGATTTGCTTAGTAGTATTTTTAGGGATTTTAAATTTAAATCAAATCTAATCTAATTTAAAAAGATCAAATCTTATTTAAATTAGTTATCATATCTTTAGGATTTTAAAATTTAAATCAAATCTGATCTAATCCAATAAGATCAAATCTGATTTAAATTAGTTATCTTATCTTTTAGTTAGTTTGTTAGGTGCCTATTTAAACACCTTTGGTGAGACAATTTACATAACTTTTGATGAATAAAATTTCCTTAGTGCTTTATGCACGTTTTTATTGTGTGATTAAGTGAGGTGCGTGATTTTCTTCTCTTGTTACATGGAGAAAATTAAGTGATTCAATTTTCATCCCTCTGATCTAGGTTATCAAGGACAGGTTCTTTGAAGGTCTAGTAGGAAAAACCCTTCCAGTGACCTAGGTTACTAAGAACAGGTTTCTTAGAGGTCTAGTAGGAAAATCCCCCCTTATCTACCCTCTTGTTTTATTTTTCCTTATCAGGGTTGGTAAGAAATTCCCAACATCTTCTTGGCAACAACTTCATAGAAGTAGTCTTGATGGACTTTTGAGATGAATCTCTCCATCTCCCATGATTCGGAGGTGGAAGCTTTTGTCTTCCCTTTCCTCTTCCTAGAGGTTTCTCCAGCCTTACGTGCCATAAGTGGTTATGGAAAAACAAAAAGCTATGCTTTTAGCACACCAAACTTAGAATATTGCTCGCCCTCGAGCAAAAGAGGAAAGAATAGAGGAAAAATAAGAAAATATGGAGGAGAGGGGCAGAGATGTGTATTCAGCCAAGGAGGAGAAGAGAGGGTTGTGTTGTGTGAAAATGAAGAAGGATGGAGGGGTATATATAGTGGAGGGAGAGGGTATTGGTTCGGCCATTTAGGGTGGGTTTGGGTGGAAAAGAGATTTTGAATTTTGAAGGTAGGTGGGGTTAATGGAGAAGAGAGGATGGATGGGAGTGGTGAAGGGGTAATTGGGAAGAGGGATTGAGGTGATTGGTGAGTAATGTTTGGGGAAGAGTGTTTTTGGATTGTGTGAAGAAGAGAGAGGGTGAGTTGAGGTAGGTGGGGATCCTATGGGGTCCACAGATTCCGAGGTGATTCTGTGGGGTCCACAGATCCTGAGGTGTCAAGGATTTATCCTCCCTGTACTAATTAAGCGTGTAAAATGCCCTCTGCATGCAATCCTGGCGTTTAACGCCAGATTGATGCTTGTTTCTGGCATTAAACGCCAGCTCTATGCTTGTTTTGGTTGTTCAATACCAATCTGCAGCATGTTTCTGGCGCTGAACGCCAGTTCCATGCTTGTTTCTGGCATTTAACGCCAGCTCTCCTCAGGGTGTAATCCTGGCGTTTAAATGCCAGATTGCTGCTTGTTTCTGGCATTCAACGCCAGGTTCATGCTCTGTTCTGGCGTTGAACGCCAACCAGATGCTCCTTACTGGCGTTTAAACACCAGTAAGCTCTTCCTCTAGGGTGTGCTATTTGTTCTGCTATTTTTTATTTTATTTTTAATTTTAATATTTGTTTTGTGACTCCACATGATCATGAACCTAATAAAACATAAAAGAACAATAAAAATATAGATAAATTAAAATTGGGTTGCCTCCCAATAAGTGCTTTTTTAATGTCAATAGCTTGACAGTGAGCTCTCATGGAGCCTCACAGATGTTCAGAGCATTGTTGGGACCTCCCAACACCAAACTTAGAGTTTGGTTGTGGGGGCTCTGTTTGACTCTGTATTGAGAGAAGCTTATCGTGCCTCTTTTCTATGTTTACAGAAGGATAACCTTGGGCCTTAAACACAAGGTAGTCCCCATTCAATTGAAGGACTAATTCTCCTTTATTAACATCAATCACAGCTCCTGCTGTGGCTAGGAAGGGTTTTCCAAGGATGATACATTCATCCTTCTCCCTCCTAGTGTCTAAGATTATGAAATCAGCAGGGATGTAAAGGCTTTTAACCTTTACCAACACGTCCTCTACCAATCCATAAGCTTGTCTTATTGACTTGTCTGCCATCTCTAATGAGAATGTGGCAGCCTGTACCTCAAAGATCCCCAGTTTCTCCATTACAGAGAGTGGCATAAGATTTATACCTGACCCCAGGTCACACAGAGCCTTCTCAAAGGTCATGGTGCCCATGGTACAGGGTATTAAGAATTTACCAGGATCTTGTTTCTTCTGAGGTAAAGTTTGCTGAACCCATGTATCTAGTTCACTAATGAGCAAGGGAGGTGCATCTTCCCAAGTCTCATTACCAAACAACTTGGCATTCAGCTTCATGATAGCTCCTAGATATTGAGTATCTTTCTCTCCGGTTACATCTTCATCCTCTTCAGGGGAATAATAGTTTTTAGAGCTCATGAATGGCAGAAGGAGGTTTAATGGAATCTCAATGGTCTCTATATGAGCCTCAGATTCCTTTAGGTCCTCACTAGGGGACTCCTTCTTGTCTGGGAGACGTCCCATGAGGTCTTCCTCATTGGGATTCACGTCCTCCCCTTCCTCTCTAGGTTTGGAAATTTTGATTAAATCAATGGCCTTGTACTCTCTTTTTGGATTCTCTTCAGTATTGCTTGGGAGAGTACTAGGAGGAGTTTCAGTGACTTTCTTACTCAGCTGGCCCACTTGTGCCTCCAATTTTTGATGGAGGACCTTGTTTCACTCATGAAACTTAAAGTGGCCTTTGATAGATCAGAGACTATATTTGCTAAGCTAGAGGTGCTCTGCTCAGAATTCTCTATTTGTTGCTGAGAAGATGATGGAAAAAGCTTGCTATTGCTAAGCCTGTTCCTTCCACCATTATTAAAGCCTTGTTGGGGCTTTTGTTGATCCTTCCATGAGAAATTTGGATGATTTTTCCATGAGGAATTATAGGTGTTTCCATAAGGTTCACCTATGTAATTCACCTCTGCTATTGCAGGGTTCTCAGGATCATAAGCTTCTTCTTCAGAAGATGCCTCTTTAGTACTGTTGGATGCATTTTGCCATCCATCCAGAATTTGAGAAATCATGTTGACTTGCTGAGTCAACATTTTGTTCTGAGCCAATATGGCATTCAGAGCATCAATTTCAAGAACTCCCTTCTTCTGAGGTGTCCCATTATTCACAGAATTCCTCTCAGAAGTGTACATGAATTGGTTATTTGCAACCATGTCAATAAGTTCTTGAGCTTCTGTAGGCGTTTTCTTTAGGTGAATGGATCCACCTGCAGAATGGTCCAGTGACATCTTGGAGAACTCAGATAGACTATAATAGAATATATCCAGAATGGTCCACTCTGAAAGCATGTCAGAAGGACACTTTTTGGTCATCTGCTTGTATCTTTCCCAAGCTTCATAGAGGGATTCACCATCTTTTTGCTTGAAGGTCTGAACATCCACTCTAAGCTTGCTCAGCTTTTGAGGAGGAAAGAACTTAGCCAAGAAGGCCGTGACCAGCTTATCCCAAGAGTCTAGGCTATCTTTAGGTTGTGAGTCCAACCATGTTCTAGCTTTGTCTCTTACAGCAAAAGGGAAAAGCATGGGCCTGTAGACTCTAGGATCTACTCCATTAGTCTTAACAGTCTCACAAATCTGCAAGAACTCAGTTAAAAACTGGTTGGGATCTTCTGATGGAAGTCCATGAAAGTTGCAGTTCTGTTGCATTAAAGCAACAAGTTGAGACTTCAGCTCAAAATTGTTTGCTCCAATGGCAGAGATTGAGATGATTCTTCCATAAAAGTTGGAAGTAGGTGTAGTATAATCACCAAGCATCCTCCTTGCGTTATTGTTGTTGTTATTATTTTCAGCTGCCATCTCCTCTTCTTTTTCAAAAATTTCTGTCAAGTCCTCTCCAGAGGGTTGTGCTTTAGCTTCCCTTAGCTTCCTCCTTAGGGTCCTTTCAGTTTCTGGATCTGCTTCAACAAGAATGTCCTTGTCCTTGCTCCTGCTCATATGAAAAAGAAGGGAACAGAAAATAATAATAGGGATCCTCTTTACCACAGTAGAGAGATTCATTTATGTTAGTAGAAGAAGAAAAGAATAGAAGAAGAAAAAGAGGAACATTCGAACTAAGAGAGGAAAAGGGGGTTCGAATTTTTAGATGAAGAGAAGCGTGTTAGTAATTAAATAAATAAATAGGATAGGATGAGAGGGAGAAATTCGAAAATTGTTTTAGAAAAATGGTTAGTGATTTTCGAAAATTAAGAAAAGAAATAAAATTAAAATTAAAATTTGAAACAATTAGTTAATAAAAAAATTTTGAAAAAGAGGGAGGTAATTTTTGAAAATTAGAGAGGAAAGTAGTTAAGTGGTTTTGAAAAAGATAAGAAACAAACAAAAAGTCAATTTAGTTAGTTAAAAAAGATTTGAAATTCAATTTTGAAAAGATAAGAAGTTAGAAAAGATTTTGAAATAAATTTTGAAAAAGATATGATTGAAATGATATGATTAGAATTTATTTTCGAAAAAGAATTGATTTTTAAAATTAAAATTGATTGCTTTAACTAACAAGAAACTAAAAGATATGACTCTAGAATTTAAAGATTGAACTTTTCTTAACAAGAAAGTAACAAACTTCAAATTTTTAAATCAATCACATTAATTTTTAGTAAAGTTTTCAATTTTGAAATAAAGATAAGAAAAAGATTTTGAAAATAAATTTTAAAAATTTTCGAAAATAATAAGAAAAATGAAAAAGAATTGATTTTTGAAAAAAATTTTGAAAAGAAAGGATTTTTTTAAAAATGAAATCTTGACTTAACTAACAAGAAACAACTTATTTTTAAAAATTTTTGACTGAGTCAACCCAAAGATTTCGAAATTTATGAGAAAAATAAGGAAAATATATTTTTTTGATTTTTTTGAATTTTTAATGATGAGAGAGAAAAACACAAATATGACCCAAAATATGAAAATTTTGGATCAAGACCACTAATGCATGCAAGAACACTATGAATGTCAAGATGAACACCAAGAACATTTTGAACATCATGATGAACATCAAGATTTATTTTTGAAAAATTTTAAAGAAAAGAAACACATGCAAGACACCAAACATAGAAATTTGTAATGCTTAGACACTATGAATGTAAAAATACATATGAAAAACAACAACAGACATAAAACAAGAAAATATGAAGATCAAACAAGAACACTTACCAAGAACAACTTGAAGATCTTGAAGAACACATGCATGAATTTTCGAAAAAATGCAAAAGTTTTTAAAACATGCAATTGACACAAAACTTAAAAATTAACACTTGACTCAAACAAGAAACACAAAAATATTTTTGGTTTTTATGATTTTATTATTTTTTTTGTAAAAATATTTTTTTTCGAAAATTAATTTTTGGAAAAATGAAAACAAAAAAAATTTGAAAGATTTTTGAAAACTTTTTGAAAAGAAAATTACCTAATCTGAGCAACAAGATGAACTGTCAGTTGTCCAAACTCGAACAATCCCTGGCAACGGTGCCAAAAACAAGGTGAACGAAATTGCAATCACACTTTTGCAATCTGCACAACTAACCAGCAAGTGCACTAGGTCATCCAAGTAATACCTTACGTGGGTAAGGGTCGATCCCACGGAGATTGTTGGCTTGAAGCAAGCTATGGTTATCTTGTAATTCTTAGTCAGGATATCAATTATAATTATCAGTTGACTTGCAAATAAACAAGAGAGCATGAAATAAATACTTATTATCCAGTAATGGAGAATGTGTTGGAGTTTTAGAGATGCTTTGTCTTCTGAATCCCTGCTTTCCCCCTGTCTTCTTCTTCACGCACGCAAGGTTCCTCCTATGGCAAGCTGTATGTAGGGCATCACCGTTGTCAATGGCTACTTCCCATCCTCTCAGTGAAAATGGTCCAAATGCTCTGTCATAACACGGCTAATCATCTGTCGGTTCTCGATCATGTTGGAATAGAATCCATTGATTCTTTTGCCTCTGTCACCACGCTCAACAATCGCGAGTTTGAAGCTCGTCACAGTCATTCAATCCCTGAATCCTACTCGGAATACCACATACAAGGTTTAGACTTTCGGATTCTCAAGAATGGCCACCAAAGGGTTCTAGCTTATACCATGAAGATTCTGATTAAGGAATCCAAGATATATGCGCTTGGTCTAAGGTAGAACGGAAGTGGTTGTCAAGCACGCGTTCATAAGGACGGATGATGATGAGTGTCACGGATCATCACATCCATCAGGTTGAAGGGCAGCGAATATCTTAGAATAAGAATAAGCATGAATTGAATAGAAAACAGTAGTACTTTGCATTAAAACTCGAGGTACAGCAGAGCTCCACACCTTAATCTATGGTGTGTAGAAACTCCACCGTTGAAAATACATAGGTGATAATGGTCCAGGCATGGCCAGCCCCCATAAATGTGATCAATAGTCTCCTAAGATGAACAATAGATTAAAACTGAGACCAAAGATTCGACATGGTTCTGCCAGACCCTAGTACAATAGTAAAAAGTTCTAATTATACTAAACTAGCTACTAGGGTTTACAGAAATAAGTTTGAGTGCAGAAATCCACTTCTGGGGCCCACTTTGGTGTGTGCTTGGACTGAGCATGAGCTTTACACGTGTAGAGGCTTCTCTTGAAGTTAAACGCCAAGTTGTAACGTGTTTTTGGCGTTTAACTCTGGTTTGTGACGTATTTCTGGCGTTTTACTCCAGAATGCAGCATGGAACTGTTGTTGAACGCCAGTTTGCGTTGTCTAGCCTCGAATAAAGTGTGAACTATTATATATTTCTGGAAAGCCCTGAATGTGTACTTTTTAAATTAGTTGAGAGCGTGCTATTTGGAGTTTTGTAGCCCCAGAAAATCCATTTTGAGTGCAGGGAGGTCAGAATCCAACAACATCAGCAGTCCTTTGTCAGCCTGAACCAGATTTTTGCTCAGGTCCCTCAATTTCAGCCAGAATATACCAGAAATCACAGAGAAACACACAAACTCAAACTAAAGTCCAGAAATGTGAATTTAGCATAAAAACTAATGAAAACATCCCTAAAAGTAGCTAGATCCTTCTAAATACTGCCTAAAAACAATGCCAAAAAGTGTATAAATTATCCGCTCATCACCAAGTCAGAGAGGCTCTGCTTAGAAATCTTCATCTATTGTTGAGAAGGTGGGAATGGTGGTCTGTTGTTGAACCTATTATAGGTTCTTCCACCTTGGTTGTTGTTAAAGCCTTGTTGAGGCTTCTGTTAATCGTTCCATGAGAAGTTAGGATGATTTCTTCATGAGGAGTTGTAGGTGTTTTCATAGGGTTCTCCCATCTAATTCACCTCTTCCATTGTAGGTTGATCTGGATCATAAGCATCTCCTCATAGGAGGTGTTGCCAGCTGCAGCTTACATTCCAGTCAAATAATGAGAGATCATATTGAGCTGTTGGGTCAAGATCTTATTCTGAGCCAGTATGGCATTCAGAGTGTCAACCTCTAGAACTCCTTTCTTCTGAGCAACCCCATTGTTCATAGGGTTCCTCTCAGAAGTGTACATGAACTGGTTGTTTGCAACCATTTTAATGAGTTATTGTGCCTCTTCAGGCATTTTCCTCAAGTGGAAAGATCCACCAGTAGAATGGTCTAAGGACATCTTGGACATCTCAGATAGACTATCATAGAAAATTCCTAGGATAGTCCATTCTGAAAGCAGGTCAAGAGGACATCTCCAGATCAGTTGCTTGTATCTTTCCCAAGCTTTGTAGGGGGTTTCACCCTCTTTTTGTCTGAAGGTTTGAATTTCCACTCTGAGCTTGCTCATCTTCTGAGGTGGAAAGAATTTGGCCAAGAAAGCATTGACCAAGTTTTTCCAAAAGTATAAGCTTTCTTTGGGTTGAGAATCCAACCATATCCTAGTTCTGTCTCTAACTGCAAAAGGGAAAAGTATAAGCTTGTAGACCTCAGGATCCACGCCATTGGTCTTAACAGTGTCACAAATTTGTAAGAATTCAGATAGGAATTAATGTGGATCTTCCAGTGGAAGTCCATGGTATTTGTAGTTCTGTTGCATTAGAGAGACTAATTGAGGCTTGAGCTCAAAGTTATTTTCTCTAATGGAAGGTAGAGAGACTAACTGCTATGGAAGAAGTATCTCTATACCTGCTATTAGAGCAAACAAATTTGATCTAAAGCCTTAGTTAGTCTCTCTAATGCAACAGAATTGCAAATTCCATGGACTTCCACTAGAAGATCCACATCAATTCCTATATGAATTCTTGCAAATTTGTGACACTGTTAAGACCAATGGAGTGGATCCTGATTTCTACAGGCTTATGCTTTTCACTTTTGCTGTTAGAGATAGAGCTAGGATATAGTTGGATTCCCAACCTAAGGAGAGCCTAGACTCTTGGAAAAAGTTGGTCAATACTTTCTTGGCCAAATTCTTTCCACCTCAAAAGATGAGCAAGCTAAGGGTGGAAGTTCAAACCTTCAGAAAAAAAGAAGGTGAATTCCTTTATGAAGTTTGGGAAAGATACAAGCAACTGATCAGGAGATGTCCTCCTTACATGCTCTCAGAATGGACTATCCTAGGTATCTTCTATGATAGTCTATCTGAGATGTCCATGATGTCCTTGGATCATTCTGCTGGTGGATCACTCCACTTGAAGAAAATGCCTACAGAGACACAAGAACTCATTGAAATTGTTGCAAACAACTAGTTCATGTATACTCATGAGAGGAACCCTGTGAACAATGGGGTAGCTCAGAAGAAAGGAGTCTTGGAAGTTGATACTCTGAATGTCATATTGGCTAAGAACAAGATCTTGACCCAACAGGTCAATATGATCTCTCAGCATTTGACTATAATATAAGCTGCAGCTGGCAGCACTCAGGATACCTCTTATGAAAGAGATGCTTATGATCCAGATCAACCTACCATAGAGGAGGTGAATTACAAGGAAAAACCTTATGGAAATACCTATAACCCCCTCATGGAAGAATCATCCTATCTTCTCATGGAAGGATCAACAGAAGCCTCAACAAGGCTTTAACAATAATCAGGGAAGAATAAACCAGAATAGGTTTAATAGTAATAAACCATTCCCATCTTTTCAGTAACATATGAAGACTTCTAAACGGAGCCTCTCTAACTTAGCAACCATAGTCTCTGAGCTCTCTAATACCACTCATAGTTTCATAACTGAAACTAGGTCCTCCATTAGAAATCTGGAGGTGCAAGATGGTCAGCTGAGTAAGAGAATCCCAGAAACTCCTCCTAACACTCTCCCAAGTAACACTGAAGTAAACCCAAGAGAGGAATGCAAGGCCATCACCATAGGAGCTGAGGCCGAATCTGAAGGGGATACTCTGGCATTGAACACCAATAAGGAAGTCTTTACTGGGTGTTCAACACCCAAGGATGAGCCATTACTGGCGTTCAACGCCCAAAAAGCACCAATACTGGTGTTGAACGCCAGTAAAGGGATACAAGCTGGGCATTCAACGCCCAAAGAGACACAAGTCCTGGCATTGAACACCAGAATAGGAGTAGTTGACAACCCTAAGCCCATTGAGGACTTCCCTATTGAAGAATTGATGGAACCAAAGTTTCATGAGGAGCCCATTGAAGTTCCCCTGAATGCTTGGTTGAAGATTATAAAATCTGAAGATCACTCTTCCTCTGATGAGGAGGAGGAAACTAGGGAAGAGCAAGTTGCTCAGTACCTAGGAATTCTGATGAAGTTGAATACCGAGTTATTTGGAATAGAGACTTTGGAGGAAGAACCTCCAGTGATAACCAAGGAACTGAATGCCTTGGTTCAGCAGAAGTTACCCGATGAACGGATATTTTATACGCTTTTTGACATTATTTTCATATAGTTTTTAGTAGTTTTTGTTTATTTTTTTTGTTTTTTTAGGTTTTAGTGTTAAATTCACATTTTTGGATTCTACTATTAGTTTCTATATTTTTGGACAATTTCAGGTATTTTCTGGCTGAAATTGAGGAGCTAGAGCAGAAGTCTGATTTAAAGACAGAGAGAGCACTGCAGATGCTGTCCAAATCTGACTTGCCCGCATTCGAAAGAGCTTTTCTGAAGCTACAAAAGTCTAAATGGAGCGCTCTCAACGGATTTAGAACGCTGACTTCCAGAGCTTTCCAGCAATATATAATAGTTCATATTTTGCTTCGGATTAGAAGGCCCAAAACCGGTGTCCAACGCCAGCTTCCTTACTAGTCATTTATTTAGTATTTAAGGAATTTTATTTATGTAATTCACAATATTTCGAAGACCATTCAGCATATTTTCGTTTTTTATTGTATTTTCCCTTTCTGTATAAGTTTCTAAACCTCCTAGGTTGAGGGGAGGAGCCCTACTGAGTCTTATGAATTAATAAAAGTATTACTGTTTCTTCTTCGATCAGTGTTTGATCTATCTCTAAGATGCATATCCGATCTTCATCATAGTGAATAGGATGATCTGATGAATTAGCTCTATTCATCACATTAAGACGAACGTTCCTGACAAACACCAGCATCTTCTTGGGTTCGTGTGAGTACTTGGAAGAAAAACAAGAGCCAACAGCTATGTTTATACATCTCTCAGGCAGTTAATCCACGACTTCGTTGGGGACTTCTCGAGACACCACTTCAGCCAATTTCTGGGGAGACTAGGGTCTCCGTGGTATAGGATAAAATCCAAAGAAGTAGATTTCTCCGATCCGAAAGATTTGACCTTGTCTGTGGCGTTTTGAGTAGGATCGCCAGGAGAATGACTTGCTAAGCGCTTCACCCTTTGTTAGATTGAATGACCACGGCCAATGACCACGGTCACTGGCATTCATTCTGTAGCAGAGGAGATCAATAATCACGGGCAATGACTTTGATCACTTACAACTTGCCATAGAAGAAGATGATTCACAAGCAAAGAAGACAGTAGTACCAGAGTTGATTCAAAAAGGCAAAGCAACTCCAACTCTCAACTCTATTTCTATTATTGCCTTCCAATCAGAATAACAAGTACTTATACAAAATTCTAAACATAATCACATCAACAACCTCATGATTCATCTGACTAAGACCTGCAAGACAACCATAAGCTTGCTTCAAGCCATAATCCTCGTGGGATCAACCCTAACTCGCTCAAGTATTACTTGGACGACCCAGTGCACTTGCTGGTATATTTCCTGCTGTATGGAAAGTGTGGGGGTTTGCATACGCATGCACACCATTACCTCAGAATAAACTAGATTCTGGACGCTTCTTAATTCCTTGCACCATAGGTACCATGACCTTTGATAAGGCTCTGTGTGACCTAGGATCAAGCATAAACCTCATGCATCTCTTTGTTATGGAGAGGCTGTGAATCTTTGAGGTACAAGCTGCAAGAATCTTAATAGAGATGGTAGACAAGTCCATGAAAAAGGCTTATAGACTGGTAGAGGATGTCTTGGTGAATGTTGAAGGCCTTTACATCCATGCTGACTTCATAATCCTAGATACTGGAGAGGAAGATGATAAATTCATCATCTTTAGAAGACCTTTCCTAGCTATTGCCAAGGCTGTGATTGATGTAGATAGAGAAGAATTAGTCCTGTAATTAGATGATGACTATCTTGTGTTCAATATTCATAAACCTCATTCAACCTCAATTGAAGGAAGCACCATTAACAAACATGAAGTGCTTCAACCACTCCTCTCAGTACAGAGCCTAACAGAACCCCCAGACACCAATTCTAAGTTTGGTGTGGGCAACCATCATCAAGCTCTGAGAGGAATGGTAGTAAGAAAGTTCCCAAGGGTTGGAGGGATAAGAAAATCCCAACTAAAGGCCACTGGTGCGGAAATTACAACTACAAACTAACTGGCAAGGGACCGGGTCGTACCAAGTAATACCTCAGGTGAGTGAGGGTCAATCCCACGAGGATTGATAGACTAAGCAACAATGGTTGATTAATTTACTTAGTTAGGCAAGCAGAAAATGGTGTTTGAGAGTTCCAAAGCAATTACAGTAGTTTAGAAAATCAGAAAGCAAGCAGTAAACAAGTTGTGAATAATATATGGAGAAAACAGTTAAGGCTTCAGAGATATATATTTTCCGGATTGACATTTCTTACTAACTATTTTAATCATGCAAGATTTAATTCATGGAAACTATATATGACTAAACCCTAATTCCTTAGACCTTTTTAGTCTCCTCTAAAATTCATCAACCGCCAATTCCTTGGTCACTTAATTCCAATTAGACGGTGAAGTTCAATTCTAGTTTATATGCCACATAAATCCTAATTACCCAAATATAAGAGGATTATATGTCACGTATCCCGTTAAGTCCAGATAATTAGAAATTTAGGGGAATATATTTTCAAGCTATTATTCAAGTAAAGAAATTTTCCAAGTTATACAAGAACTCAATTAGAACCAAGGTCATACTTCCGTTCCACCCAGATTCATAAAATAAAGAACGAAAACAATTCTTGAATTATAAATCAGTACATGAATTAAAATAGAAAAGTAATAGTATCTTTTCATACAATAGACATAGCTCATAACCTTAAAAGTGGAGGTTTAGTTGCTCATGGTTTAGAGAGAAAACTAGGATTCAGGTAAACTGTAAATTGCGAAATGAGGAAGAAGAGAAGAGATTAGATTCAAAGGGTTGATTCTTTTCCCCTTTTATATATAATCCTAACTAATGTAAAATATATTTTCTAAAAATAAATAATATCTCTTTTTATTTGTAAATAAAATAAAAGTTTTAATAAAAATTTAAATAAAATCTTCGTACTAATGCTTGATGGATTCGGGGACCACTCCATATGTCAAGACTGTTGCCTAACTTGGGCTAAGCCAAGTTAGGCGCCAGTGCACCCTAGAGCTTTGAAGGCGTGTTCTTTTCATCCGGCACCTTTGATTCATGCTTCCTTATTTCTTCATTCATTGTTACATAATAATGCCTCATGCATCATATACCTTCATTCTTTATTTATTGATTAGCATAATTCACGCTAATATATGCATGCATTCTTTTGGCTTCAATTGTTTCATTATTAATTAGTAACGCCACATGCATGCATGATCCATACTCGTGCCATCTTGGATGCACACTTGCTTGCTTCCTGGCCACATTTCATTGGCCACGCTTCAGGTTTGAGTACAGAGAGGTCCGGGTTGACAGCATCATTCGCCTTTTTCTCTTTCTCTGTGGAAACACCATCAAATCCAGTCGAATGCTACCTAAAATCAACAGAATTGCACACGACTCAAAGTAGCATCCATAGTGGCTAAAAGATAATAAATTCTTAATAAAACTCAACAAATTGAATGCAAATTCATTAGGAAAAGACAGAAAAGATGCTCACACATTAGCCACTCACCTGGCATGAGAGTTATCTTCACTAACAATCTAGTCATTCCACACACAGTGAATATGATCCTATCTCTAGAACATGTGAAACTTATCCATGAGAGCACAGGCAAGAAGTTTACTGTAAGGGGAGAAATTTTGAGCCCTTTTCCAGCACCGTACGGAGCTAACCGTCAAGCTAGTAACGTTAAAGAAGTGCTTGTTGGGAGGCAATCCAAGCCTACCTAGATATTTTTGTTTTTCTTTAAGTTTATCTTACATTATTATTTCTTTAAGTTTGTGATCATATGCAGTAGTTAGAATAAAAACAGAAATAGTCAGAACTAAAAATAGAATACCCTGGAAAAGGTACCTTGCTGGTGTTGAACGCCAGACGAGGAGACCAGAGTGGGTGTTCAACGCCCGTGAGGAGCAGTATTGCTGGCGTTGAACGCCAGCCATGTAGCATGAAGCTGGTGTTGAACACCAGCTAGAGGGCAGAGACTAGGCGTTCAATGCTCCATGAGAGGCATATAGCTGGCGTTGAACGCCAGCTAGAAGCAGGAGCTGGGCGTTCAACGCCCATAAGAGGGCAGGGAATTCGAATTCCCTAGCCCCTCAGGTTCAATGGGTCCCACAGATCCCTTACCTACCCCACCTCTTCTCTCTCTTACTTTCACTCTTTTCCACACACTTTTTCCCATAAATCTTCAACCAATCATATCCATATCTCTTCCCAAAATAATCAAAACCCTACCCCACCCCACCCTTATAAATAACACCTTCTTCTACCCTTCATCACACACTTCATACACTAAAGCCCCACTTGGCCGACTCTTCATCTCCTCCTTTTTCTACAAATTCTCTTCTTCTTCTATTCTTTTCTTCATATTTTGCTTAAGGACGAGCTAAGCTTTGAAGTTTGGTGTTGGAAAAGCGTTACTTTTTGCTTTCTATTCACACTTATGGCACCTAAAGTCGGAGAATCCTCTAGAAAGAGGAAAGGGAAAGCTGTTGCTTCCACCTCCAAACCTTGGGTGATGGAGGGATTCATCACCAAAGCTCATGAAGACCACTTCTATGAAGTAGTCGCAAAGAAAAAGGTGATTCCTGAAATCCCTTTAGGCTAAAAACGAATGAGTACCAGGAGATCCAATGAGAAATCCGGAGAAGAGGTTGGAAAGCCCTAACTAATCCTATCTCGGAAGTTGGAATCTTAATGGTACAAGAGTTCTTTGCCAATACATGGGTCACAAAGAACCACCATACAAGCGTGAGCCGAAGCCCCATGAATTCGAGCAGTATGGTCCGAGGGCAACCCTTGGATTTCAGCTCGAAAAGTGTAAGGTTGGCGCTCTATTTGCCAATAATGTAAGGAGACCCACATCCTTACACTAGGAGAGTCAATTTTGATCAGAGTCTAGACCAAGTTCTTTTAGACATTTGTTTGGAAGGAGCTCAGTGGAAGAGGAATGCTCAAGGCAAGCCTATCCAACTAAGAAGGCTTGACGTCAAGCCTATAGGTAGAGGATGGTTGGAATTCATCCAACGTTCTATCATCCCTACTAGCAATCGGTCAAAATTGACCATTAACCGAGCCATCATGATTCATTGCATCATGCTTAGGAGTGAGGTGGAGGTACATGAGGTAATACCTCAAGAACTGTACAAGATAGCTGAAAAGCCTTCCATCTTAGTAAGGTTGGCTTTTCCCCCCTTATCTGTCACCTATGCAATTCAGCTGGGATTGTCGTAGAAGGAGACATCTTCATTGAAGAGGACAATCCATCACTAAAAAAAGGATGAAGCAAAATAGAAAGCCTACACATGCACCTCATGAAGAACATATGGAGCCACCTCAACAAGAAATCCTTGAGATGCTTCAAGGGATGCATTTTCCTTCCCAAGGCTATTAGGATCAATTGCATACTTCTCTAGGAGAATGAGCTCCAACATGGTTCAACTAAGGATGGGGCA
Source organism: Arachis hypogaea (assembly GCF_003086295.3). Classification (NCBI taxonomy): domain Eukaryota; kingdom Viridiplantae; phylum Streptophyta; class Magnoliopsida; order Fabales; family Fabaceae; genus Arachis; species Arachis hypogaea. The sequence goes on from NC_092037.1 coordinate 41,476,218, forward strand.
TTTAGAGGACTCCACCATCCTCCATGAAATAAGAGAAGATAAAAGAGCCATGGGGGAAGAACAACAGAGGCACGGGCGTGATCCATTCCTTTTATTCCCTGTTGCTTATGTTATTTTTCTGTTTTCCATGTATGTTGTTTTATTGTCTGTTTCTAGTGCATGATCATCTTTATTTCTTGTCTTAAAGTTATGAAATATTCCATGCATCTCTCACCTTGCTTAAAAGAAAAATTTTAATTGAAAAAGAGAAGTAAGATGCATGAATTTCAAGTTATATATTGAGAATAGTTCAATTATTTGATGTGGTGGCATTGCTTTTATTTTCTGAATGCATGATTAAATAGTGCATATTTGATGTTGGAGTTAAGAATGTTGGCTCTTGAAAGAATGATGAAAAAAGAGAAGTATTATTGGTAATCTGAAAAATCCGAAAAATTGATTCTTGAAGCAAGAAAAAGCAGCAAAAAGCAATAAAAGAAAAAAATATATATGTATATGCGAAAAAAAGGAAGCAAGAAAGAAAAAGAAAAAGACAGTAGCTCTTTAGACCAAAAGGCAAGAGCTAGGATCTAAGGCTTTGAGCATCAATGGTCAGAGGGCTTAAAAGAAACAAAATCTTGGCCTAAACAGTTCAAATGAGCTGCTTCCCTAACTATATGTTTGTGGTGTGAAGGTGTCAAGTGGAAAGCTTGAGACTGAACAGTTAAAGTCATGATCCAAAATAAAAAGAGTGTGCTTAAGAGCTCTGGACACCACTGGCTTGGGATTCTAGCAAAGCTGAATCACAATCCTAAAAGGTTCACCTAGTTAAGTGTCTGTGGCGTTTATGTATCCGGTGGTAATACTGGAAAATAAAGCGCTTACAGTCACAGCCAAGACTCAAAAGAAGATGTGTTCAAGAATAAAAAACAACTAAACTAGGAGCGTCAATAGTATCATCTGGATTCTGAGTTCCTAAAGATGCCAATTATTTCGAGCTTCAAAGGATAGTGAGATGCCAAAACTATTTAAAAGCAAAAAGTTACTAGTCCCGCTCATCTAATTGAAACTGAGCTTCATTGAAAACTCTAAAATTTATTGTATTTTTATCTTCATTTTATCCTACTTTTTTTTGGTTGCTTGGGGAAAAGCAACAGTTTAAGTTTGGTGTTCTGATGAGCGGATATTTTTTACGCTTTTTGGCATCATTTTCATATAGTTTTTGTTATGTTTTGTTTAAGTTTTATTATATGTTTATAGGTTTTAGTGAAAAATTCATATTTTTGGATTCTATTTTGAGTTTGTATATTTTATGATGATTTTAGGTATTTTCTGACTGAAACTAAGGAGTTTTTGCAAAGTCTGATTCAGAGACAGAGAAAGGACTGCAGATGTTGTCAAAATCTGACCTCCATGCACTCGAAGGAGCATTTCTGGAGCTACAAAAGTCCAAAAGGCATGATCTTAATGGCTATGGAAAGCTAACATCCAGGGATTTTTAGTAATATATAATAGTTCATGCTTTATTTTGAAAATTAAGGCCCAAAACTGGAGTTCAACGCCAGCCACTAGTCCCATTCCTAGCGTCCAACGCCCAAAGGGGAGTAGCTGGCGTCCAACACCCATTCAGGAGACCAAAGCTGGCGTTGGATGCCCAAAGGGAGTATTAGCTCGTTGCTTCCCTCAAGCTTAGCCCAAACACTCACCAAGTGAGCCCGAAATGTGGATTTTCGCACTACAAGACCAGTTTATGTTATTTCTGTAATTCTTAGTTACTTGATTAGTATATATAGACAAGAGTTCACCCTTGTTAGGGGCTCTTGCCCACTCTAATTTCTAATTCCTTGGTTCCTCAGTTTCTCAAGCATTAATTAGTCGTCAATTAATTAATCAAGTGATTAAGCACAAAAACTGATTTAGTTTTGTAATAAGATTTAAAAGTTGTCCTTAGGTCGAATTATATGTCACGTATTCAAGCTAGTCCTCTCCAGTTAAATCTTTAGAAGAAAAAACACAATTTTCAAAAATTGTTCTGATCCGAATTAATATGTCACATATGCAAAATTAGAGTGATTGAAAATCATGCATGTTTCGTACACTAATTGAATCACTATTCCTAGCCGAATTCAAAGAGTCATGGGAAAGAGTTTTCAAGGTTTAATTCAAATATCAAATATCAAAATTTTCAATTATCATAAATGAATTCAAAAGTGATTAGCATACCTGTCGATACCACTAATCCAAATGAAGAACGAATAACTCAATCATGAAATAGATCAATGCAAAACTTGAAAATAAAATAAAAATAGATTAATAACCCATAGAAAATATAAACAGAGCTCCTAACCCTTTGACAAAGGATTAGTTACCATGGAAAAGGAAAGAAAACAATGAAAGGAGATTATGAAGGAGTTGGCTGAGATTTGGATCTGAAGATCCTCCTCCTGGATGCCTTCTCTTGTGAACCTTGTTTACTTATTTATATCTTAATTCTAGAATTCAAATTCTAAACTATCCTAGTCTTATCCTTTGGAGAGAATGATAAGATAACTACTTACAGACTTTAATTTCAAATTCAAAATAATAATTCATATCAAATCCTAACAACCAAATCTCTTATGTTTCTAGAAAGAATTAATAACCAATCCTCTAGTGTCTTCAATATTTTGGATGTGATTAAGGATTCTAATGATATAGATAATTAAGTTTGGGCCTTAATTATTTCTTTCTGAGAGTTGTAATTATCTTTAGGTTGGGCTTGTATTAGAGGAAACTGGGCAAAAATCCCAAAAATGCACCTTCCAAGGGAGGATATATGCCGGGCATGTGTGTGGAGTGCTTGAAGGAATGTCCAGAGAAAGGAAGAAGGAAGGATCTACCGCGCATGCAAGTCTTCTGCCGAGCATGAGATTGAAGAAGTTTGAAGCATTAATTTTTCGTGTTCCAACGATAATGGTGTTGCACGGCTCAAACTAAACATCCACTATAAAGATATGCATATCATTTTGAAGCTCTGAGTGTTAGCTTTCTAACGCAATTACAACCGCCTCATTCGAACTTCTATAGCTCAAGTTATCATCGCTTGAGTATGAAGAGGTCAGGGTTGAGAGCTTGTGCACCAGACATATGTGTTTTGGGCTCTAGTGTTCTTCGTTTTAAACATGCTTTTGTTCCTTAGGCTATGCTTTTGCTATATTTGTGTTTTTCTTGTAAAGAAAGCTTTAATTCTTGCTTGTTTCGAGCCTAAAAACTTCTGAAAATATTATAACACTATCCCAACTCCAACTATTTGATTATTTATTATATTCTATTAGAAAACATACTAAATGTGAGTAAAACCTAAGAAAGTAAATGAAAAAGAGCTTTAAAAATTACTTAAGTTGACGTGTAATCAATCCTTAAGGTCGAAGCAATCTCGAGTTCTATGCCCATAACCCTTGTGATAGCCACAATATAGGCTTTTAATCCCTCTAGTCCTATCTTTTAGCTTTCTGGATTTTGGGAGGATTACTTTGTTTGCAATTTGTTGGGACACTTCCACGATGGGAACTTTTAGTGGGGCATAACTCATGAACTTCCTTACTCGGGGATACGTGAAGGGTTTACATGTTTGTTCCTTTTGAACTTATTTTTTAGAGTGGGTGTTCCCTAGTTGGCAAGGTGGTTGGCTTGTGGGCTACCGATCTCCTCATCATTAATGTACTCCCTTGTTACACTTTGTATTTCCTACATTGTCCAAACTGGCTTTGTGGTTAAATACTTTCAGGAGTTTTCATTTATCAACCCGTTGGTTAAATAAAAGCTATCCACCAAATTTGTCAAGCCGTCAATCTTAAGGCAATCATCGTTGAAATGGTCCAAGTATTTTTGGATAGACTCGTCACTTCTTTGTGTTACCCCTAAAAGATTTATTGGGTGCTTAAATTTTTCTATTCGGTTAATGAAGTGGGATAGGAACTTCTGGGAGATATTTAAAATGGTCGAAATGGACCCATGAGGGAACAGGTCGAACCATCTAATCATAAGTTCAACTAAGATTATCTGAAATGTGCAACCCTGGACCCCGTCTGCGACACCCTTGAGGTTCATCCTTTGCTTAAAGGTGGTGATGTGTTCTTAAGGGTCCTTTATGCTATTGTTCCTCGTGTTCGTAGATTTGTCAAAGTTTTTTGGCAAACAAATTTGTGGGAACCTTGCATCAAATGGAGTTGCCTCATTACCACATTGCTAAGTTCATCTAAGAATTTTAAAATTCGGACTCAAAATTGTTCAAAAACGCAACTTTTCACGACATGCCTGCTTAGATTAGGAGAAGTGTTTAGTGTAGTCAAACTGCTGACTCAGCAACTTGATGACACAGCATCTATGTAACAGAGATGCTTATATGCATTAAAATTTCTAAAAATTCCATAAAAATTTCGTTTAATCACGAAAAAGCGCTGTTTATTCGAGGCTAAAAACTAAGCCGTTATATTGGCAATGGACAATCCACTATCTCCTAGACTCGTACGAGCTTTGTAACCGTTGTACTCTAGAAGCATCTAGTTCAGATGCTCGGTAGCTCTACCACATGAGTTTAAAGCTGAACGATGGGTGGGGTTTAACCCTAAAGTAATGGGCTGGCCAGAACAGTTTGAATATTAGATAAATTTTTTAATTTTAAAAAATTTAATTTAATAATTTGACTTGTAAATTGAATTGATTCCTAAATATGTTCCGAATCTAGATACTCTCGGTTTTGCAATAGGATTATTTTGGAGAAAATCCTTGTGATTTTTTCGTTTTGGTAAATTTATTAAGATTTTTCTTCCTTAAGGAATAGAATTGTTATTTTAATATTTCCATGTAAGGTTCCTGAATGTTGCTACTTCAGAATCATGGATTGTGTTATGCCAAATTAATTGTGTACAAATGATAGATGATATGGAATGTAATTGAAAATAACACTATAAGAATTTAAATAGAAGACTAAAATAAATATCTAGGAAGAAAGAAAATTAATATAATGAGATTATGTAATGTAGAATTAAAATTAGTCATTGCAAAATTTTACCGTAATAACTTGTTTCCAAACTTAAAATTATGCAATCCAATTTTTATGATAGATATTACCTTAAAAACGCAATGCAATTCAAATAATACAATCAATGTCAATAATACTAAGTCAACAATGGTTTATGACTTTTCCCAAATGTAAGAAATACTTTCTTTGTGTTTCTTTCCATGTGTAGCTGTGTAGTATATCTTTTAATTTAATTATGTGATATAGATGTTAAATGAATTAAGCCCCTTTTCTTTTTTGGTATATTGACATTAATGTTTTGCCAAATATTGAAATTAATTGTCAAGCGTAATCATATCTGTGTACACCAGCACAATGAAGATTAGCTAGAACATTAATTTTTTTATTTCTTTATCTATAAAGGTCCCATATCTAATATGTAATACTCATGTGCTTCCCCTCAACTAGTGTGACGAGAACTAGTTTTTTTTTTTTTTTTTTTCTCTTCCTCATATTTTCTCATAATCCTTTAGTAATTCTTCTCCCTCCACCATCATGGCCAGTAACTTGGGACATGACTTGTTAAAGTATATGCGAATTATGCCTCTCAACAACAATCACCCAAACCAAATTAGTTGTATATTGTGCAACCAAACTTTTATGAGCACTCGAGCCTTAATGACTCATATTGAGTCTCATATAGCACACGAAAAGGTTGTCCTACAAAATCTTATCACTTCTCCAAACTATAATGTCAACTCTCAAATAGGACAATCATTCCAACGCTTTCACCCCAATATTCCTATGCCAATGCCTAAGCAAGAAACCATCAATTTTGCTAATGATAGCAAATTTAATCAAACCCCACAGAAAATAAGCTCACTTTTTGGTGTTGGCCAAATTGGTTCTTCTTCATCATCACATTCAATTCGGCAAATAATGTTTCCACCACAGCCTCCAAATCAACAACTATTCCAATGGAAGCCACAAGAAAATCCAAATGATGGCACCAAGGCATATATCAAGATATTGGAGAAGCCCATCAAAAAGATTGATTTTGTTGATTTAGTTGCCATGGATGATGACAACTTAGACGTGCTAAAATTGAATCTAGGTCTGAAACTCTAAATCTTTAAACAAGTTATTACCTTCTTATGATTTAGATTTAAAATTATGGAACTGGTTTCATGTAAATAAATAAGGACATTTCTTAGGGTTGAAAGTATATTATATAAATGATATTTTTTATTTTTTTAATAGTCTTGATATTTAGAGTGATCTAGTAAGTATGTAGTTAAAAAAAAGTAGAAGCAAATATTAATTTCTATTTTGTAGTGTGTATACGTGTTAATCGTTTGTAATGTATTACTAATGAACTGATGACCATCAGGTGGTTGTTCTTTTTCCTTATTTTTTTAAATCATCCTTATGTTTTTATAGTTTTAAGCATACTATGTATTTATAGTTTTAAGCATAGTAGGTTGTGGAAAAGAGAAATTTGTAGATGAAGAAATATGAAATAAATCCATAAAAGTTCACTATAAGTCCAAGGCACATATTTATATAGGTACCTTATAGAGATAAATATGTAAAGATTTACAAAAATTTCTTTTTGATCATTTATTTTTTTGACACCTATACATCCTTTGAAAAAATGAGCTACTTTTTATCTTTAATGGAAGCAGCGCACAACTTGGATTTTGGAGTTCAAGAAAACTCGCTTTTTTTTAGAACTTAGTCTATTTATAAATCTGTAATGAACCAATTTTTAGCATGTCATAATAGTACTAAAAGTAAAGTGTTATTAATCTAATTTTTTATTATTTATTTAATAATGAGCCTTTACGCGTTAATCTGTCGATAGTTTTACTAAAAAGTTAAAACTTTTCTGTCAAAAATAAATAACACATATTTACATACTTAATATTAATAATACATTATAGTATTACATACAAAATTGATTACAAAACCAACTCCCTGAATAAAATTTCAACTAACAAAGCAAGAGAAAAACAAATTCTAACAACAACTCAACTCATAAACAAATTCTTCTATGCTTCTATAGCTTCGCAATAAGCCTTCGTACATGTAGATGAAAAAGGTGGAAAGACAGAGTAAGAATTGGAGAATTCTTAGTAGGGTCGGAGTGGCAGTTAAGTTCATTTTACTCTTTATATACAACAAACAAGCAACAGAATAGATACAACTTCAACGAACAAAGAATAGAAAAGCAATCAACCAAAAGCGCACACACATTCACAAAAATACACAACACAAAAATATGGACAACCGAATATAATGCATGTTTATTTTTAGTGCAGATAATGAGCTCATTTTTTGTTTCTACCTGCTCCCGATGAAATCCAACACCTTCGTCAGATATGGATTTTCCAGAGCTTAGTCCCAGACTAAGCATGTTATGGCATAACCTCTATAAGAAACTCTTGTCTTATAGGAACAATACTTCTAGTGCTTATGCATGCCCGTCATAAATCTCTGTAAGTAAACTTCGACTCACAGGGCAGCACCCAGGGTACTCATGTATGTCTAGAAAAGCAATGTAACCTACGAGCATCCCCGTGTTACGTTTGGCACTAAGGCCCAAATAAGGTTATATCTGCTTTCATGTAGCAAATAGTCTTTCAGACTCCTTTTATCTTTGTTCTCTACTCTCGTGTGGAAGAGATCTGTTCTCGTGTGGCAGATATCCCTTTTGGTTAATACATTCTTTTCTTTTCTATTCTCTACTCTCCTATGACAGAGATTTGTTAGATTCTTTTAGTTTTTGCTCTCTGCTCTCCTGCAGACGAGATTCTTTTAATTAATACATTCTTCCCTTTTCTGTTCTCTGATTTTATAACACCCTACGCTTCCAAGCCTTATGCTTAAGTTTTAAATCAATCAGGGTTTGGTGTTACAACACAAAAATGAGATGTAAATACTTATTTATAGAAGAAGATATTAAGCTAGAAGCATGTAATAGGATTTAAACTTCGGATAAAAAACACACTTCGTCAATGGTTCAAACTCGATAACATACATAAGCACGTCAGAAAAAGGTATATAAGTAAAAGCTTAAAGGAAGAATAAGAGTAAAGAGACATATATAAGTATATATAAATATTCACTAGTCTCGGCCCATGAAGATTAAGCCAGTTAGAGTTACAACAGTAAAATAGTTGATATACCTATCTCTCCAAGAATACATCATAAGCCTCTATAGGCAAGTCTTTAAAATAAATACTTATATTTTTTTTTTTTCAAAAGGAGAGATTCTAAAACTAAAACAAAACAAAAGATTCTTTTTCGCCATCTTTCTGATAAGACTTCTGCTCACTGAGGAGTGATAGGACCTGCATCTGAAAAACAGAAATAATATATGGATGAGAACCCAATCCAAGGGGGTTCCTAATAAGGAAAAAGTGTCGAATCGATACAATATAAGGTAACAGGAACTCTCCATGAAATCTTAATCTCCAATATCTCATTGATCGAAGTATAGGGTTCTCACTAAACCATCAAATGACAACTTACCTAAGAAATTCTAATCTATCCATTTATTCTCAGTTTATCACAAACTTCCAATCACTACATCAAAAACAAGTACAACCCTCAGTGTCACCATCACCAGCATAAGAGATCTCTCAATTGTTCAAACACATACAAAACAATACAAGGAATACATAAATAGAGAGAACATATAAGACAATTAGGTCAAATAACATATAGATACAATTATTCAACAAGACAAGCTAAATACATGATACACAGCCAAACAATACACACCAATGCAAATGATGCATGTGTACCCTATGGCTAATGAGCTCATCAGTCGATTATACAGCCAAAACCTGACATGTCTAGTAGCGAACCCTAGATAGTCCTTGTAACGGCTTAGCCTTGAAGAAACGGCACTTTTTTGAGATCAAACAAAATTTTTATGGAATTTTTAGGAATTTTAGTGCATATAAGCACCTCTGCTGCACAAGTGTTGTGTCATCAAGTTGTTGAGTCAAGAGCTTGATTGCACTAGAACCTTTCCTGATCTAAGCAGGGACATCGCAAAAAGTTGTGTTTTTGAGTCACTTTGGGTCCAAATTTCAAAATTTTGATTTTTGTGGTTAGTCTCATTGTGACGAGCCGGTTCCGAATTTTGAGAAAAAATTATATCAATATAATATTCATATATTATTATTTTATTCAAAATATTATATTAATATTTCCTCTGCTGTGATTAATATTGATCTATGTTTAGTAATATAATAACTGAGCTAAAAATGTACCGGTAATGGATAATACTGTCATTCTTAGATGAACTTAACAATGCTAATACTTCATCATATATCTTTTATTCTCATGATTATCTTGTTTCTAGTATCATTTATTCTAGTAAACCTCATGCTTATCTTTTAATCGTGTAATCTAATGTATATAGTTTTAGTAATTATCTTCAGAATGATATTTTAATACTAAATTCTGATGACTCAGCACCTTATGACATGTGGCTCTCCCAGAGTTAGCCACCATGTGTTTCCTTTCTTTTTCTCCAAGCAATAGTTTCTTAAGGGAAAAGTAAGAAATACTTGTGTTCTAATACATCTAGTTTTAGTGATTATCCTTTCTTAAGATAACTTTACACAAAAATGTAGGATAATTTTTATCATAACCCCATGGCCTCCCATGCATCATCATTGCAATCATCTTTACTTTCTAAACAAGATAGAACACCAAGAGCGACATCAAGGAAAACTTCCATAGATGCCTAAGCTTCTTTCTCCGTTCTTTCTCAAACTAAAACCATTATAAAAAATTTAATCCGACCAAACTGTTCACCTCTTTCTTCTCTTCATTTTTATGTCAACTTTCTGGAGTAAATCAAGGTATGATGACTGCTCCTCCTCCTTGAAGTTTTGGCCATGGTAAAAAATTAAGCTAATCATGTTTTCTTCATGTTTTCTCTTAGGTTCTCTTGTTCATTCACCATAGGCTCTAATAAAATGTGATTTCTAGCTGCCTTGAGGTGAGAAAAACCTTCTTTTCATCATCATAAAGCTTAAGCTTTCATGGTTCATATGGTTCTAAAGTTTTTTTTATGTTAAAACAGGCGTAAAAGTGCTTTTTGAAGCTTGTTGTTGGTTCAACCTTTATTTAATAATGAGCCTTTACGCGTTAATCTGTCGACAGTTTTACTAAAAAGTTAAAATTTTTCCGTCAAAGATAAATAACACATTTTTACATACTTAATATTAATAATACATTATAGTATTACATACAAAATTGATTACGAAACCAACCCCCTGAATAAAATTTCAACTAACAAGATGGTGCACGAAATTGTGATTTCTAATAATGGCATTCAACTTGGTATGCGCATCTATTAACTCAGCACTTTCTTCACAACTTCGCACAACTAACCAACAAGTGCACTGGGTCGTCCAAGTAATAAACCTTACGCGAGTAAGGGTCGATGCCACGGAGATTGTTGGTATGAAGCAAGCTATGGTCATCTTGTAAATCTCAATTAGGCGGATAATAAATGGTTATGGAGTTTTCGAATAATAATGATATATAAACAGAAAATAAAGATAGAAATGCTTATGTAAATCATTGGTGGGAATTTCAGATAAGTGTATGGAGATGCTTTGTCCCTGTAGGATCTCTGCTGTCCTACTGCCTTCCTTCAATCCTTCTTACTCCTTTCCATGGCAAGTTGTATGTAGGGCATCACCGTTGTCAATTGCTACATCCCATCCTCTTAGTGAAAATGGTCCAAATGCTCTGTCACAGCACGGCTAATCATCTATCGGTTCTCGATCATGTCGGAATAGAATCCATTGATTCTTTTGCGTTTGTTATCACGCCCAACAATCGCGAGTTTGAAGCTCGTCACAGTCATTCAATCCCTGAATCCTACCCGGAATACCACAGACAAGGTTTAGACTTTTCGGATTCTCATGAATGCCACCATCCATTCTAACTTATACCATGAAGATTCTAATTAAGGAATCCAAGAGATATGCGCTCGGTCTAAGGTAGAACGGAGGTGGTTGTGAGTCACACGTTCATAGGTGAGAATGATGATGAGTGTCACGGATCATCACATTCATCATGGTGAAGTGCAACGAATATCTTAGAATAGGAATAAACTGAATTGAATAGAAAATAGTAGTAATTGCATTAAAACTCGAGGTACAGCAGAGCTCCACACCCTTAATCTATGGTGTGTAGAAACTCCACCGTTGAAAATACATATGTCATAGTGGTCCAGGCATGGCCGAATAGCCAGCCCCTATGAACGTGATCAATAGTCTCCTAAGATGAATAATAGATTAAAACTGAGACCAAAGATGTAGTCAAAAAGACCGAATGGTCAAAGACATCTAACACAATAATAAAATGTCCTATTTATACTAGACTAGCTACTTGGGTTTACAGAAGTAAGTAATTGATGCAGAAATCCACTTCTGGGGCCCACTTGGTGCATGCTTGGGCTGAGCTTGAGCTTTACATGTGCAGAGGCTTCTCTTGGAGTTAAACGCCAAGTTGTAACATGTTTTTGGCGTTCAACTCTGGTTCGTGACGTGTTTCTGGCATTTGACTCCAGAATGCAACATGGAACTGGCGTTGAGCGCTAGTTTGCATCGTCTAATCTCGAATAAAGTATGGACTATTATATATTGTTGGAAAGCTCTTGATGTCTACTTTCCAACGCCATTAAGGGCGTGCCATTTGGAGTTCTGTAGCTCCAGAAAATTCATTTCGAGTGCAGGGAGGTCAGAATCCAACAGCATTAGCAGTCCTTTGTCAGCCTTTTATCAAAGTTTTGCTCAGGTCCCTCAATTTCAGCCAGAAATTACCTGAAATCACAGAAAAACACACAAACTCATAGTAAAGTCCAGAAATATGAATTTAGCATAAAAACTAATGAAAACATCCCTAAAAGTAGCTAGATCCTACTAAAAATTACCTAAAAACAATGCCAAAAAGCGTATAAATTATCCACTCATCACAACACCAAACTTAAATTGTTGCTTGTCCCCAAGCAACCGAAAATCAAATAGGATAAAAAGAAGAGAATATACTATAAATCTCAAAATATCAATGAATATTAGTTCTAACTAGATGAACGGGACTTGTAGCTTTTTGCTTCTTAATAGTTTTGGCATATCACTTTATTCTTTGAAGTTTAGAATGTTTGGCATCTATAGGAACTTAGAATTTTAGATAATGTTATTGATTCTCCTAGTTAAGTATGTTGATTCTTGAACACAGCTACTTTTATGAGTCTTGGCCGTGGCCCTAAGCATGTTGTTTTCCAGTAATACCACCGAATACATAAATGCCACAGACACATGACTGGGTGAACCTTTTCAAATTGTGACTCAGCTTTGCTAAAGTCCCCAGTTAGAGGTGTCCAGAGCTCTTAAGCACACTCTTTTTGCTTTAGATCACGACTTTAACCACTCAGTCTCAAGCTTTTCACTTGGACCTACATGCCACAAGCACATGATTAGAGACAGCTTGATTTAGCCGCTTAGGCCTGGATTTTATTTCCCTGAGCCCTCCTATCCATCGATGCTCAAAGCCTTGGATCCTTTTTACCCTTGCCTTTTGGTTTTAAGAGCTATTGGCTTTTTCTGCTTGCTTTTTCTTTTTTTCTTTTATTATTTTTTTTGCTACTTTTTTTTCGCAAGCATTTCCTATTCACTACTTTTTCTTGCTTCAAGAATCAAATTTATGATTTTTCAGATTATCAATAACATTTCTCTTTGTTCATCATTCTTTCAAGAGCCAACAATTTTAACATTCATAAACAATAAGATCAAAAATATTCACTGTTCAAGCATTCATTCAGAAAACAAAAAGTATTGCCACCACATCAATATAATTAAACTAATTTCAAGGATAAATTTGAAACTCATGTACTTCTTGTTCTTTTGAATTAGGAACATTTTTCATTTAAGAGAGGTGAAGGATTCATGGAATTATTCATAGCTTTAAGACATAGTTACTACATACTAATGATCATGAAGTAGAGACACAAAACATAAACAAACATATAGCATAAAAACTGAAAAAAAATAGAGAAATAAGAACAAGGAATGAGTCCACCTTAGTGATGGTGGTGCTTTCTTCTTGAAGAACCAATGATGTCCTTGAGCTCTTCTATGTCTCTTCCTTGCCTTTGTTGCTCCTCCCTTATTACTCTTTGATCTTCTCTAATTTCATGGAGAATGATGGAGTGATCTTGATGTTCCACCCTTAATTGATCCATATTGTAACTCAAATCTTCTAGAGAAGTGTTGAGTTGTTCCTAATAATTGTTGGGAGGAAGGTGCATCCCTTAAGGCATCTTCGGGATTTCTTAGTGATGAGCTTCCTCATGCGTCTCTTGGGATCCATGAGTGGGTTCTCTTGTTTACTCCATCCTCTTCTTAGTGATGGGCTTATCCTCCTCAATGGGGATGTCTCCTTCTATGATAACTCTAGCTGAGTAACATATATGGCAAATAAGATGAGGAAAAGCTAGCCTTGCCATGGTGGAGGACTTTTCGGCTATTTTGTAGAATTCAAGGGATATGACTTCATGAACTTATACTTCCTCTCCATTCATGATGCTATGAATCATGATGGCCCGATCCACAGTAACTTCGGATTGGTTGCTAGTGGGATGATGGAGCGTTGGATGAACTCCATCCATCCTCTAGCCACAGGCTTGAGGTCCAGTCTTCTTAATTGAACCGGCTTGCCTTTGGAGTCTCTTTTCCATTGAGCTCCTTCCACAGATATGTCCATAAGAACTTAATCCAACCTTTGATCAAAATTGACCCTTCTAGTGTAGGGGCGTGCATCTCCTTGCATCATGGGTAAGTTGAATGCCAACCTCACATTTTCTGGACTAAAATCTAAGTATTTTCCTCGAACCATTGTAAGATAATTCTTTGGATTCGGGTTCACACTTTGATCATGGTTCCTAGTTATCCATGCATTGGCATAGAACTCTTGAACCATTAAGACTCCGACTTGTTGAATGGGGTTGGTCAGAACTTCCCAACCTCTTCTTTGGATCTCATGTCGGATCTCCGGGTACTCATTTTTCTTGAGTTTGAAAGGGACCTCGGGGATCACCCTCTTCTTGGCCACAACTTCATAGAAGTGGTCTTGATGGACTTTGGAGATGAATCTCTCCATCTCCCATGACTCGGAGGTGGAAGCTTTTGTCTTCCATTTCCCTTTTCTAGAGGTTTCTCCGGATTTAAGTGCCATCAATGGTTATGGAAAAACAAAAAAAGCTATGCTTTTACCATACCAAACTTAGAATATTGCTCGCCTTCGAGCAAAAGAAGAAAGAATAGATGAAGAAGAAGAAGATATGGAGAAGAGGAAGAGAGGGTTATGTTTCGGCCAAGGAGGAGAAGAGAAGGTTGTGTTGTGTGAAAATGAAGAAGAATGGAGGGGTTTATATAGTAGAGGAAGATGGGTTAAGGTTCGGCCATATTGGGTGGGTTGGTTGGGAAAAGGGATTTTGAATTTTGAAGGTAGGTGGGGTTTATGGGGAAGAGTAGATGGATGTGAATGGTGAAGAGGTGATGGGGAAGAGAGATTGAGGTGATTGGTGAAGGGTTTTTGGGGAAGAGTGTTATTGGATTATGTGAAGAGGAGAGAAGGTGAGTTGAGGTAGGTGGGGATCCTGTGGGATCCACAGATCCTGAGATGATCCTGTGGGGTCCACAGATCCTGAGGTGCCAAGGATTATCATCCCTGCACAATTGAGGCATGTAAAACGCCCTCGGCATGCAATCCTGGCGTTCAACTCTAGATTGATGCTTGTTTCTGGCGTTGAACGCCAGCTTCATGCTTGTTTTGGGCGTTCAATGCCCATGTGCAACATGTTTTTGGCGTTGAACGCCAGTTCCATGATTGTTTCTGGTGTTCAGCGCCAACTCTTCTCAGGGTGTATTTCTGGCGTTTAAACGCTAGGATGCTGCTTGTTTCTGGCGTTCAATGCCAGATCCATGCTCTGTTCTGGCATTGAACGCCAGCCAGATGCTCCTTACTGGCGTTTAAACGCCAGTAAGCCCTTTCTCCAGGGTGTGATTTTTCTTCTGCTTGTTTTTTATTCTATTTTTAATTTTAGTATTTATTTTGTGACTCCACATGATCATGAACCTAATAAACCATAAAGGAAAAATAAAATAAAAATAAGATTAGATAAATAAAAATTGGGTTGCCTCCAAATAAGTGCTCCTTTAATGTCACTAGCTTGATAGTGGGCTCTCATGGAGCCTCACAGGTGATCAGGTCAATGTTGTAGACTCCTAACACCAAACTTAGAGTTTGGATGTGGGGATTCAACACCAAACTTAAAGTTTGGTTGTGGCCTCCCAACACCAAACTTAGAGTTTGATTGTGGAGGCTCTGTTTGACTCTGTACTGAGAGAAGCTTTTCATGCTTCCTCTCCATGGTTGCAGAGGAACACCCTTGGGTTTTAAACACAAGGTAGTCCTTATTCAATTGAAGGACTAATTCTCCTCTGTTAACATCAATCACAGCTCCTGCTGTGGCTAGGAAAGGTCTTCCAAGGATGATGCATTCATCCTCCTCCTTCCTAGTGTCTAAGATTATGAAATCAGCAGGGATGTAAAGGCCTTTAACCTTTACTAACACGTCCTCTACCAATCCATAACCTTGTCTTATTGACTTGTCTGCCATTTATAATGAAAATATGGCAGGCTGTACCTCAATGATCCCCAGCTTCTCCATTACAAAGAGTGGCATAAGATTTATGCCCGACCCTAGGTCACACAAAGCCTTTTCAAAGGTCATGGTGCCTATGGTACAGGGTATTAAGAATTTTCTAGGATCTTGTCTCTTTTGAGGTAAGGTTTGCTGAACCCATGTATCTAGTTCACTAATGAGCAAGGGAAGTTCACCTTCCCAAGTCTCGTTACCAGACAATTTGGCATTCAGCTTCATGATGGCTCTTAGATATTGAGTAACTTGCTCTCCGGTTACATTTTCATCCTCATCAGAGGAAGAATAGTCTTCAGAGCTCATAAATGGCAGAAGGAGGTTTAATGGGATCTCTATGGTCTCTATATGACCTTTAGATCCCTTTGGGTCCTCAATAGGGAGCTCCTTCTTGCTTGAGAGACGTCCCATGAGGTCTTCCTCATTGGGATTCACGTCCTCTCTTTGCTCTCTAGGTTCGGCCATGTTGATTATGTCAATGGCCTTACACTCTCTTTTTGGATTCTCTTCAATATTTCTTTGGAGAGTACTAGGAGGAGTTTTAGTGACTTCCTTACTCAGCTGGCCTACTTGTGCCTCCAAATTTCTGATGGAGGACCTTGTTTCACTCATGAAACTTAAAGTGGACTTAGATAGATCAGAGACTAAGTTTGCTAAATTAGAGGTGCTCTCTCAGAATTCTTTGTCTGTTGTTGAGAAGATGATGGATAAGGCTTGCTATTGCTGAGCCTATTTCGTCCACCATTATTAAAGCCTTCTTGAGGCTTTTGTTGATCCTTCCATGAGAAATTTGGATCATTTCTCCATGATTAATTATAGGTGTTTCCATAAGGTTCACCCATGTAATTTACCTCTGCTATTGTAGGGTTCAGGATCATAAGCTTCTTCTTCAGAAGATGCCTCTTTAGTACTGTTGGATGCATTTTGCCATCCATTCAGACTTTGAGAAATCATGTTGACTTGTTGAGTCAACATTTTGTTCGGAGCCAATATGGCATTCAGAGCATCAATTTAAAGAACTCCTTTCTTTTGAGGCGTCCCATTATTCACAGAATTTCTCTCAGAAGTGTACATGAACTGGTTATTTGTAACCATGTCAATAAGTTCTTGAGCTTCTGCAAGCGTTTTCTTTAGGTGAATGGATCCATCTGCAGAATGGCCCAATGACATCTTGGAGAACTCAGATAGACTATAATAGAATATATCCATAATGGTCCACTCTAAAAGCATATCAGAAGGACACCTTTGGTCATCTACTTGTATCTTTCCCAAGCATCATAGAGGGATTCACCATCTTTTTGTTTGAAAGTCTGAACATCCACTCTAAGCTTGCTCAGCTTTTGAGGAGGAAAGAACTTAGCCAAGAAGGCCACGACCAGCTTATCCAGGAGTCCAGGCTATCTTTAGGTTGTGAATCCAACCATATTCTAGCTCTGTCTCTTACAGCAAAGGGGAAAAGCATGATCCTGTAGACTTCAGGATCTACTCCATTAGTCTTAACAGTCTCACAGATCTACAAGAACTCAGTTAAAAACTGGTAGGGATCTTCTGATGGAAGTCCATAGAACTTGCAGTTCTGTTACAGTAGAGCAACTAGTTGAGGTTTTAGCTCAAAATTGTTTACTCCAATGGCAGGGATTGAGATGCTTCTTCCATCAAATTTGGAAGTAGGTGTAGTATTGTCACCAAGCATCCTCCTTGCATTATTATTTTCGGCTGCCATCTCCTCTTCCTTTTCGAAAATTTCTGTATGGTTGTCTCTGGATTGTTGTAATTTAGCTTCTCTTAGTTTCCTCTTTAGAGTCCTTTCAGGTTCAGCATCTGCTTCAAAAAGAATATTCTTGTCCTTGCTCCTGCTCATATGAAAAAGAAGGGAACATAAAATAATAATAGGGATCCTCTTTACCACAGTAGAGAGATTCCTTTATGTTAGTAGAAGAAAAAGGGAATAGAAGAAGGAAAAGGTAAGAATCCAAACACAAGGGTGAAGATAGGTTCAGATTCTTGAGATGAAAAGAAGTGTTAGTAAATAAATAAATAAATAGAAGAAGATGAGAGGGAGAGAATTCAAAAATTAATTTTAAAAAAAGGGTTAGTGATTTTTGAAAATTAAAGAAAAAATTAAAATTAAAATTAAAATTTAAAACAATTAGTTAATTAAAAGAATTTTGAAAAAGAGGGAGGTAATTTTTGAAAATTAGAGAGATAAAATTAGTTAGGTGGTTTTGAAAAAGATAAAAAAATAAACAAACGTTAATTACTTAGTTGAAAAAGACAGTAAAGAAGCGCTTGCTGGGAGGCAACCCAGTCATTAGGAGGCTCTATGTTTTGTTTTTACAAAGGCAAGTATCAAAAATGAAGGAATTCCCAGAGTTACAGAAGGATTCAGCACAAAAAGCAGAGAAAAAGAGCTTACTGGCGAAAAAACGCCAGTAAGGGGCATTTTGGGCATTAAACGCCAGAATGGGCACCATTCTGGACGTTTAACGCCAGTAAAGGTGCCATTTTGGGCGTTAAACGCCAGAATGGGCACCATTCTGGGCGTTTAACGCCAGGTGTGCAGCATCCTGGGCGTTTGGCAAAACGCCCAGTGACAAAGGAATTCTGGCGTTTAACGCCAGTCAGGGTACCTGGCTGGGCGTTAAACGCCAGAATGGGTGCCATTCTGGGCGTTTAACGCCAGAAAGGTGGGGGGACCACGATTTTGATTTTCAACCAAATTTTTTTAAATTTTCCTTTTCTTACCCATACTTTTCTACATAAATACATCCCAACCTTTCATCATTCACTTTAAAATCTTCAAAAATCAAAAGTCATTCTTCAAATCCCTCTCAAATCAATCCCAACTCTTATTCAAAAACTCACCCTTCTCTCCAATTCTCTCCATATCTTCTCAAATCTCCTTTCAATTTTTCGAAATCTCTTCCCCCCTCTTATAAAAACACGTTCGGCCTCACCATTCCCCCACACCATTCGAATTTGCTCTTCTCCTCCTTCTCTTCTCTTCCTTTCTCTTGCTTGAGGACAAGCAAACCTCTATGTTTGGTGTGCTTTTCCGTGATCACTAAAGATTCATCAAGATCATGGCCCCTAAGGGAAAACAAACCAATTTAAGAGGAAAGAAAGAGAATAATCCAAAGAATCTTTGGAATCAAGAGAAGTTCTTAACCAAAGAACATGAAGACCATTATCACAAAATAATGGGTCTGAGGTCAGTGATCCCGGAAGTTAAATTTGATCTGAAAGAAGATGAATATCCGGGGATCCAAGAGCAAATTCGAAACAGAGGATGGGAAGTTCTAACCAATCCTGAAATAAAGGTTGGAAGGAATATGGTTCAGGAATTCTACTCAAATCTGTGGCTAACAGATAAGCAGAGAATGACTGGAACTGCTTACCATACCTACAGAACCATGGTCAGAGGGAAAGTTATGTACTTCCGTCTGGACAAAATAAGAGAGATCTTCAAATTGCCTCAACTGCAAGATGATCCTGAATCCTTTAATAGGAGAATGGTGAGAGTAGATAAAGGGTTGGATCAAGTTCTAGAGGACATATGCCTCCTTGGAACTAAGTGGATAACCAATTCTAAGGGTGTCCCAAACCAACTGAAGAGGGGAGACCTCAAACCAATTGCAAGAGGTTGGCTAGACTTTATTGGGCGTTCCATATTGCCCACTAGCAACCGTTCTGAGGCCAAACTAGCTTACCCAAGCTTGATCTCCTTGCTCTGTAAAGAGGCTGCGGTAAAGATGGGAGTAGATGAGTTCATACCCATTGAACATCCAATCACCAAGAAGTCAATGGAAGGACAAATGCAAGACAACTCTATCAAGAGGAGGGCGCAGGAATTTCTCCCTGAATTCCCAAAAATTGACTACTGGGCCAGCCTAGAGGCATCTATCACCAAGTTGCAAGAGACTATGGAGTAACTTAAGGAAGAACAGCAGAATTAGAACTGCATGCTCTGCAAATTGCTGAAGGAACAAGAGAAGCAGGGGCGTGAACTTCAAGAGTTGAAACGCCAAAAATTCTCCCCCCAAATTGAGGGAGCATCCACTTCTCAAAATCAAGGTTGTTGAGTCCTAACTCTATGAAAACCTCTATCATTAGGAGCCTATCTAAATTTTTTGTTTTCTATTTTTATTTTTTGTCTTATCTTATATCTAATTTTGAGTCTTGTTCTTAATTCATAATTAATAAAATTTAAAATTCATGCCTTAAAGCTATGAATGTCCTATGAATCCATCACCTCTCTTAAATGAAAAATGCTTTAATCACAAAAGAACAAGAAGTACAGGATTTCGAAATTTATCCTTGAAACTAGTTGAATTAGTTTGATGTGGTGACAATACTTTTTGTTTTCTGAATGAATGCTTGAACAGTGCATATGTCTTTTGAATTTGTTGTTTTAAGAATGTTAAAATTGTTGGCTCTTGAAAGAATAAGGGAAAAAGAGAACTGTTATTGATGATCTAAAAAAATCATCAGATTGATTCTTGAAGCAAGAAAAAGCAGTGAATACAAAAAAAAAGAAAAAAATTCGAAAAAAAAGAGAGAAAGAAAAAGAAAAAGAAAGAAATAAAGTTGTGATCCAAGGCAAAAAGAGTGTGCTTAAGAACCCTGGGCACCTCTAATTGGGGACTCTAGCAAAGCTGAGTCACAATCTGAAAAGGTTCACCCAATTATGTGTCGGTGGCATGTATGTATCCGGTGGTAATACTGGAAGACAGAGTGCTTTGGGCCACAGCCAAGACTCATAACATAGCTATGTTCAAGAATCATTATACTTAACTAGGAGAATCAATAACACTATCTGAGTTCTGAGTTCTTATAGATGCCAATCATTCTGAACTTCAAAGGATAGAGTGAGATGCCAAAACTATTCGGAGGCAAAAAGCTACTAGTCCCGCTCATCTAATTAGAGCTAAGTTTCCTTAATATTTTGGAGTCTTTAGTATATTCTCTTCTTTTTATCCTATTTTGATTTTCAGTTGCTTGGGGACAAGCAACAATTTAAGTTTGGTGTTGTGATGAGCGGATAATTTATACGCTTTTTGGCATTGTTTTTAGTATGTTTTTAGTATAATCTAGTTAGTTTTTAGTATATTTTTATTAGTTTTTAGTTAAAATTCACTTTTCTGGACTTTACTATGAGTTTGTGTATTTTTCTGTGATTTCAGGTATTTTCTGGCTGAAATTGAGGGTCCTGAGCAAAAATCTGATTCAGAGACTGAAAAGGACTGCAGATGCTGTTGGATTCTGACCTCCCTGCATTCGAAGTGGATTTTCTGGAGCTACAGAAGCCCAATTGGCGCGCTCTCAACGGCATTGGAAAGTAGACATCCTGGGCTTTCCAGCAATGTATAATAGTCCATACTTTGCCCGAGATTTGATGGCCCAAACCGGCATGGAAAATCAGCCTCAGAAATTCCAGCGTTTAACGCTGGAACTGGCATAAAACTTGGAGTTAAACGCCCAAACTGGCATAAAAGCTGGCGTTTAACTCCAGAAAAGGTCTCTATACGAAAATGCTTCATTGCTCAGCCCAAGCACACACTAAGTGGACCCAGAAGTGGATTTTTACGTCATTTACTCATTTCTGTATACCCTAGGTTACTAGTTTACTATTAATAGGATCTTTTGACATTGTATCTGTACCTCATGACACTTTACACGTTTCTTTGTGTACTTTCCACGGCATGAGTCTCTAAACCCCATGGTTGGGGGTGAGGAGCTCTGCTGTGTCTTGATGGATTAATGCAATTACTACTGTTTTTACATTCAATCATGCTTGCTTCCATTCTAAGATATCACTTGTTCTTAATTCGGATGAATGTGATGATCCGTGACAATCATCATCATTCTCAACTATGAACGTGTGCCTGACAACCACCTCCGTTCTACCTTAGATTAAGTAGATATCGCTTGGATTCTTTAACCGAAATCTTCGTGGTATAAGCTAGAACTGATGGCGGCATTCAAGAGAATTCGGAAGGTCTAAACCTTGTCTGTGGTATTCTGAGTAGGATTCAATGATTGAATGACTGTGACGAGCTTCAAACTCCTGAAGGCGGGGCGTTAGTGACAGACGCAAAAGAATCACTGGATTCTATTCCGGCCTGATTGAGAACTGACAGATGGATAGCCATGCCGTGACAGGGTGCGTTGAACATTTCCACTGAGAGGATGGGAGGTAGCCACTGACAACGGTGAAACCCTTGCATACAGCTTGCCATGGAAGGAGCCTTGCGTGCTTGAAGAAGAAGACAGTAGGAAAGCAGAGATTCAAAAGATGGAGCATCTCCAAAACCTCAACCTATTCTCCATTACTGCAAAACAAGTACTTATTTCATGTTCTTTTACTTTTCACAATTAATCCTGATAATTTCTGATATCCTGACTAAGATTTACAAGATAACCATAGCTTGCTTCAAGCCGACAATCTCCGTGGGATCGACCCTTACTCACGTAAGGTATTACTTGGACGACCCAGTGCACTTGCTGGTTAGTTGTGCGGAGTTGCAAAAGTGTGATTGCAATTTCGTGCACCAAGGACCCGTTCTTTAATCCCCTTGTTCTTTATTTTTCTGTTTTTCGAATTTTTATGCTTATGTTTATCTATGTTTGTGTCTTATTACATGATCATTAGTGTCTTAGTGTCTATGCCTTAAAGTTATGAATGTCCTATGAATCCATCACCTTTCTTAAATGAAAAATGTTTTTATTACAAAAGAACAAGAAGTACATGATTTCGAATTCATCCTTAAAACTAGTTCAATTATTTTGATGTGGTGACAATACTTTTTGTTTTCTGAATGTATGCTTGAACAGTGCATATGTCTTTTGAATTTTTTGTTCAAGAATGTTAAAATTGTTGGCTCTTGAAAGAATGATGAAATAGGAGAAATGTTACTGAGGATCTGAAAAATCATAAAAATGATTCTTGAAGCAAGAAAAAGCAGTGAATTCAAAAAAAAGGGGCAAGCAGAAAAAGCCAATAGCCCTTTAAACCAAAAGGCAAGGGTAAAAATAAAAAGGATCCATGGCTTTTAGCATCAGTGGATAGGAGGGCCCACAGGAATAACATCCTGGCCTAAGCGGCTAAACCAAGTTGTACCTAACCATGTGCTTGTGGCGTGAAGGTGTCAAGTGAAAACTTGAGACTGAGCGGTTAAAGTCATGATCCAAAGCAAAAAGACTGTGCTTAAGAACCCTGGACATCTCTAATTTGGGACTCTAGCAAAGCTGAGTCACAATCTGAAAAGGTTCACCCAGTTATGTGTCTGTGGCATGTATGTATCCGGTGGTAATACTAGAAAACAGAGTGCTTTGGGCCACGGCTCATCTAATTAGAGCTAAGTTTCATTGATAGTTCAGAGTTTATAGTATATTCTCTTCTTTTTATCCTATTTGATTTTCAGTTGCTTAGGGACAAGCAACAATTTAAGTTTGGTGTTGTGATGAGCGGATAATTTATACACTTTTTGGCATTGTTTTTAGTATGTTTTTAGTATGTTTTAGTTAATTTTTATTATATTTTTATTATTTTTTATTTAAAATTCACTTTTCTGGACTTTACTATGAGTTTGTGTGTTTTTTTGTGATTTCAGGTATTTTCTGGCTGAAATTGAGGGACCTGAGCAAAAATCTGATTCAGAGGCTAAAAAAGGACTGCAGATGCTGTTGGATTCTGACCTCCTTGCACTCGAAGTGGATTTTCTAGAGCTACAAAAGCCCAATTGGCGCGCCCTTAATTGCGTTGGAGAGTAGACATCTTAGGCTTTCCAGCAATATATAATAGTCCATACTTTTCTCGAGATTTGATGGCCCAAACAGGCGTTTCAAGTCGGCTCAAGAATTCTGGCGTTTAACGCCAAAACTGGCACAAAAGCTGGAATTAAACGCCCAAACTGGCACAAAAGCTGGCGTTTAACTCCAAGAAAAGTCTCTACATGAAAATGCTTTAATTCTCAGCCCAAACACACACCAAGTGGGCCCGGAAGTGGATTTTTTTGTCATTTACTCATTTCTGTAAACCCTAGGCTACTAGTTCTCTATAAATAGGACCTTTTGCTATTGTATTTTCATCTTGGAGAATCTTATGCTATCTTAGATCACGTTTTGGGGGTTGGCCTCACGGCCATGCCTGAACCTTGTTCTTATGTATTTTCAATGGTAGAGTTTCTACAAACCATAGATTAAGGTGTAGAGCTCTGCTGTACCTCGAGTATTAATGCAATTACCATTGTTCTTCTACTCAATTCAGCTTATTCTTGTTCTAAGATATCACTTGTTCCTCAACTTGATGAATGTGATGATCCGTGACACTCATCATCATTCTCACCTATGAACGTGTGCCTGACAACCACCTCCGTTCTACCTTAGATTGAGTGGATATCTCTTGGATTCCTTAATCAGAATCTTTGTGGTATAAGCTAGAATCCATTGGCAGCCATTCCTGAGAATCCGGAAGGTCTAAACCTTGTTTGTGGTATTCTGAGTAGGATTCAGGGATTGAATGACTGTGACGAGCTTCAAACTCACGATTGTTGGGCGTTAGTGACAGACGCAAAAGAATCACTGGATTCTATTCTGACATGATCGAGAACCGACAGATGAATAGCCGTGCTGTGACAGAGCACGTTGAACATTTTTACTGAGAGGACGGGACTGTAGCCATTGACAACGGTGATGCCCAACATACAGCTTGCCATGGAAAGGAGTAAGAAGGATTGGATGAAGACAGTAGGAAAGCAGAGAGACGGAAGGGTCAAAGCATCTCCATACGCTTATTTGAAATTCTCACCAATGAATTACATAAGTATCTCTATCTTTATTTTATGTTTTATTTATCTTTTAATCATTAATCCTCTGTAAACCATTTGAATCCGCCTGACTGAGATTTACAAGATGACCATAGCTTGCTTCATACCAACAATCTCCATGGGATCGACCCTTACTCGCGTAAGGTTTATTACTTGGAACACCCAGTGCACTTGCTGGTTAGTTGTGCGAAGTTGTGATAAAGAGTTGAGATTGCAATTGAGCGTACCATGTTGATGGCGCCATTGATGATCACAATTTCGTGCACCACGCATCTACTAACTTAGCACTTTCTTCACAACTTCGCACAACTAACCAGCAAGTGCACTGGGTCGTCCAAGTAATAAACCTTACGCGAGTAAGAGTTCATCCCACGGAGATTGTTGGTATGAAGCAAGCTATGGTCATCTTGTAAATCTCAGTTAGGCAGATAATAAATGGTTATGGAGTTGTCGAATAATAATAATATATAAACAGAAAATAAAGATAGAAATACTTATGTAAATCATTGGGGTGAATTTCAGATAAGTGTGTGGAGATGCTTTGTCCCTGTAGGATCTCTGCTGTCCTACTGCCTTCCTTCAATCCTTCTTACTCCTTTCCATGGCAAGCTGTATGTAGGGCATCACCGTTGTCAATGGCTACATCCCATCCTCTCAGTGAAAATGGTCCAAATGCTCTGTCACAGCATGGCTAATCATCTTTCGGTTCTCGATCATGTCGGAATAGAATCCATTGATTCTTTTGCGTTTGTCATCACGCCCAACAATCGCGAGTTTGAAGCTCGTCATAGTTCAATCCCTGAATCCTACTCGGAATACCACAGATAAGGTTTAGACTTTCCGGATTCTCATGAATGCCGCCATCAATTCTAGCTTATACCATGAAGATTCTGATTAAGGATCCAAGAGATATGCGCTCGGTCTAAGGTAGAACGGAGGTGGTTGTCCGTCACGCGTTCATAGGTGAGAATGATGATGAGTGTCACGAATCATCACATTCATCATGGTGAAGTGCAAAGAATATCTTAGAACAGGAATAAACTGAATTGAATAGAAAATAGTAGTAATTGCATTAAAACTCGAGGTACAGCAGAGCTCCACACCCTTAATCTATGGTGTGTAGAAACTCCACTGTTGAAAATACATAAGTGATAGTGGTCCAGGCATGGCCGAATGGCCAGCCCCTATGAACATGATCAATAGTCTCCTAAGATGAATAATAGATTAAAACTGAGACCAAAGATGTGGTCAAAAAGACCGAATGGTCAAAGACGTCTAATACAATAATAAAATGTCCTATTTATACTAGACTAGCTACTAGGATTTACAGAAGTAAGTAATTGATGTAGAAATCTACTTTTGGGGCACACTTGGTGCGTGTTTGGGATGAGCTTGAGCTTTACACGTGCAGAGGCTTCTTTTGGAGTTAAACTCCAAATTGTAACGTGTTTTTGGTGTTCAACTCTGGTTCGTGACGTGTTTCTGGCGTTTGACTCCAGAATGCAACATGGAACTGATGTTGAGTGCCAGTTTGCGTCATCTAATCTCGAATAAAGTATGGACTATTATATATAGCTGGAAAGCTCTGGATGTATACTTTCCAACAGCATCAACAGTCCTTTGTCAGCCTTTTATCAGAGTTTTGCTCAGGTCCCTCAATTGCAGCCAGAAATTACCTGAAATCACAGAAAAACACACAAAATCATAGTAAAGTCCAGAAATGTGAATTTAGCATAAAAATTAATGAAAACATCCCTAAAAGTAGCTAGATCCTACTAAATATTACCTAAAAACAATGCCAAAAACGTATAAATTATTCGCTCATCACAAGGCAAGAGAAAAACACATACAAAACAATACAACGAATACACAAGTAGAGAGAACAGATAAGACAATTAGGTCAAATAACATATAGATACAATTATTCAACAGGACAAGCTAAATACATTATCCACAGCCAAATACACACCAATGCAAATGATGCATGTGTACCCTATGGCTAATACGCTCATCTGTTGGTTATACAGCCAAAACCCGACATGTCTAGTAGCGAACCCTAGATAGTCCTTGTAACGGCTTAGCCTTGAAGAAATGGTACTTTTTTGAGATAAAACAAATTTTTTTATGGAATTTTTAGGAATTTTAGTGCATATAAGCACCTCTGCTGCACAAGTGCTGTGTCATCAAGTTGCTGAGTCAAGAGCTTGACTGCACCAGAACCTTTCCTGATCTAAGCAGGGACATCGCGAAAAGTTGTGTTTTTTAGTCACTTCAGGTCCGAATTTCAAAATTTTGATTTTCGTGGTTAGTCTCATTGTGACGAGACGGTTCCGAATTTCGAGAAAAATTATATCAATATAATATTCATATATTATTATTTTATTCAAAATATTATATTAATATTTCCTCTACTGTGATTAATATTGATCTATGTTTAGTAATATAATAACTGAGCTAAAAATATACCGGTAATGGATAATACCGTCATTCTTAGATGAACTTAAAAATGTTAGTGCTTCATCATATATCTTTTATTCTCATGATTATCTTGTTTCTAGTATCACTTATTCTGGTAAACCTCATGCTTATCCTTTAATAGTGTAATCTAATGTATCTAGTTTTAGTAATTATCTTTAGAATGATATTTTAATACTAAATTCTGATGACTCAGCACCTTATGACACGTGGTTCTCCCAGAGTTAGCCACCATGTGTTTCCTTTCTTTTTCTCCAAGCAAAGGTTTATTAAGGGAAAAGTAAGAAATACTTGTATTCTAATATATCTAGCTTTAGTAATTATCCTTTCTTAAGATAACTTTACACAAAAATCTAGGAAAATTTTTATCCTAACCCCATGGCCTCCCATGCATCATCATTGTAATCATCTTTACTTTCTAAATAAGATAGAACACCAAGAGAGAAATCAAGGAAAACTTCCATAGATGCCTAAGCTTCTTTCTCTGTTCTTTCTCAAACTAAAACCATTATCAAAACTTTAATCCGACCAAATTGTTCACCTCTTTCTTCTCTTTATTTCTATGTCAACTTTCTGTAGTAAATCAAGGTATGATGACTGCTCCTCCTCCTTGAAGTTTCGGCCATAGTGGAAAATTAAGCTAATAATGTTTTCTTCATATTTTCTCTTAGGATCTCTTGTTCAATCGCCATAGGCTCTAATAAAATGTGATTTCTAGCTACCTTGAGGTGAGGAAAACCTTCTTTTCATCATCATAAAGCTTCAGCTTTCATGGTTCATATGGTTCTAAAGTTGTTTTTTATGTTAAATCTGGCGTAAAAGTGCTTTTTGAAGCTTGTTGTTAGTTCAACATTTGGCAGCTGCAAAGGAGGTAAGATTTGGTAAATTAATCAATGATTGGTTGTGTTTTTAAAGTGTGAAATCAATGAATCTTGTTGTTTTGATGCTTGAAAATAAACTTATTGAAGATTGTGTTGTTGCTGCTGGAAAACGTGGCCTTCCAGCTAGAATTTTCAAGAGATTTGATATGTTTTTTATTTGTATTTAATGGCAGAAATGTTGCTCTTTGGTTTGGCAAAAATCGAGTAAAAATCGGTTACTGAAAAGATTGAAAAACTAATTGAAAATCAAGTGAAGATTTGATTATTTTTTTGGAAAAAATGTTTTGGTCCTTGGAGAATAAAGAAACCTTTAAGTTTAGGTTGATTTGGGGTCAAAATTTAATAAATGAAAAGTTGAGGGACGAAGTGCAAATATTAAAATTTAAGGGGTCAAAATATAATTTTTGGAAATTTTGAATAAAATATTATTAATTTACCAATAAAATAGTAATTTATTATTTTATTAATAATATTATTTTATTAATAACAATAAAATATTGATAAAAGGCATTTTTTTCTAAAAGACTCAGGAAGGTAGTTTTGAGTCCAGAATTCCTTAATTCTCTTTGTTAAACACCAAAAAAAATGTATAAGAGAAGGTATTAAGGTATGTACGGTAATGAAAAAGGATTTAGAAAGTTACAAACATGTTAGGAAGAAAAAGAGTTGAAAGCTATATAGCAGTGTGCTTGACCTTACAGAGTAAGCAGAAAATTGTTAAATGAGATCACTAAGATGTTATGATGCTTGATTTATGATTATGGAAAGAGAATAAAGATGATTGCTAAGTGATGCAAAGTATGGTTATATGTGACTTATGAGCCTTCGGGCGATGCTTGAGAATATTATGCAGGGACGCCTATATTGCGATGTTGCTTACCAGACAGGTTGTGGTAGAGAAGTACCAGCCCTACAAGCTGAATGCTTGGTAGAGGCCTAACTCGCATACCTGCGGTATATTGAGATTTAATCAAATACCAACCCTGCAAGTCAAGAGTACTTGGTAAAGGGTATGCGGTACTTAATCTGGGATTAAGTTCTGGGAAAGCATTATCTGACATGGAGGGTCGGATTATGTCGAGTGCGGGTCGAAACCGATAAATGAGCTCATTACCTGTAGTAGGACCAAACATGCATCATACCTGTTTGTGAATAACTGTGTGATTGCATATTGAGTGTGATTGTGTATCTATTTCTTGTTTCCTCTGCCATTTGTATATTGGCTTATATTGTTGTTATGTACATATTTGTCTGAACTTAATTATCATTATGTGATCATGGATGTTATTAATGAACTTAACTATAAATCCCGACCTTACTAAGAACTTCCCAGTTATACCTCTTCAGATAGATACGGAAGTCCTGTTTTATGAGATTGATCATTCGTATGTTCACGAGGACCCAATGCGTGGCGAGTATTACATCTATTGTGCAGTACCTCGTATCTGTAATTATGTAGTACGTGGTAGACCTTTTCAGTACCAAATTAGTACACCATACTTTAAACCTGACGCACTCTACGATTTCCCTCTCTCTTGGATACATCCTGGCGGCCGTGGGATATCTCATACTGAAGAGCAGATGCCACCTCCACTTGACAACCCTCTTCCACCTGAACCCCTTTTGCCTGATGAGCCTATACTTACACAGACTATTCACGAGGCACCTCCTGCACCTTTTTTCCTTGATGAGTGCGATGTTCCTATGTTGCCACCTGAGCTTCATCCCTTACCCGGGCCGATCGAGCCACTTGCTTTTGATGAGTAGTAGGGACATGAGTATGATCAGATTATAGAGGTACCACTCCCTTCTCCTGATTGTATCCAGTTTTCCAGTCATCCTTTCATAGTCCGGTGGCCAACAACAGTTCCTCAACTACCATCCAGGAATTGAGGATGACGAAGAATAAGAAGATCCGTAGGAGAATCCCAACATCGTTGTTATCTCTTTCTACGGCGATGAACCAAGCGAAGCACCAGCAAGCGGGCATCAACACTTTCCCGGTGGTCTTCCGTAAGGTGATTTTGAATCAGGGTTGAAGAGACTTTTTGAGTCTTCCAGTCTAACTCCAATACCTTAGAGTGTCTCCCTCACTTTTGCTAGCATGTTTATAGGGAATAGGCATATCATAGAGTTAGACTAGCCTGGGTGCCAATTTAGGGTCTTTTGGATGGGCCAGGCCTTAGGATGTCTTATGTACATATATGTATATATTATTTGAGTCACTAACTGAGGGGTGCTGTATTATAGTTTTGTACTAGTATAACTGAGCCACTTATGTATCATGATGTAAATTATAGCGTGCTGTATTGTGTACTGCTATCTTCTGTTTTATGTTTGTAAATGCTTATTACTCCCTATTATATTGGATGTTTGCAACTTTAAACTATTTTTGTTTAAAAAAAATTACTCGTAAATTTGCAAGGTGTTAACAGTGAACAGGCTTTGATGAAGGCCAAAAGTGGGTTAAGAATTTCACAAATAGAATTTCTTCATTGCAAGCATAGTCCAAACCCAACAATTGACCATCAATCAAAGTTTAATTCAAAGAATAGTCACAATGAACACAAAATAACTGGGAGTTTTTAGTCCTGGGTTGTCTTTCTTAAGAGTTGCAATGAGATGCTCAATTCTTGGCTATGAGAGAATGGAGGTTGAGATTGCAAGATGTAAGAAATGTAAATAGCAAGAAATTAAAGAGGCAAACAATCATTAAATATCAAAACAATTAAACTCAAGGCAATTAATCAAGAGAAAGGAAAATTCAAATGCTAAGAACCTCTTGGCAAGGATTGAGAGTCAAGGTTACCCATCCTAGCCATTGCCAATAAACATATGATGAATATGAAGAGTTAATCCTACTTAGTCAACCCTAACATCGAGGATAAGTCAAATAGCCATAATTATTCTCAATCCACAAGTCCTAGTTGACTCCCTAATTAGCTTAGTGAAAGACTAGAGTTAGTGGAAACCAAATTAATTAACTACCCTAATATATCAATCAATAATAAACATCAATTACTCAAGGCCACCAAAGTCCTCAATCCCAAGGTAAGAGTGTGGAAAAACTAAGCAAAAACTAAGCCAAGCATTTTATCAAACACTTGGTGTGCATGAAAATAAAATCATATTAAATTGTAATAATAATAAATTCTAAAGCTACCAAAAGCAAGAAAATGGTAATAATAGCTCAATTGAATAACAATAAACAAAGAAACATTAAATTGCATTAATTAAAGCTCAAATTAACAAGTGTTCATTAACAATAAAATAACTAAATAAAATAAATAACAAGTAAAAGTAACAGAAGCAAGATGCGAGAGGCTAGAAGAAGAAATAGTAAAAAAACTAAATCAATACAAGAATTAAAGCATCAATCTAAGAGAAAACTAACTAAACCTATCCTAATTCTAGAGAGAAGAGAGGGCTTCTCTCACTAGAATAACCTAAAGCATGTTACTAAAACTAAACCTAATTGCCCTCCCCTTGCCTCCTCTTGAATTAGAGTTGAAATAGCTTCAGAAATGAGTTGAATTGGGTTTTGGAGGCCCAAAAATTGCTGCCAACGAATTGCATTAATAAGGTCACGTGCTGGTACCTATTCACACGCACAGATGTGTGCGTACGCACACTTGCTGATTTTTCCACTTGTGCGTACGCACGCATACTTGTGCGTGCGCACACTTGCTGAAAAGCTCCAAACTCCATTTCTTCATCATTTCTCCACTTTTGCATGCTTCTTTCCTCACTTCTTCAATCCATATTAGCGTTGTAAGCCTGAAATCACTCAACAAGCACATCAAGGCATCAAATGGAATTAAAGTGGATAAAAGTGAGCAAATAAGGGCGTAAAAAGTATGTTTTTACTTTTGAGTACAATTTATGGAGAGTTTACCAAACCAAGCTATTTCATTGAATACGTGTAGGAAAAGTTGATAAAATCCACTCAATTAGAGCGAATAAATACCATGAATTGTGAATTTATCACATCCCCATACTTAAACAATAGCCTGTCCTCATGCTAAACTCAAAGAAGAAGCAAGAAAGAGGTGTTACAATTATTCAAAGCAAGAAAATTACCTATATACAATCTATCTAAATGAATGCAACTACTTAGTCAAAATAAATCAAACTCCAAGAATACATGTATGAACACAAGGGCTAAGGCAATAACTGTAAACACCGCAAAATTAGCAAATAATTAACTAAAAAATTAAACTTTAATAAGGAAAATTAAAAATTTAAATCTAATATTAAAATAGGATAGAACTCTTCAAAATGAGAATTTTGACATCAATTTCAAAGAATTTGGCCCAAGATTAGGCCGGACGGACCGAACCGATTAAGCCGGGCCCAAACTGGGCCCAAGGCCCAATTAATCCCATTAAGCCTTAAAGGAGGACAGCCCCCTCCTCCCTTTAACTTCCTTCACGCTGAAACATTTCAGCAACGGGGGAAGAGCTCTTTGCTTCACCAAAAGCCCTTGGCTTTGATAAAATCCATATAATTTCTTGCTCCGAGCTCCGATCGCCGCACCGTTTGCGGCCACACGTCCATCGCGTCGAGCTCTACGATTCTATCGGATCAATTTTATAGGTAAGCTTAAATCTCACCTTAGTTTCTCTATCCCTTAATTATCGAAAATTGTGGGTGCTCAAGTTGAAGAACTTGTTGATTTTGGTTCTCTAGTTTTGAATTAGCTTGCGGAATTCGTTGAACTTGACTCTCTTGATCTGTGGGTATGGTGAGGTCTCTAAACCTAACTTGTAACGACCCAATTTTGGTACGTCATGATCGTACTAGAAACTGAGCGCAACCAACTTGTCTACCTAATTATTATCTATTATTTATTATATGAGCCTGATTCGTTGTTAAAAGCGTAGTTATTTTACGAGGTACTTTTTTTAAAACGTTTGGATTAACAAATAGTATCATTCATAATCAATTCACAACTGATAATATATAAAACAGTTATAAACAATCACACATAAATACATCACAAGCAATTGACAATATTCGGTGATCCAGCCTTTATTAGAGTATAGACTTTTAGTTAGAACACCCCTAGACATAGCTAGATAATAACTATATACATATATATACATACAGCATCCCAGGTCCTAACATGTTCAAGAAGTCCCTAAGCTGGCGCACAAGCTAGCCTAGACTCTATATTCACCTAGTCACTCTAAACTACTAAAGCTAGGGAAAGTACGTTCTAGGTCTTCAAAACTCAAGTTAGGTGGAATGTCATCAAAAGGGGGAAGGTCATCTACTACTCCTCTGCACGTTCATATGTCATCAAAGAGCGTCTCTCAAGTACTTCATCGAGTGGCCACATAATAGCAACATCGTACGGAGGACTTAGGCTTAAGTTTGTAGATAAGCAGGGTGCAGACATTGGCTAGCCTTACAGTATATACATATAAATGGGTAATGGAGTTCACTCTAGACTCAGAAGACTACCTAGAGCGGAATCCTCTTTGCAGAACAGTCATCAGCAAACTACGGAAGGGTACTCATGCTTCCATTTGAAGGGGGAAGGAAGAGAGAAGGGGTAAGAACTTGGGAGTTCTTAGTATGGTCGGGGTTATTAGTTACGTTCATTAATTCTGTGTTGTTTAGCAGATTAATAGCAGAATACAGAGAAGCAGCAAACAGAAGAAATAGATAAATAGAGAAAATAGAGAAAACAAAAAGCAAAACACAAACAAAAGAATACAAGAAAATAAAACAGAGACACAGAGAATAGAATGAAAACAAAGAAGGCATACATTCAAACAACAATCATAACAGAGGAAATGCACAACCAAATATGATGCATGTCTAGCCCTAGTACAGGTAATGAGCTCATCTGTCGGTTACATACCCGCTCCCGATGTTACCCAGTAACCTCTGTCTGGATAAGGCTTTCCTGTTGGCAATATCCACTGCAAGCAACCTTTGTCTTGTAGGGTAACCACTACAAGCAACCTTTGACTTGCAGGGCGGCACTTATTAGCCGATATACGCCCAACACACTCACTGTAAGCAACCTCTCTCTTACAGGAGCAACAACACACTCACTGTAAGCAACCTCTGTCTTACAGGAGTATACTAATCTCGATACCTCTGTAAGCAACCTCTGTCTTACAGCAAAGCATTATAGCAAGGTATCCCAGGAATGTGTTCTCAGTAGTCGTACCACCATCTATCTAACTGCCTCTCTGCAGCAGATTCTTACAAAATCATTCTTATTATCATCATTCATTAACATTCTCATTATTCATCATCACTTTCACATTTTTATACATAACCTCTTTCTTTTTCTATTCAATCATGCTATACAAACTCTACAGCTTTTACTTTTACAACATCTTAACTCAAACCATTTCTCTTGATCACATTACTCTTTTCTCTTTGTCTTTTTACTTTGCTCTGATTACTCTTTTCTTTGTATCACTTTATTCTTCTCTGGTTACTCTGTTCTCTGTGTTTCTTTACTCTGCTCTGATTTCTCTGCTTAACATATGTATTTAAAGCTTATGTAAATTTTGGTATGAATAGTTAGTCTGTTCCAAGTATAGGTTCATTAAGTCTATACTGAAACAGTTTAACTTTTCATATTATACCTAACCCTAGTCGAAACTCAAGAACTAACTAAGTTGCCCTAGTTCACTCACTGATCTCTGTCTATTTTTCTGTCATTAAAACATTACAGACTTTTCTTTGATTCTTATCTTTTCTTTAGCTTTTTATCTTTCTTTTATCTTTGCCTCACTAATATATTCTTACCACTCCCTAAGTGTTTTATGAAGGTAATTATGAGATTCTGCACTTAAAGTTGTCTTTTTAAAGCTTTTACAGAAAATTGTCTTTTTTGCATTATTTTATTATTTTTATTAAAATATTTTTTTAATTAAATATTATTATTTAATATTTTATTATTATTTATTATTTTATCATTAAATTTTCGAAAATTACCCTACTTTAACTTTTAACCTTTAAAAATTCACTTTTTACCATGCGTAACTTTTAATATTTCTACTTTAACAACCCTAACTTTCAGAAATTACTAAATAACCCCCCAAACACAAAAATAATTACTTCCTTGCCCTTTTATGGATCAAAAAGGTGTTCTTCATTTTTCTTCACCACACTCAAAGTGTTCTTCATGTTCTTCATAAATTCTTCAGATTCTTTCTCTGTTTTTACCCGTTTTTCAATCTTTTCAGCAACCAATTTTACCAAAATTCATAATAAATTCCCAGCCACTAAAACCCCATATTTTCCACATGATTTTAACTCAAATTGATCCCCAATTTAAAGGTTAGGGTTCAAAATTCCAGCGGCCACAAGAACATGCATTCATAGCTTGAATATCATCAAATTTCATCAAATTTTCACCAAAATTTCATCAAGAATCACTCATATAAACAAGCAATTTCAAGCACAGCCAAACCATATCATAATCACACAACTCAAACAAAATCAATCAAGATTAATTTCGTCAAACCCTACCAGGTTTTGCTGCTCCTAATTCGGTTAGACTTTCAGGTGGTCCTTAAGCACTTTTTCCTCCTAAATCACATCAAGAACAACTTTAAATCCAAAAACCCTCAATTAACCAAATCTCACTCAGCATGTTAGGAATTGATTTCTAACCTTTGACTTGCTGTAAATTCACATTTCTTGGCCCTCAAGTCAAGTTAAGCATGATTCCTAAGGAAAAACATCAAGAAAACACATGTTTCGCATGGTTTTCCTTGAAAACCAAATTGAAGAGGGAGGGAGACAGTCATCTCACCTTATTTCCAGCCATGATATGTTATATGGTTATGTAGAGGAAGAAGAGAGGATCATTTTGGTGAAATCAAAATTTTGATTTGAGTTTATTTCAGAAGAAATCAAGCTTTGAAGATTAAGTGTTCATGAAAGTTTCTCTCTTTTCTCTCTTGTTATTTTCGGCCAAAATGAAGAAATGAGACAGCCTTTGAGTGTCTTGGGGGTGTAGGGTGAGTTTTGATTGGTTGGCTTGAATGTGGATTAAAATAATATTAAAATATCTCAGGTGTATAACTACTAAAACTATGTATATCGGAACACACGTAAGAACATCTCTAAAAATTCTTTTCTGAGCTACTAGCATAAAAGACAATAGTAACATATTTAATATTAGAATAGATCATGTATGATGAGGCCTTATCATTGCTAAATCATCAGAGAGTGCTAGTGTTAAGCTGCACCAGTAAATTGTGAACCGGTTAAACCGATTTTCTGTTTTTAACTAAAACTTACCAGGTAACCTTATAATATCTTTCAAGAAGCTTATAATACTAATATAATGATAACATTATCCTGTTATCTCCCTTCTCTCATGAATAGAGTCCGGTTCATCAAACTAAGACTATTTACGAAAAATAGAATCAAAACTCCTAACCGATACGGTTCAAAAACTGGGTTCTTCGTGACTACGTTATCGAGCTTGCCTCAGAAAAGGTTCCATCTTAAAGATGACATAATGACAATGAGGTTTGAGATACTTGATGATATAGCAGAAGTTCTCCCCTTACTGATCTTCTGGAGAAATCTGTATTTTCAAAAAGATCTCACATACACGAAAATCAGGGTTGTTACATTCTACCCTCCTAAAAGAAAATTTTGTCCTCAAAATTTAACATGCGCATAAGAAGTTATAGTATTATCTAGCACAAACAAAAGCATAGTGTGGTACTCACCTCGAGTGGAAGAACTAAATGCATTAGTGTTGCCAGCAGTTACGGTAAAAACCCTTCCTTGTCATTGTGGCCTAGCTGGATCTCGAACAAACCTTTTTGGGCAATTCCTCAATATATGTCCATAATCTCCGCAAGAAAAACAAGTGTCTGTCCCATATCTACAAGCTCTATTACCATGATCCTTCCCACACCTTGAGCAGACTGAAATATCGAGTTTGCTGAGGTTGACCTCCTTCTTCCTCTCTTAAATTATAGTTGTTGTGGTTGCCATTGTAACGAGCGAGAAAGTTCCCATTCTGTTGATTTTTATTTTGGCGCTGGAACTGACCATCGGCCTTAAAGTTACGACCTTCAAGGGATAGATCTTGAATAAAGTCTCTTCTTGAGGCTTCCTTACGATTCGCTCGAGCTATTGCCACCTTCTTCGAACATTCTTCCACTAGTTTACTTTTATTCACCAGTTCAACAAAATTTCTTATCTCTATCGGAACAACAAAATTCATCAGTTCTTCTCGGATTCCTCCTTCAAACTTCAAACACTTCCATTCCTCAAAGCTACTGGGTTCCCTTGACAAATCTTAGAGAAACGGCATAAGTCATCGAACTTACGGGCATACTCAGCAATAGTCATATCCCATTGCTTCAGCTGCATAAGCTCCATCTCCTTGGCATCACGTGCTGCTCTCAGAAAATACTTCTTATAGAATTCATCTCTAAAAGAATCCCAAGGAATGTCACCTTCATTCTGTTGCAGCAGTTGTTGTATCCTCTGCCACCAGTACTCAGCCTCTCCTTCGAGCATATAAGTAGCAAACTCTATATGTTGGCCTTCCAGAACATATTGTGCTCGTAGTGATCGCTTGATGCCTCGGAACCAGTTGTCAGCATCAGTCGCAACGAGTGTACCTTTGAACTTAGGTGGATTCACTTTCAGAAAACTACCAAGGGTAATGGGTTTATCAAGATGCGCTGGATCAACCTCGTTGTTTCCATTATCCTCTCTGTTTTGGTTTCCATTTTCAATTCTCACTCTGAGACACTCAACAGCCCTAGCAGCAGCCATCGCAGCCTCACGCAATGCCTCAGCTACAATGTTCATCGTAGCCATAAAGGTTTCCTGTCCTCTCTCTCAGTTATCACTAGGGGTTCCTTCCCGTGCACTCCGTCTCCGTGGTCTCATTGTAGTCTTTTTCACACTCAACAATTGTTATTAAGGTGATCAGTCTCAATACTTCATGTTAAGTGTGAACATTCCCAAAATAAAAACACAGAAACAATCATGCAACACATATCATTGAGATATCGTATAAGCATGAGACATACAATAGAGTATGCAATGAAGCATAGTCAGTCTACTCCCTAGGCTCTATTGGGAACGAACTGCTATGATACCAAATTGTAACGACCCAATTTCTGGTACGTCATGATCATACTAGAAACTGAGCGCTACCAACTTGTCTACCTAATTATTAAATATTATTTATTATATGAGCCTGATTCTTTGTTAAAAGCGTAGTTATTTTACGAGGTAATTTTTTTAAAAATATTGGGATTAACAAACAGTATCATTCATAATTAATTCATAACTGATAATATATAAAACAATTATAAACAACCACACATAAAAACATCACAAGCAGTTGACAATATTCGGTGATCCAGCCTTTATTTGAGTATAGACTTTTAGATAGAACACACAAAGACATAGCTAGATAATAACTATATACATATATATACATATAACATCCCAGGTCCTGATGATGACATGTCATCATATACCCATTTTCTATGCTTTTTCATACAAGAAATTGATGATTTGTGCTTAAATATTGAATGCTTTTTGTACTTAAATGATATATTTTCTTGATATTTTAATTTTATAAATCTTGTAGGAAATAAGAAGAAAAAGAAGCAAAGAAACACAAAAAAGGGAGAAAAAAAAGAGCTTTGGGGTACACTTTGAAGTTGGGGTACACTTTGGAGCCTTAGGCCACGCTTTTAAAAGCGTGGCCCATGACCAAATCAAGGAAGGAAGCAGCCAGCACGATTCTGCCCTGCCCTTGCCAAGGGCAGGATCGTGATGCACATTAAGGATTGGAAGCAAAATTTTCGCTAAGTTAAAATCTGGGCGCTCACAGCATGACCATGCCTACTTCAAAGGGCTATAACTTGAGCTACAGACGTCCGATTGATGTGCTTCCAGTTGCGTTGGAAAGCTGACATTCAGAGCTTTCCAACGATATATAGAAATCCATATTTGGCGTCCAATTGAGGCGGGAACGAAAGGCATCTTTAAGGGCCAAAAATAAGCAAAAATAAGCCAAGGAAATTAATGAAGCGTGTGCGTCCTCTGTGGTTCGAACACGGGATGAGAGAGTTGGAACATTGCCCTGCCCTTGGCGCGGGCAGGGCAGCATCGTGTGTGTGGCAGCACCATGCACGCACCAATTTCGATCCTGGCGCACCAATTTCCTCCCCTGGCAGCACCAAGCGCGCGCACCAACTCAAATTTGGCGCATCAACTTTTTTGCCCTGCCCTTGGCGCGGGCAGGGCAGCCTCTCAAGCACCACGCCGTGCCAGGCTCGCACCAATGGCGCACCAATCCTCGACCACGCCGCACCAAATCCACGCACCAAGCTTCAATTTTCTGCCCTGCCCTCCACAAGGGCAGGGCAGCCTCCTGGGAGCAACATGGGCCAAAATCAACCAAAATTCAAATTAATTCAATTCTTCAACAAATTGAATCAAGGCCAACCAAACCCATTTCTCCTCAAATCCAAAGCAAGCAAAGCCCACTCAACATGACTCAAAGGCACATGAATCAATTAAATTAGGATTTTTATTTTTTATTTGTTTTAATTTCATTTTCATTTTTTACTTTGTAAAGCCTATATAAAGGCATCATTTTCATCTTTGTAGGGAGGCTCG
Source organism: Arachis hypogaea (assembly GCF_003086295.3). Classification (NCBI taxonomy): domain Eukaryota; kingdom Viridiplantae; phylum Streptophyta; class Magnoliopsida; order Fabales; family Fabaceae; genus Arachis; species Arachis hypogaea. Next base: position 41,515,782 of record NC_092037.1, read on the forward strand.
ATTGGAAAAAAAAGGCTTGCTCCATTAGAGAGCTTTCTCTTTAGTCTTTCTCTTGTTTTGAAATTTTGGATTGAGGTCGGAGGAATTCTGTTCCAATCTTTGATCTGAAATCCATGCTTTGTTCTTCTGCATAATTCAAGAAATTTTGATTTAAATCAAGGCTCTCTTTACTGCTTCCATCTCTATTTCTTCTTCAATCTGTTTGCTGTTGAATCAAGGAAGGGAGTGAGATCTAGACTTGTTTTCTAGTCTCTTTGATTCCCTGAGATCTTGTCTCTTTAAATTTCACAATTGAGCTAAGTTACATTCTGTGTTGCTTCTTCAAGCAATTTTCCATTTATGTTTAAATCTGCTGCACTTATTTCATCTTTTACTTTTCTGTTTGATTGCTCCTTACATTCTCTTGTTGAATTTTAAATTCCCAGCACCCAAGTCCTTTTAATTTTCATGCAATTTAATTATTCTGCAATTATTCTAAGTGTGCTTATTGCTTTCCTTTAAATTTTCTGCACCCATTCCCCTTTTCATTAAATGCAATTTACATTTCTTGTCATTTAAGATTTTGTCAATTTACTTTTCCTGTTCTTTAAGCTTCCTGCCTATTTACATTCTGCAATTTAAGTTCACTGCTATTTACATTCTGTTGCCACAATTCTCACTTAAATGTTAGCTTGACTAAACTAATCACCCACTAAAATTGCTTGATCCATCAATCCCTGTGGGATCGACCTCACTCTTGTGAGTTATTATTACTTGATGCGACCCGGTACACTTGCCGGTTGGATTTGTGTGTTGGAAATTTATTTTTCCACAAAAACACCATCACCTGACCTGTTCAAGAAGTCCCTAAGTTGGCGCCCAGGCTAGCCTAGACTCTATATTCACCTAGTCACTCTAAACTACTAAAGCGAGGGAAAGTACGTTCTAGGTCTTCAAAACTCAAGTCAGGTGGAATGTCATCAAAAGGTGGAAGGTCATCTACTACTCCTCTGAACGATCATATGTCATCAAAGAGCATCTCTCAAGTACTTCATCGAGTGGCCACATAACAATAACATCGTACGGAGGACTTAGGCTAAAGTTTGTAGATAAGCAGGGTGCATACGTTGGCTGGCCTCACAGTATATACATATAAACAGGTAATAGAGTTCACTCTAGACTCAAAAGACTACCTAGAGCGGAATCCTCTTTGCAGAACAGTCATCAGCAGACTATGGAAGGGTACTTATGCTTCCATCTGAAGGGGGAAGGGAGAGAGAAGGGGGTAAGAACTGGAGAGTTCTTAGTAGGGCTGGGGTTATTAGTTACGTTCATTAATTCTGTGTTGTTTAGCATATTAATAGCAGAATACAGAGAAGCACCAAACAGAAGAAACAGATAAATAGAGAAAATAGAGAAAACAAAAAGCAAAACACAAACAAAAGAATACAAGAAAATGAAACAGAGACACAGAGAATAGAATGAAAACAAAGAAGACATACATTCAAACAACAATCATAGTAGAGGAAATGCGCAACCAAATATGATGCATGTCTAGCTCTAGTGCTGGTAATGAGCTCATCTGTCGGTTACATACCTGCTCCCGACGTTACCCAGTAACCTTTGTCTAGATAAGGCTTTCCTGTTGGCAATATCCACTGCAAGCAGCCTTTGTCTTGCAGGGTAACCACTACAAGCAACCTTTGTCTTGCAGGGAGGCACTTATTAGCCGATGTACACCCAACACACTCACTGTAAGCAACTTCTGTCTTACATGAGCACAACACACTCACTGTAAGCAACCTCTGTCTTACAGGAGCAACAACACACTCACTGCAAGCAACCTCTGTCTTACAGGAGCACACTAATCTCGATACCTCTTTAAGCAACCTCTGTCTTATAGCAAAGCATTATAGCAAGGTATCCCAGGAAAGCATTCTCAGTGATATTTAAGCAACCTCTTTGTATCCCTTTATTCTTCTTTGGTTACTGATGAGCGGATATTTTATACGCTTTTTGGGGGGTAATTTCATGTAGATTTTAGCATGTTTTTATTAGTTTTTAATAGAATTTTATTAGTTTTTAAGCAAAAGTCATATTTCTGGACTTTACTATGGGTTTGTGTGTTTTTCTCTGATTTCAGGTATTTTCTGGCTGAAATTGAGGGAGCTGAGCAAAAATCTGATTTAGGCTGAAAAAGGACTGCTGATGCTGTTGGATTCTAACCTCCCTACACTCGGAATAGATTTTTTGGAGCTACAAGAGTCCAATTGGCGCGTTCTCAATTGTGTTGGAAAGTATACATCCAGGGCTTTTTAGCAATATATAATAGTCTATACTTTGCGCGAAGATAGATGACGTAAACTGGCATTTAACGCTAGTTCCATGTTGCAGTCTGGCGTCCAGCGCCAGAAACACGTCACGAACCAGAGTTAAACGCCAGAAACACGTTACAACTTGGTGTTCAACTCTAGAAACAGCCCAGGCACGTGAGAAGCTTAAGTCTCAGCCCCGACACACACCAAGTGGGCCCTAGAAGTAGATTTCTACACTATCCATCTTAGTTTACTCATTCTCTGTAAATCTAGGTTACTAGTTTAGTATTTAAACAACTTTTAGAGACTTATTTTGTATCTCATGACATTTTTAGATCTAAATTTTATACTCCTTGATGGCATGAGTCTCTAAACTCCATTGTTGGGGGTGAGGAGCTCTGCAGCGTCTCGATGAATTAATGCAATTATTTATGTTTTTCCATTCAAACATGCGTGTTCCTATCTAAGATGTTCATTCGCGCTTAAATATGGAGAAGGTGATGATCCGTGACACTCATCTCCTTCCTCAATCCATGAACGTGTGTCTGACAACCACCTCCGTTCTACATCAGATTGAATGAGTATCTCTTAGATTCCTTAACCAGAATCTTCGTGGTATAAGCTAGAATTGATGGCGGCATTCATGAGAATCCGGAAAGTCTAAACCTTGTCTGTGGTATTCCGAGTAGGATTCTGGGATTGGATGACTGTGACGAGCTTCAAACTCGCGAGTGTTGGGCGTGATGACAAACGCAAAAGAATCAATAGATTCTATTCCGACGTGATCGAGAACCAACAGCTGATTAGCCATGCTGTGACAGAGCATTTGGACCATTTTCACTGAGAGGATGGGAAGTAGCCATTGACAACGATGACACCCTACATAGAGCTTGCCATGGAAGGAACTTTGCACTTTTGCATTGAGTTGAATGTTACATTATAGGAATTCAGAAGACAAAGCATCTCCAAAACCCCAACATATTCTCCATTACTGCACAACAAGTAATTATTTCACGCTCTTTTATTTTTTCTAATAATTCAAACTGATAATTATAATTGATATCCTGATTAAGAATAATAAAATAAACATAGCTTGCTTCAAACCAATCATCTCCGTGGGATCGACCCTTACTCACGTAAGGTATTACTTGGACGACCCAGTGCACTTGCTGGTTAGTGGTACGAAGTCATAAGAAATCTTGATTTTGATATTGGGATTACAATTTCGTGCACCAAGTTTTTGGTGCCGTTGCCGGGGATTGTTCGAGTTTGAACAACTAAAGGTTTATTTTGTTGCTTAGATTAGGAATAATTTATTTTTGTTGCTATAGAGTCATTAAATTCTGAGTCCTTTATTCCCGTTTCAAAAATTTTTCAAAAATAATTATTTTTCTTTATCAAATTTTAATTTTTTTCGTAAGTTTAGTGTCTTGTTCTAAGTTTGGTGTCAATTGCATATTTTATATTATTCTTTTAAATTTTCGAATTAGTGTTCTTTGTTTTTCCTTGATCTTCAAATTGTTCTTGTCAATTTTTCTTGTTTGATCTTTGGTTTGTCTTGTTCCGTGTCTTTTCTTGTTTTTCTTGTGCTTTTTCAAAATATTAGTTTTCAAAAAAAAAATGTATTTATTTTTATCTATAAAAATAATACATCTTTAAAACACGTTACATTTATAGCTCAGTTGGCTAGAGCGTTGGCTTATGTTCTTGGCATTTGAGTATCTTCTTTTTAAAACTTTTTCAAAAATAATTTTTCTTTGATTAATTCTTGTGCCAAACGTTAAGTTTGGTGTTTTCTTGTTAATCCTTTTTATAATTTTCAAAAATTTTATTGAAGTTTTCTAAAATTTTAGGTTTGGTGTTCTTTCTTTTGTTCTTGTTGTTCTTGTGAATCTTCAAAGTGTTCTTGAGTCTTCTTTATGTTTTGATCTTAAAATTTTTATGATTGGTGTTCCTTGGTGTTTTCCCTCCAAAATTTTCGAAAACCAGGAGCATTAGATCTACAAATTTTAAGTCTTGTGTCTATTGTATGTTTTTCTCTTTCATCATAAAATTCAAAATTCAAAAAAAATATCTTTTCTAACTATTTTTAAGCTACTTTTTCGAAATTTTTTTTATAAAAATTCAGATTTCAATTTCAAAATTTTTCAAATCTTATCCTTTTAATATTTTTTTTAAAAAAAAATATATATATAATAATATTTTATTATCTTTTTCAAAAATATCCTAACCACTTTCTCTCTCTCGTCAATTTTTTTTGAAAATCTTCACAAAACATTTTCAAATTTTTTTTAATTTTATTTTTATTCTTTTTTATTTTATCTTATTTTATTTTATTATTTCGAAAATAAATTTTTATATATAATAAAATGAATAATATCAACATCCATATCATCTCCCTTGCTCCATCATAGAACTAAGTGGAAATGAACAGTCCAGAAGGACTCTGGGGTCATATGCTAACCCCACTACTGCTTCATATGGGAGTAGTATCTGTATACCCTCCATCGGAGTCAGTAGCTTTGAGTTGAATCCTCAGCTCATTATCATGGTGCAGCAAAGTTGCCAGTATTCTGGTCTTCCACAGGAAGAACCTACAGAGTTTCTAGCACAATTTTTACAAATTGCTGACACAGTGCATGATAAGGAAGTAGATCAGGATGTCTATAGATTATTACTGTTTCCATTCGCTGTAAAAGGTCAAGCTAAGAGGTGGTTAAATAACCAACCTAAGGACAGCATAAAGACATGGAAACAACTGTCAGAAAAATTCCTGAATCACTATTTTCCTCCAAAACGGATGACACAGCTAAGGCTAAGCATCCAAGGCTTCAAACAAGGAGATAATGAATCTCTTTATGATGCTTGGGAGAGATACAAAGAGATGCTAAGAAAATGTCCCTCTGAAATATTTTCAGAGTGGGTGCAGTTAGACATATTCTATTATGGGCTTACAGAGAGAGCTCAGATTTCTCTAGACCACTCGGCTGGTGGATCTATACATATGAGAAAAACAATTGAAAAAGCTCAAGAGCTTATTGATACAGTTGCCAGAAATCAACATCTGTACCTAACCAGTGAATCTTCCATGAAATAAGAAGCTAAAACAGTGACTGCTGAACTCAGTCCTGCAGAACAAGCTATGGAATTCAATTAGCAATTAGACTTTCTAACAAAACAGTTAGCCAAATTCAAGGAGATATTACAAGAAACAAGAATGGCTAATATGAATATGGAAGTACAGTTGAAGCAAACAGAACAGCAACTATCGAAACAAATAACCGAAGAGTGCCAAGCATTTCAATTAAGAAGTGGGAAAATATTAAAAACATCACTTCAAGATAGCAGGAAGCCAAGAAATGAGCAAACTACCCAAAATCCCTCTGAGGACATTAAGAGCCCAGAGAGGAATAATTCTGGCGTTCAAACGCCAGAAAATGGGTGGGAAGCTGGCGCTGAACGCCCAAACCATGTTCAGTCCTGGCGTTCAATGCCAGAAACAAGCAAGGAATTGGCGTTGAACACCCAAAGGAAGCATAGTTCTGGCATTCAGATGCCAGAAACAGGTGAGGAGTTGGCATCTAACGCCACTCCAGCTTCCACCCCTGGCATTCAAATGCCAGTGGGAGATCAGACACATACAAGTGCTGATAATAACCCTTCTAAAAAGGCTTCTCAACCTACATCTGTAGGCAATAAACCTGCAGCAACTAAGGTTGAGGAATACAAAGCCAAAATGCCTTATCCTCAGAAACTCCGCCAAGCGGAACAGGATAAGCAATTTACCCGCTTTGCAGACTATCTCAGAACTCTTGAAATAAAGATTCCGTTTGCAGAGGCACTTGAACAAATACCCTCTTATGCTAAGGTCATGAAAGAGATCTTAAGTCATAAGAAGGATTGGAGGGAAACTGAAAAAGTTTACCTCACTGAAGAATGCAGTGCAGTCATTCTGAAAAGCTTACCTGAGAAGCTTAAAGATCCCAGAAGCTTTATGATACCATGCACATTAGAGGGTACTTGTACCAAGCAAGCTCTATGTGATCTTGGGGCAAGTATCAACCTAATACCTACATCTATTATCACAAAGCTCGGTTTGACTGAAGAAGTCCAACCAACCCGGATATGTCTCCAACTTGCTGATGGCTTCATTAAATACCCATCAGGCATGATTGAAGACATGATTGTCAAGGTTGGGCCATTTGCCTTTCCTATTGACTTTGTGGTGTTGGAAATGGAGGAGCACAAGAGTGCAACTCTCATTCTAGGAAAACCTTTCCTAGCAACTGGCCGAACCCTTATTGATGTCCAAAAAGGGGAAGTAACCTTGAGAGTCAATGAGGAGGAGTTCAAGTTGAATATTGTCAAAGCTATGCAGCATCCAGACACCCCAAATGACTGCATGAGTGTTGATATTATTTACTCTCTGGTAAAAGAGGTCAATATGACTGAGAGTCTCGAATCAGAGCTAGAGGATATCTTTAAAGATGTTCATCCTGATCTGGAGGAATCAGAGAAAATGATAGAACCTCTGAAAATCCCTCAAGAAGAGGAGAAACCTCCTAAACTCGAGCTCAAACCATTACCATCATCCCTGAAATATGCATTTTTGGGAGAATGTGATACTTTTCCTCTAATCATAAGCTCTACCTTAGAGCCACAGGAAGAGGGAGCACTAATTCAAGTGCTAAGGACACACAAGACAGCTCTTGGGTGGTCCATCAGTGATCTTAAGGGCATTAGCCCAGCCAGATGCATGCACAAGATTCTATTGGAAGGTGATGCCAAGCCAGTGGTTCAACCACAAAGGCGGCTGAATCCAGCCATGAAGGAAGTGGTGCAGAAGGAGGTCACTAAATTACTAGAGGCTGGGATCATTTATCCTATTTCTGATAGCCCCTGGGTGAGCCCTGTCCAAGTCGTCCCTAAGAAGGGTGGCATGACAGTGGTTCATAATGAAAAAAATGAACTGGTTCCTACAAGAACAGTTATTGGGTGGCGTATGTGTATTGATTATAGAAGGCTCAATACAGCTACCAGAAAGGATCATATTCCTTTACCATTCATAGACCAGATGCTAGAAAGACTAGCAGGTCATGAATACCACTGCTTCCTGGATGGATATTCAGGTTATAATCAAATTGCAGTAGATCCCCAGGATCAAGAGAAAACGGCATTTACATGTCCATCTGGTGTATTTGCATACAGAAGGATGCCATTTGGCCTGTGCAATGCACCTACAACCTTTCAAAGATGCATGCTCTCAATTTTCTCTGAATCGGTGGAAAAATTTCTGGAAGTCTTCATGGATGACTTTTCAGTATTTGGAGACTCATTCAGCTCCTGTCTTGACCATCTAGCACTTGTTCTAAAGAGGTGCCAAGAGACTAACCTAGTTTTAAACTGGGAGAAATGTCACTTTATGGTGACTGAAGGAATTGTCTTTGGGCGCAAAATCTCGAACAGGGGAATAGAGGTAGAACAAGCTAAGGTAGAGGTAATTGAAAAATTACCACCACCAGCCAATGTTAAGGCAATCAGAAGATTTCTGGGGCATGCAAGATTCTATAGGAGGTTTATAAAGGATTTTTCAAAAATCGCCAAACCTCTAAGTAATCTGCTAGCTGCTAACACGCCATTTATCTTTGATAAGAAGTGTCTGCAGGCGTTTGAGACTCTGAAAGCTAAGCTGGTCACAGCACCAGTCATCTCTGCACCAGACTGGACATTACCTTTTGAATTGATGTGTGATGCCAGTGACCATGCCATTGGTGCAGTGTTGGGACAAAGGCATGACAAGCTTCTACACGTCATTTACTATGCCAGTCGTGTTTTAAATGACGCACAGAAGAACTACACAACCACAGAAAAAGAGCTACTTGCAGTGGTTTACGCCATTGACAAGTTCAGATCCTATTTAGTAGGATCAAAAGTGATTGTGTACACTGACCATGCTGCTCTTAAATACCTGCTCACAAAGTAGGATTCAAAACCCAGACTCATAAGATGGGTGTTGCTTCTGCAAGAGTTTGATATAGAAATAAGAGACAGAAAAGGGACAGAGAATCAAGTAGCAGATCACCTGTCCCGAATAGAACTAGTAGAAGGGGCGACCCTCCCTCTTACTGAGATCTCTGAAAACTTTCCGGATGAGCAACCCTTTGCCATCCAGGAAGTGCCATGGTTTGCAGACATTGCGAACTACAAGGTAGTGAGATTCATACCCAAAAAATACAGTAGGCAGCAATCAAAGAAGCTGATCACGGATGCAAAGTATTATCTTTGGGATGAGCCGTATCTCTTCAAGAGATGTGCAGACGGAGTAATCCGTAGATGTGTGCATAAATAAGAAGCGCAGAAGATCCTATGGCATTGCCATGGATCACAATATGGAGGACATTTTGGAAGTGAGCGAACAGCCACAAGAGTCCTTCAATGTGGCTTCTACTGGCCTACTCTCTATAAAGATTCCCGAGTCTTTGTACGTAATTGTGATAGTTGCCAAAGATCTGGTAATCTGCGTCACAGTTATGCCATGCCTCAACAAGGGATCTTGGAGATTGAGTTGTTTGATGTATGGGGTATTGACTTCATGGGGCCTTTCCCACCATCATACTCAAACACATATATTCTGGTGGCAGTGGATTATGTATCCAAATGGGTGAAAGCTATTGCAACACCCACTAATGACACTAAGATAGTGTTAAAATTCCTCTAGAAACACACCTTCAGTAGATTTGGCACCCCTAAAGTACTAATCAGTGATGGGGGCACTCATTTCTGCAATAAACAGCTTTACTCTGCTTTGGTTCGTTATGGAGTTAGCCACAGGGTAGCCATTCCATATCATCCATAGACAAATGGGCAAGCTGAAGTCTCTAACAGAAAACTTAAAAGAATCCTGGAACGGACTGTAATTAACCGTAGAAGGGATTGGGCAAGAAGCTTGGATGATGCTCTGTGGGCATACAGAACTGCATTCAAAACCCCTATAGAGACCTCCCCATACCAGCTTGTGTATGGAAAGGCATGTCACTTGCCAGTGGAACTGGAACATAAGGCCTACTGGGTGACCAGATTCATAAACCTTGATGCCAAGTTAGCTGGAGAAAAGCGTTTGCTCCAGTTAAATGAGCTAGAGGAATTTAGACTCAATGCTTTCGAAAATGCAAAAATTTACAAAGAGAAAGCAAAAAGATGGCATGATAAGAAACTGTCATCCAGAGTCTCTGAGCCTGGACAGAAAGTTCTGCTATTTAATTCTAGGCTCAGATAATTCCCTAGGAAATTGAAATCCCGGTGGAGAGGACCATATGTGATTACAAGTGTGTCACCATATGGATACGTAGAGCTTCAGGATAATGATTCTAACAAAAAGTTCATTGTTAATGGACAGAGAGTTAAACATTATCTTGAAAGTAATTTTGAGCTAGAATGCTCAAAACTAAGGCTTGATTAAAGCTCAGTAATAGTCCAGCTAAAGACAATAAAGAAGCGCTTACTGGGAGGCAACCCAGTCAGTTACAAAGTTTATTTATTAATTAATTAATTTTTACAGGTATATCTAAGTTATTTTCAAGGTAGAATAGCAATTGCTTGAGTTCACAGAGTTACAGGGGAATTTGGAAGCTCACTGGCGTGAAAAAAACCAGTAAGAAATATTTTGGGCATTGAACGCCCAAAAGAAGCATCCACTGGGCGTTCAACGCCAGTAAGGATAGCCATCTGGGTGTTAAACGCCAGAAAGAAGCATCTTCTGGGCGTTGAATGCCAGAAAGAAGCTCTTTCTGGGCATTTAACGCCAGAATTACAGCGTCCTGTGATGACATGTCATCATATACCTATTTTTCTATGCTTTTTCACACAAGAAATTGATGATTTGTGCTTAAATATTGAATGCTTTTGTGCTTAAACGATATATTTTCTTGATCTTTTAATTTTATAAATCTTGTAGGAAATAAGAAGAAAAAGAAGCAAAGAACCACAAAATAAGCTAAAAAGGAGAAAAAAAGAGCTTTGGGGCACACTTTGAAGTTGGAGCACACTTTGGAGCCTTAGGCCATGCTTTTAAAAGCGTGGCCCATGACCAAATTAAAGGAGGAAGCAACCAGCATGCACATTGCCCTGCTCTTGCCAAGGGCAGGGCAATATCATGATGAAACAAAATGAGGTTGGAAGCAAATTTTCGCTAAGTTAAAATCTGGGCGCTCACAGCCTGACCATGCCTCCTTCAAAAGGCTATAACTTGAGCTATTAATGACCAATTGATGTGATTTCAGTTGCGTTGGAAAGCTGACATTCAGAGCTTTCCAACATATATAGAAATCCATATTTGGCATACAATTGAGGCATGAGTGAAAGGCATCTTTAAGGGAAAAAAATAAGCGAAAATGAACCAAAGTGCTTCCACCAAGGCTCGAAGAGGGAGACACAAGGAAACCAAGGAAGTCTGCCCTCAAGGAGAGCAGAGTGCTCTCTTGGAGGGCAATGTCATGCTCTCTTCATAAAAATTCAAGGAAAATTGGCATGGAGTGCTTTCACCAAGGCTTGAACCGGGTACCTCCCCTTGGAAGCTCCACTGCTCCGCTCTCCACAAAGGCAGGGCAATCCCCTGGTGCCTCACTATACTCAGCACGCAACATGCATCCCCACACAAAGCTTCGCTGCTCTGCTCTCCACAAGCGCAGAGCAGCCTCATGGGAGCAAACACATATGGGCCAAAATCAACCAAAATTCAATTAAAAATTCATTTTAATTCAATTCTCCACCAAATCAAAAAGCCCACTCAACATGACTCAAAGGCACACAGAGAAGCTAGATTAGGAATTTCATTTTGTGAATTTGTTTTTAATTTCAATTTCATTTTATTTTCATTTTGTAAAAAGCCTATATAAAGGCATCACTCTCATTTCATAGGAGAGTTCGATTAAAAAGGCTGGCTCCACTAGGGAGCATTAGGATTTAAGAGCTCTCTCTCTTAGTTTTCATTTCTGTTTTGAATCTTGGATTGAGATTGGAAGGAATTCTGTTTTCATTCTCTATCTGCAACTTCGCTTGTTCTTCTTCTGCAAACTTTCAAGTGAATTGTGATTTAAATCAAAGTTTTCTTCATTGCTTTCACTTTAATTTTCCTGCATCTTGTTTGCTGTTGGATCAAGGAAGGGATTGAGATCTAGACTTGTTCTCTAGTCTCCTCTACCCCTGAGATCTTCAACTTTCCTTTAGCTATTGAAATTGAGCTGCATTTCTCTTTAAGAATTAAAAATTGATCTAAGTCTTCTTGCTGGTTTCCTCTTCTGCTATGTTTACTTTTCTGCAATTTCTTTTCCTGCATTCTGCACTTTCACATTTCTGTTCACATTGAGCTTGATTTAATTTCCTGCACATTTACATTTTCTGCAATTTAATTTCTAGTTGCTTAATCTGTTGCTCTCTTTAATTTCCAGCACCCAACCCCCCTTTATTTTTTTTGCAATTTACTTTTCTTGCAATTTAAGTTTCAGCTCTTTTACTTTCTTGCTCTTTAAGTTTCCTACCATTTACATTCTGCAACTTTAAATTCACTGCAATTTTACTTTCTGTTGGCTACAATTTCACCCAATCACTCAATGTTAGCTTGACTAAACTAATCACCCACTAAAGTTGCTTGATCCATCAATCCTTGTGGGATCGACCTCACTCTAAGTGAGTTATTACTTCTTGATGCAACCCGGTACACTTACCGGTTGGATTTGTGTGTTGGAAAGTCATTTTTCCGCAAAAATACCATCATCCTGGGCGTTCAGAAAAATGCCCAGTGACAAAGAACTTCCTGGCGTTCAACGGCAGAAAGAAGCAACAGCTGGGCGTTGAATGCCAAGGAGAAGCAGCAATTGGGCGTTAAACGCCCAAAATATGCAGCGTTTGGGCGTTTAACGCCAGGAAGGTGGGGATGAGGTAAAATTCGTTTTTCTTCACAAATTTTCTAATTTTTTATGTTTCAATTCATGATTTTTTTCATAAACATGTTCAAAATGTCATCCTTTAATTTCAAAATTTTTTTTTTTCTAAAAACCCTAATTTCTAAAATCCTTTTTTCAAAAATATCAAATATATCTTAATACATAAATACAAATCTTTTTCCAATCCAATCCAACTCTTTTTCAAATTTTTCAAAACTTAATTATCTTTTAAAATCTTTTTCAAATTAAAAATTCAGATTTATCTTTTTCAAATATCATTCACAACTTTTTAATTTTAAATTATATCTTTTTCTTATCATATTTATCTTTTATAAATCATATCTTCTATTTTATGTTTTTAAAATTTTCGAAAACCCACCCCCTCCCTTTTAAATTCACATTCGGCCTCCCTCTTCTCATCCACCATTCGACATTAGCTCTCCTTCTATCCCTCTCCTTTCTTTTTTTTTTTTGCTTGAGGACAAGCAAACCTCTAAGTTTGGTGTGTTTATCTGTGATCACAAAAATATACTCACTAAGATCATGCCTCCTAAAGGAAAACAACCCACTCCAAGAGGCAAGAAAGAGAATATTCCAAAACCACTTTGGAATCAAGGGAGGTTCTTAACCAACATTCAGACCATTACTACAAAATAATGGGTCTAAGGTCAGTGATCCCGGAAGTCAAGTTCGATCTGAAAGAAGATGAATATCCGGAGATCCAAGAGCAAATTCGAAACAGGAACTGGGAAATCCTAGCTAATCCTGAAACAAAAGTGGGAAGGAATATGGTTCAAGAGTTCTATGCTAATCTGTGTCAAACAGACAGGCAGAGAATATCTGGAACTACCCTCTATGACTATCGGACCTTGGTCAGAGGAAAGATTGTTCACATCCACCTTGACAAAATCAGGGAGATCTTTAAGCTGCCTCAGCTGAAAGATGACCCAGACTCCTTTAATAGGAGAATGATGAGAACAAACAAGGGCCTGGACAAGATTCTAGAGGATATATGCATCCCTGGAGCCAGGTGGACCACCAGCACCATGGGTGTCCCAAATCAACTCAAGAGAGAAGATCTCAAACCAGTAGCCAGAGGCTGGCTAGACTTCATTGGGCGTTCCATATTGCCCACTAGCAACCGTTCTGAAGTCACTATTAAAAGAGTCGTGATGATTCACTACATTATGTTGGGAAAAGAAGTAGAAGTTTATCAGTTAATTTCGTGTGAACTCTACATAATAGCAAACAAGAAATCCAAAGATGCCAAGTTGGCTTATCCAAGCCTAATTTCTATGCTCTGCAAAGATGCCAGAGTAACGATGGGAATAACTGAGTATATCTCAGTTGAGCGGCCAATCACTAAAATATCAATGGAAAAACAACAGTTGCAGGATGAATCAAGAAGAGAGCACAGGAATTCCTCTCAGAAATCCCTCAATTTGAATACTGGGAGCATATTGAGGCATCTGTTTCCAAGTTGCAAGAAGCTATGGACCAAATAAAGGAAGAACAGAATAATCAAAATAGCATGCTTTGCAAATTTCTTAGGGAATAAGAGGAGCACGGGCATGACTTAAGGGAACTGAAGCGTCAGAAATTAATTCTTGAAGGACCAAGCACCCAACAGACTAGAGGAACATCCACTTCCCAAAATACAGGTTGTTAAGTTCTAATTTTAGCTTTAACTCTGAGATAGTTGTTGTTATAGGAATTTACCTTAGAAGATATATAGGAGTAGTGGTAATTAGTATATCTATTTTGATTTTATTTTCAATTAAGTTATAATTTATTTTTCTCATCATCATCAAACATGAATAAAATAGTAGATTTTTAGAATAAATAGGTAATTTATATTTTTCGAGTTCTTAATAAGAAAAATTGTAATTAATTATATGTGGTGGCAATACTTTTTGTCGTCTGAATGAATGATTGAACAGTGCATATTTTTTATCTTGAATTTCATGAATGTTAAAATTGTTGGCTCTTGAAAGAATAAAGAACACGAAAAATATTATTGATGATCTGAAAAATCATGAATTTGATTCTTAAAGCAAGAAAAAGCAGTGAAAAAAAAGAGAGAGAAAAATTACAAGGAATCATTGGATCAAGAAAAAGAAAAAAGGCAATAGCCCTTAAAACCAAAAGACAAGGGTGAAAAGGATCCAAGGCTTTGAGCATCAGTGGATAGGAGGGCCCCAGGAAGTAATTCCAGGCCTAAGCGGCTAAATCAAGTTGTCCCTAACCATGTGCTTGTGGCATGCAGGTCCAAGTGAAAAGCTTGAGACTGAGTGGTTAAAGTGGTGATCCAAGGCAAAAGAGTGTGCTTAAGAACTCTGGACACCTCTAATTGGGGACTTTAGCAAAGCTAAGTCACAATCTGAAAAGGTTCACCCAATTATGTGTCTGTGGCATTTATGTATCCAGTGGTAATACTGGAAAACAAAGTGCTTAGGGCCACGGCCAAGACTCATAAAGTAACTGTGTTCAAGAATCAACATACTACACTAGGAGAATCAATAATACTATCTGAATTCTGAGTTCTTATGGATGCCAATCATTCTGAATTTCAAAGGATAAAGTGAGATGCCAAAAATGTTCAGAAGTCAAAAAGCTACTAGCCCCGTTCATCTAAATAAGAATCTGAGCTCCACTTGAAACTCTGAAATATTATTGCTTCTTAATTTCTTTTCATCCTATTTTATTTATCTAGTTGCTTGAGGACAAGCAATTGTTTAAGTTTGGTGTTGTGATGAGCGGATATTTTATACGCTTTTTGGGGGTAATTTCATGTAGATTTTAGCATGTTTTTATTAGTTTTTAATAGAATTTTATTAGTTTTTAAGTGATAAACGGATAATTTATACGATTTTTGGCACTGTTTTTAGTATGTTTTTAGTACATTTTAGTTAGTTTTTATTATATTTTTCTTGGTTTTTAATTAAAATTCACTTTTCTGGACTTTACTATGAGTTTGTGTGTTTTTCTGTGATTTTAGTTATTTTTTGGCTGAAATTGAGGGACCTGAGCAAAAATCTGATTCAGAGGCTGAAAAAGGACTGCAGATGCTGTTGGATTCTGACCTCTCTGCACTCGAAATGGATTTTCTGGAGCTACAGAAGCCCCTCAATTGCGTTGGAAAGTAGACATCCTGGGCTTTTCAGCAATATATAATAGTCCATACTTTGCCCAAGAATTGATGGCCCAAACTGGCGTTCCAAATTAGCTTCAGAATTCCCGGCGTTTAACGCCGGAACTGGCACAAAAGTTGGAGTTAAACGCCCAAACTGGCACAAAAGTTGGCGTTTAACTCCAGAAAAAGTCTCTACACATGAAAGCTTCAACGCTCAGTCCAAGCACATACCAAGTGGACCCCAGAAGTGGATTTTTACGTCATTTACTCATTCTTGTAAACCTTAGGTCACTAGTTCACTATAAATAGGACTTTTTGCTTTTGTATCTTTATCTCATGACATATTACACGTTTCATACTGTATCTTCTACGACATGAGTCTCTAAACCCCATGGTTGGGGGTGAGGAGCTCTGCTGTGTCTTGATGGATTAATGCAATTACTACTGTTTTTCATTCAATCACGCTTGCTTCTATTCTAAGATACCACTTGTTCTTCAACCTGATGAATGTGATGATCTGTGACACTCATCACCATTCTCACCTATGAATGTATGTCTGACAACCACCTCCGTTCTACCTTCGTTTGAGTGTGTATCTCTTGGATTTCTTAAGCAGAATCTTCGTGGTATAAGCTAGAACCCATTGGCAGCCATTATTGAGAGTCTGGAAAGTCTAAACCTTGTCTGTGGTATTCCGAGTAGGATTCGAGGATTGAATGACTGTGATGAGCTTCAAACTCACGAGTGTTGGGCGTTAGTGACAGACGCAAAAGAATCACTGGATTCTATTCCGACATGATCGAGAACCGACAAATGATTAGCCGTGCGGTGACAGCGTGCGTTGAACATTTTCACTGAGAGGATGGGAGGTAGCCATTGACAACAGTGAAACCCAACATACAGCTTGCCATGGAAGGAGCCTTGCGTGCATGAAGAAGAAGACAGTAGGAAAGTAGAGATTCAGAAGATATAGCATCTCCAAAACCTCAACATGTTCTCCATAATTGCAAAACAAGTATTTATTTCATGTTCTTTTGCTTTTTACAATTAAGTCTGAGAATTATTGATATCCTGACTAAGAGTTACAAGATAACCATAGCTTGCTTTAAGCCGACGATCTCCGTGGGATCGACCCTTACTCACGTAAGGTATTACTTGGACGACCCAGTGCACTTGCTGGTTAGTTGTGCGAAATTGCAAAAGTGTGATTGTGATTTTGTGCACCATTAAGCAAAAATCATATTTCTGGACTTTACTATGATTTTGTGTGTTTTTCTGTGATTTCATGTATTTTCTGGCTGAAATTGAGGGAGCTGAGCAAAAATCTGATTTAGGCTAAAAAAGGACTGCTGATGCTGTTGGATTCTGACCTCTCTGCACTCGGAATGGATTTTTTAGAGCCACAGGAGTCCAATTGGCGCGCTCTCAATTGGGTTGGAAAGTAGACATCCAGGGCTTTCCAGCAATATATAATAGTCTATACTTTGCGCGAAGATAGACAATGTAAACTGGCGTTTAACGCCAGTTCCATGTTGCAGTCTGGCGTCCAGCGCCAAAAACACGTCACGAACCAGAGTTGAACGCCAGAAACACGTTACAACTTGGTGTTCAACTCCAGAAACAGCCCAGGCACATGAGAAGCTTAAGTCTAAGCCCCAGCACACACCAAGTGGGCCCCAGAAGCGGATTTCTGCACTATCCATCTTAGTTTACTCATTCTCTATAAACCTAGGTTACTAGTTTAGTATTTAAACAACTTTTAGAGACTTATTTTGTATCTCATGACATTTTTAGATCTGAATTTTATACTCTTTGACGGCATGAGTCTCTAAACTCCATTGTTGGGGGTGAGGAGCTCTGCAGCGTCTCGATGAATTAATGCAATTATTTATGTTTTTCCATTCAAACATGCGTATTCCTATCTAAGATGTTCATTCGCGCTTAATGATGGTGTTTTTGTGGAAAAATGAATTTCCAACACACAAATCCAATCGGCAAGTGTACCGGGTCGCATCAAGTAATAATAACTCACTTAGAGTGAGGTCGATCCCACAGGGATTGATGGATCAAGCAACTTTAGTGGGTGATTAGTTTAGTCAAGCTAACATTGAAGTGAATTTGGATGAAGTGTAACCAACAGAAAGTAAATAGCAAGGAAAATTAAAGTGCAGAAAGTAAAATTGCAAGTAACTTAAAGAACAAGAAAGTAAAATTGCAAGAATCTTAAATGACAAGAAATGTAAATTGCATTAAATGTAAAGGGGAGTGGGTGCTAGAAATTAAAGAAATTAAACAAGAGAAAGTAAATTGCAACAAACAGAAGAACTAAAGATGAATTGAATTGCAGTAGATCTTAAGCAAAAGAGTAAAATGCCTTGAAGAATTTAAAAACAGAAAAGCAATGCTTAATTTGCAGCAATTTAAACGAATGTTGAAGATCTCAGGGAATCAATGAGACTAGATAACAAGTCTAGATCTCAAATCCTTCCTTGATCCAACAAGAACAATTGCAAAAGAAATAAAGGAAAGCAAATTGCAGAAATCGTAGAAGAAGAAGAAATGAACAGAAAGTAGAATTCAATTATGCAGAAAATTAAAGAAGAGATCTCAAGGTGAGATTGAAACAGAAGTTCTTCAATTCTTCACCCAAGATCCAAAGCAGAAAATGAAAACTATGAGAGAGAGAGATTTCAAATACTAATGCTCCTTAGTGAGCTAGCCTTTTTCTAATGGAGCCCTTCCTTTGAAATGAGAGTGATGCCTTTATATAGGCTTTTTACAAAATGAAAATAAAATGAAATTGAAATTAAAAACAAATTCACAAAATGAAATTCCTAATCTAGCTTCTCTGTGTGCCTTTGAGTCATGTTGAGTGGGCTTTGCTTGCTTTGGATTTGAGGGAAAATGGGTCTTGGATGGCCTTGATTTAATTTGGTGAGGAATTGAATTTATATGAAAGTTGGCCCATATGTTGCTCCCAGGAGGCTGCCCTGCCCTTGTGGAGGGCAGGGCAGGATTTGGTGCGTGCGGCCATGGTGCGGGCGTGGCGTGCGAGCTTAGTGCGCAGGATGCTGCCCTGCCCTCGCGGAGGGCAGGGCAGAAAAATCTGGTGCGCCAATTTGGTGCTTGTGCGTGCTGCTGGTGCTGCCGAAGGATGCCTTGGTGCGCCAGTTTGGTGTGCTGGCTGTGCCACAACAAAATGCTGCCCTGCCCTCGCGGAGGGCAGGGCAGTGTTTCCAAAAATGAAGCTCCGTGTTCGAGACTTGGTGGATGCACACGCTACTTCTTTTCCTTGGTTTATTTTTGCTTATTTTTGGCCCTTAAAGATGCCTTCCGTTCCTACCTCAATTGTACGCCAAATATGGATTGCTATATATCGTTGGAAAGCTCTGAATGTCAGCTTTCCAACGCAACTGGAAGCACATCAATTGAACGTCTGTAGCTCAAGTTATAGCCCTTTGAAGTAGGCATGGTCATGCTGTGTGCGGCCAGATTTTAACTTAGCGAAAATTCTTGCTTCCAACCTCACTTTGCATCACGATTCTGCCCTGCCCTTGGCAAGAGCAGGGCAGTGTGCGTGTTGGCTGCTTCTTTCTTTCTTTTGGTCATGGGCCACGCTTTTAAAAGCGTGGCCTAAGGCTCCAAAGTGTACCCCAACTTCAAAGTGTACCCCAAAGCTCTTTTTTTCTCCTTTTTCTGTGCTTCTTTGCTTCTTTTTCTTCTTATTTTCTACAAGATTTATAAAATTAAAATATCAAGAAAATATATCATTTAAGTACAAAAGAATGCAATATTTAAGCACTAATCATCAATTTCTTGTATGAAAAAGCATAGAAAAATAGGTATATGATGACTTGTCATCACTTAAATATGGAGAAGGTGATGATCCGGGACACTCATCACCTTCCTCAATCTATGAACGTGTGTCTGACAACCACCTCCGTTCTACATTAGATTGAATGAGTATCTCTTAGATTCCTTAACCAGAATCTTCGTGGTATAAGCTAGAATTGATGGCGGCATTCATGAGAATCTGGAAAGTCTAAACCTTGTCTGTGGTATTCCGAGTAGGATTCTGGATTGGATGACTGTGATGAGCTTCAAACTCGCGAGTGTTGGGCGTGATGACAAACGCAAAAGAATCAATGGATTCTATTCTGACATGATCGAGAACCAACAGCTGATTAGCCATGCTGTGACAGAGCATTTGGACCATTTTCACTGAGAGGATGGGAAGTAGTCATTGACAATGGTGACACCCTACATAGAGCTTGCTATGGAAGGAACTTTGCACTTTTGCATTGAGTTGAATATTACATTACATGAATTCAGAAGACAAAGCATCTCCAAAACCCCAACATATTCTCCATTACTGCACAACAAGTAATTATTTCACGCTCTTTTATTTTTTCTAATAATTCAAACTGATAATTATAATTGATATCCTGACTAAGAATAATAAAATAAACATAGCTTGCTTCAAACCAATAATCTCTGTGGGATCGACCCTTAATCACGTAAGGTATTACTTGGACGACCTAGTGCACTTGCTGGTTAGTGGTATGAAGTCATAAGAAATCTTGATTTTGATATTGGGATTATAATTTCGTGCACCAGTTACTCTGTTTTCTGTGTTTCTTTACTCTGCTCTGATTTCTTTGCTTAACATATGTATTTAAAGCTTATGTAAATTTCGGTATGAATTGTTAGTATGTTCCAAGCATAGGTTCATTAAGTCTATACTGAAATAATTTAACTTTTCATATTATACCTAACCCTAGTCGAAACTCAAGAACTAACTATGTTGCCCTAGTTCATTCAATGATCTCTGTCTGTTTTTCTGTCATTAAAACTTTACAGACTTTTCTTTGATTTTTATCTTTTCTTTAGCTTTTTATCTTTCCTTTATCTTTGCCTCACTAATTTGTTCTTACCACTCCCTAAGTGTTTTATGAAGGTAATTATGAGATTCTGCACTTAAAGTTGTCTTTCTAAAGCTTTTACAGAAAACTGTCTTTTTTGCATTATTTTATTATTTTTATCAAAATATTATTTTTAATTAAATATTATTATTTAATATTTTATTATTATTTATTATTTTATCATTAAATTTTCGAAAATTACCCTACTTTAACTTTTAACCTTTAAAAATTCACTTTTTACCACCCGTAACTTTTAATATTTCTACTTTAACCACCCTAACTTGTAGAAATTACTAAATTACCCCCCAAACACCAAAATAATTACTTTCTTGCCCTTTTATGGATCAAAAAGGTGTTATTTATTGTTCTTCACCACATTCAAAGTGTTCTTCATGTTCTTCATAAATTCTTCAGATTCTTTCTCTGTTTTTACCCGTTTTTTAATCTTTTCAGCAACCGATTTTACCAAAATTCATAATAAATTCCCAGCCACTAAAACCCCATCTTTTCCACATGATTTTAACTCAAATTGAACCCCAATTTAAAGGTTAGGGTTCGAAATTCCAGCAGTCACAAGAACATGCATTCATAGCTTGAATATCATCAAATTTCATCAAATTTTCACCAAAATTTCATCAAGAATCACTCATATAAACAATCAATTTCAAGCACAGACAAATGATATCATAATCACAAAACTCAAACACAATCAATCAAGATTAATTTCATCAAACCCTACCTGGTTTTGCTGCTTCTAATTCAGTTAGACATTCAAGTGGTCCTTAAGCACTTTTTCCTCCTAAATCACATCAAAAACAACTTTAAATCCAAAAACCCTCAACTAACCAAATCTCACTCAGCATGTTAGGAAGTGATTTCTAACGTTATACTTGCTGTAAATTCACGTTTCTTGGCCCTCAAGTCAAGTTAAGCATGATTCCTAAGGAAAAACATCAAGAAAACACATGTTTTGCATGGTTTTCCTTGAAAACCGAATTGAAGAGGGAGGGAGATAGCCGTCTCACCTTATTTCCAGCCTTGATATGTTATATGGTTATGTAGAGGAAGAAGAGAGGATCATTTTGGTGAAATCAGAATTTTGATTTGAGTTTTAGTTTAGAAGAAATCAAGCTTTGAAGATTAAGTGTTCATGAAATTTTCTCTCTTTTCTCTCTTGTTATTTTCGGCCAAAATGAAGAAATGAGACAGCCTTGGAGTGTCTTGGGAGTGTAGGGTGAGTTTTTATTGGTTGGTTTGAAGGTGGATTAAAATAATATTAAAATATCTCAGGTGTATAATTACTAAAATTAGGTGTATCGGGACACACGTAAAAACATCTCTAAAAATTCTTTTTTGAGCTACTAGCATAAAAGACAATAGTAACATATTTAATATAAGAATAGATCATGTATGATGAGCCCTTAGCATTGCTAAAATCATCAGAGAGTGCCGGTGTTAAGCTGCACCAGTAAACTGTGAACCCGATTAAACCGATTTTCTATTTTTATCTAAAACTGACCAGGTAACCTTATAATATCATTCAAGAAGCTTCTAATACTAATATAATGATAATATTATCCTATTATCTCTCTTCTCTCATGAATCGAGTCCGGTTCGTCAAACTGAGACTATTTACGAAAAACAGAATTAAAACTCCTAACCGATACGGTTCAAAAACTGGGTTCTTCATGACTACGTTATCAAGCTTGCCTCAGAAAAGTTCTATATTAAAGATGACATAATGACAATGAGGATTGAGATACTTGATGATATAGCATAAGTTCTCTCCTTACTGATCTTCTGGAGAAATCTGTATTTTCAAAAAAGATCTGATGTACACGAAAATCGAGGTTGTTACATAACTATTTTTTGGTTTTTAATATGTAGAATTCTGAATTTTAAGTATGTAAGTATGATATATGGAAATGGGTGTATAAATAAACATATTGGAATTTGAATAGTGGACATTGGAGGCTTGGTGAAGAATTGGTACCAAGGCTTGGTGATTTTGGAGTTGTGGGACTGTGTTTGGCTTTGGATAATACGTGAATAAAAAGGGCCAAGGTATGGTTTAGGTTTCGCGTATTTAATATGTAATGCCCTTGAAAACTTAGGCTAGAGAACTATAGGATAAGTTGAAATGTGCATGTATATAAATGTTTAGCAACCTTGATGGATTTAATATATGATATTGAGAATGAGTGGTGATTGATGGTTTTGTTGCAAGTATGGTGTTGGTGCTTGATGATGAATTTAATTGAGTTTGATGGAGGTTGACTTAGCATATTTGATATTAATTAGCAAATTCTTGATATAAGAGTTGAGCCATTCATGAGAGTGGTGTGAAGCACTTATTGTGGGTAATTGTTGAATAAAAGGGTTAAATGTACATATTGATATGTGTGACAAGGGAGCTATGTATAAACATGACTATTTGTTATTGTCTTGAATTTGGAATTGTGAAGATATATGTGAATATGTAAGGAGTTATTGAATGATTGAGAATGTTAGGTGTGGTGTGTTGTAAAATGTATGGAAGGTGTGGGGTTGAGTATTGATATGCCTTGGTTGTGAAATATTTGGTAAGAGGTTTTAAGAAGAACTAGGGTTTTGAACATGTTCTTTTGGGTTATTATTATGTATATATATGTACGTATATGATCTCTGGCCAGCCTTGGCTTCGCAGGCTGAGTTAGGAGCTTGTTATTTTGTACTATTGGCCCTCTACTCATGTCATCTGTATATATATGTTATTGAACTCTAGTTTTCTTCTCACGCAAGTAACCATATTTTACCCATCTTTCAAGGCTCCTAGTATATTATCTCTTTTTCATTATTGCTATTATATATATTTTACTTTTAGAGGTCGTAATACCTTACCACCTCAGCTTTATGACTTAAGCATAAGACTTTGTGTGAAGGTATTACATTATGGTATCAGAGCAGTTCGTTCTTATAGAGCCTGAGGGACGGACTAACTATGCTTCTGTGCATTCTTTCTATATGTGTCTATGTGCCATGAGGATATCTAACTGATATATATGTGGTATAAATGTTCATGAGCATGCCTTTGGGACCTAAAGCACTAGACTTGCGATATTGAGACTGATCAACTTGAAATCACTTGTTTAGTGTGCATAGGGACCAGATGTAGACTCGCAAACGCAGACGCGGGCCAGGTAGAGGCAGAATATGAAATGCTATGCTTGAAGTGACAGGGAATAATCCTAAACCTACAACAGAAGCCTTGGAAAACCAAATAAAGAATGGAAATAATGGCAACAATGGCGATGAGGGTCCTCAAACCCTACCGATGTCGACAACTAGATTCAAGTTATAGAGCAAGCATTACAGGCTCAGCAGGTACCTGAAGAGCAGTGGGTTGAGTTTCGAACCTATCAGCTGTAAGGTGAAGCTCTGCATTGGTGGCAGGGAACGAGGCAAATTCTGCAGCCTGATAAGGTTGTAATTTCTTGAGAATTATTCCGAACAGGATTTTATAAGAAATACTTTCCTAGTTTAGTCAGAAATGCTAAGGAACTTGAACTACTTCAGCTTAAATAAGGCTAGATGACTGTTACTGAGTACACTAGCAGGTTCGAGGAACTATGTCATTTTTAACGGATTTGTCAAGGAGCTCCTGAGGATTTTACTGAGTGGAAATGTATTAAGTATGACGAAGGCCTTTGGAGTGATATTCTGAACTTTGTTGCACCGATAGAGATCAGGGTGTTTTCTTAACATGTGAACAAGAGTCGAATAGCTGAAGAATGTGTGAGGAATGCAGCGGTAGCAAAGAATGATAACTGGGAGTCCCGCCAAAGAGATTACCATCAGGACGTGGCACCAAAGAGTCAAGAATTTTCACGATGACTGAGAACTACCGACCCAATAGGCAGCATGAAAACAAGCAAGGTCTGTGTTATCGGTGCGGATCACTCAGGCATCTAGTTAAGGACTTTCCTAGTCCACGTGGTGGAAACTCATGATGCAGATAGATCACAATCACCATGTTAAGGTAATTGTAATGATTGAATTTAAGGAGTAATGTATCATTCTAGGATACCATGATTACTCATAGCCTAAGATAGGGAAGAAAGACCTAGGTTAGAACTTAGAACCAAACTAAATCGTTCCAAATAGGGTATTTCCGTCAAAGCTTGCAGAGTTTAGTGAAGTTTCTAGTTAGCATTGGATGAATGATCAAGACTTCTAGAGATAAGTGAATCAGAGGCATAGGGCGATAGTTTGTCCACGTAGGAGAGCCCAAGGTGACGGTAGGTCACAACGAGGAGGAGGTAGGCTGAAACTGATGCCTAAATTTTATTTGCGCTATAGGAAGTGAGACATCGCACTTATCGATACTTAAGATAAACCAGAATTATAGGTGTCAAACTTAACAACACAAAACTGCGAGGAAGAGGCATGACACGAATTTAGCTTTTAGCTTGAAATTACTCAAGTAGCGAGAGAGAGTGAGTAGTAATAAGAATTTGAGGCGAAGACTGAATCATTCTTGGTTACATTATGTACAGTAACACTGTTAAAGTCGACAAAACTTGGAAAGCTAGATGAAGTGAGTAGTAAAAACGAAGTCCCTTTAATTAAATGTTCCTAGTGTGAGATACCGGTGAAGTCAGAGGGAGAAGAAGATAACAACAGAAAGACTTTCGATAATCAACTTACTACAGTTCAATCTAAAAGCCAAGTACAATATCGCCTTTGTCAAATTGTCCATGTACCATGGTTACATCACAAGTCAGCAACCCAAACATTTCCATACTCATTATTACTCAAGTTTATTGCAATACTATAGTTGGTTATTTGGTAGCTCTCCTGATTCTACTTCTTAGTTCATAGTTTTGTTTAAATTTGGAAGCCCTTTTAACAATTGGAGTTGATGATTCTTTTAAATTACTCAAGCCATCCATGCTTTACTACACATTTTAACTTAAATACAACTGTGTGCTTACTCTCGAAATTCACCTCTTACAATGCCATCAAACAAACCAGAACCGATCTTATCCCGAGCCTACTTGCTAATTCCCAACCTTATCAGCTCTCATCATTTAGCTATACAAAACAAATATAAATAACCCGCGAGTACCCGATAAGTTTTGCAACAATTGTAATGAATTGGCCATCCTTCTGAATTTTTACTGCTTACTTGCATGAATCTTGTCTAGACATAGTTATGTTAATTCTGAAACTTTAATTTTGTCGACCGTGTTATATGTGGTTCAATCAACGTGTCAATACGCGCTGATTATTTAAATGCCCCGATATAGCAGGTTTTCAAACTTTGAGAGCAGAAAGCAACCTTTGTATCGAGATTCATCACATCTAGACCTAATGATATATTAACCAAGGACTTAGGATATGAGTGAATGTAACCTTATGACACCATGACAATGCCCCGATAGAAAAACCTCTAGCAGTAATTGAAGGATTTAATACTATTAGGTAATTGTGAACTGAATGACAAAAATCCATCTACCTTTCACCTATCAGGGGAAAATGACAAGGCTATACATTAAGGTGTTGTGGTACGTTAGTCATTCTAGTATCAACCTAACCCCGAAAGATTTTATAACCTAGGTTCTAAGTTGAAAACCGAAACAATAGAAAAAGCGTTAGGGAAATTCAAACAAAAATTCTAACTACGCGATCCCAACCAAATGATTTAATTGGAAGTGAAGACCTAGATAGTTAGAAAAAGGAAGTTGCACTCTCTAGGAAATTATCTCGACAAGATTAGGAGCGGTGAGCAGTTGAGACCAAGTGATTAAGACTGAGGAATATTGATTCGAAATGAGACTATTATTGGTGCATGAAATTGTGATCAATACTTTTCACAACTCAAATAATCCCCGGTGATGAATCCAAAAACTTGGTGTTCAATACCATGGCATAAACACAACTTCGCACAACTAACCAGCAAGTGTACTGGGTCGTCCAAGTAATAAACCTTACGCGAGTAAGGGTCGATCCCCCAGAGATTGTTGGTATGAAGCAAGCTATGGTCACCTTGTAAATCTTAGTCAGGCAAACTCAAATGGTTATGAATGATGAATAAAACATAGAGATAAAGATAGAGATACTTATACAATTCAATGGTGGGAATTTCAGATAAGCGTATGGAGATGCTGTGTTCCTTCCGTCTCTCTGCTTTCCTACTGTCTTCATCCAATCCTTCTTACTCCTTTCCATGGCAAGCTGTATGCAAGGGTTTCACCGTTGTCAGTGGCTACCTCCCATCCTCTCAGTGAAAATGTTCAACGCACCCTGTCACGGCACGGCTATTCATCTGTCGGTTCTCAATCAGGTTGGAATAGAATCCAGTGATTCTTTTGCGTCTGTCACTAACGCCCAGCCCTCAGGAGTTTGAAGCTCGTCACAGTCATTCAATCATTGAATCCTACTCAGAATACCACAGACAAGGTTTAGACCTTCCGAATTCTCTTGAATGCCGCCATCAATTCTAGCTTATACCACGAAGATTCCGGTTAAAGAATCCAAGAGATATCCACCCAATCTAAGGTAGAACGGAGGTGGTTGTCAGGCACACGTTCATAGGTGAGAACGATGATGAGTGTCACGGATCATCACATTCATCAAGTTGAAGAACAAGTGATATCTTGGAATAAGAACAAGCGGAATTGAATAGAAGAACAATAGTAATTGCATTAATACTCGAGGTACAGCAGAGCTCCACACCTTAATCTATGGTGTGTAGAAACTCCACCTTGAA
This sequence comes from Arachis hypogaea, assembly GCF_003086295.3. Classification (NCBI taxonomy): domain Eukaryota; kingdom Viridiplantae; phylum Streptophyta; class Magnoliopsida; order Fabales; family Fabaceae; genus Arachis; species Arachis hypogaea. The sequence goes on from NC_092037.1 coordinate 41,542,823, forward strand.
AATACATAAGTACAAGAGTGATCATTGGCTTCGGCCCCAGAGAGGGAACCAGAAGAACCAAGATCGATCTAAGAACTAGATGTCCAAAGATGATCAAAGGATCTAAAATAATCCAAAGTTGAAAATACAATAGTAAAAGGTCCTACTTATAGAGAACTAGTAGCCTAGGGTTTACATAAATGAGTAAATGACATAAAAATCAACTTCCGGGCCCACTTGGTCTGTGCTTGGACTGAGCATTGAAGCATTTTCGTGTAAAGACTCTTCTTGGAGTTAAACGCCAGCTTTTGTGCCAGCTTGGGCGTTTAACTCCCATCCTTGTGCCAGTTCCGGCGTTTAACGGTGGGAATTCTGAGGGTGACTTTGAACGCCGGTTTGGGCCATCAAATCTTGGGCAAAGTATGAACTATCATATATTTCTGGAAAGCCCAGGATGTCTACATTTCAACGCCGTTGAGATCGTGCCAATTGGGCTTCTGTAGCTCAAGAAAATCCACGTCGAGTGCAGGGAGGTCAGAATCCAACAGCATCTGCAGTCCTTTTTAGTCTCTGAATCAGATTTTTGCGCAGGTCTCTCAATTCCAGCCAGAAAATACCTGAAATCACAGAAAAACGCACAAACTCATAGTAAAGTCCAGAAAAGTGAATTTTAACTAAAAACTAATAAAAATATACTAAAAACTAACTAGATCATACTAAAAACATACTAAAAACAATGCCAAAAAGTGTATAAATTATCCGCTCATCACAACACCAAACTTAAATTGTTGCTTGTCCTCAAGCAACTGAAAATCAAATAGGATAAAGAGAAGAGAATATACAATGAATTCCAAAAACATCTATGAAGATCAGTATTAATTAGATGAGCGGGGCTTTTGGCTTTTTGCCTCTGAACAGTTTTGGCATCTCACTCTATCCTTTGAAATTCAGAATGATTGGCTTCTTTAGGAACTCAGAATCCAGATAGTGTCATTGATTCTCCTAGTTAAGTATGATGATTCTTGAACACAGCTACTTATTGAGTCTTGGCCGTGGCCCAAAGCACTTTGTCTTCCAGTATTACCACCGGATACATACATGCCACAGACACATAATTGGGTGAACCTTTTCAGATTGTGACTCAGCTTTGCTAGAGTCCCCAACTAGAGGTGTCCAGGGTTCTTAAGCACACTCTTTTTTGCCTTGGATCACAACTTTATTTCTTTCTTTTTCTTTCTTTTTCTTTCTTTTTCTCTTTCTTTTTCTTTCTTTTTTTCGAATTTTTTTTTTGAATTCAATGCTTTTTCTTGCTTCAAGAATCATTTTTATGATTTTTCAGATCCTCAGTAACATGTCTCCTTTTTCATCATTCTTTCAAGAGCCAACATTCATGAACCACAAATTCAAAAGACATATGCACTGTTTAAGCATACATTCAGAAAACAAAAGTATTACCACCACATCAAAATAATTAATCTGTTATAAAATTTAAAATTCATGCAATTCTTCTCTTTTTCAATTAAGAACATTTTTCATTCAAGAAAGGTGATGGATTCATAGGACATTCATAACTTTAAGGCATAGACACTAAGACACTAATGATCACAAGACACAAACATAGATAAACATAAGCATAATTTTCGAAAAACAGAAAAAATAAAGAACAAGGAAATTAAAGAACGGGTCCACCTTAGTGATGGCGGCTTGTTCTTCCTCTTGAAGATCCTATGGAGTGCTTGAGCTCCTCAATGTCTCTTCCTTGTCTTTGTTGCTCCTCTCTCATGATTCTTTGATCTTCTCTAATTTCATGGAGGAGAATGGAATGTTCTTGGTGCTCCACCCTTAGTTGTCCCATGTTGGAACTCAATTCTCTTAGGGAAGTGTTTAGTTGCTCCCAATAGTTTTGTGGAAGAAAGTGCATCCCTTGAGGCATCTCAGGGATTTGATGATGAGAGGGGTCTCTTGTTTGCTCCATCCTCTTCTTAGTGATGGGCTTGTCCTCATCAATGGGGATGTCTCCCTCTATGTCAACTCCAACTGAATAACAGAGGTAACAAATGAGATGAGGAAAGGCTAACCTTGCCAAGGTAGAGGACTTGTCCGCCACCTTATAAAGTTCTTGGGATATAACCTCATGAACTTCTATTTCTTCTCCTATCATGATGCTATGAATCATGATAGCCCGGTCTATAGTAACTTCGGACCGGTTGCTAGTGGGAATGATTGAGCGTTGGATGAACTCCAACCATCCCCTAGCCACGGGCTTGAGGTCATGCCTTCTCAGTTGAACCGGCTTCCCTCTTGAATCTCTCTTCCATTGGGCGCCCTCTTCACAAATGTCTATGAGGACTTGGTCCAACCTTTGATCAAAGTTGACCCTTCTAGTGTAAGGGTGTTCATCTCCTTGCATCATGGGCAAGTTGAATGCCAACCTTACATTTTCCAGACTAAAATCCAAGTATTTCCCCCGAACCATAGTAAGCCAATTCTTTGGGTCCGGGTTCACACTTTGATCATTGTTCTTGGTGATCCATGCATTGGCATAGAACTCTTGAACCATTAAGATTCCGACTTGTTGAATGGGGTTGGTAAGACCTTCCCAACCTCTTCTTCAGATCTCATGTCGGATCTCTGGATATTCACTCTTTTTGAGTTTGAAAGGGACCTCGGGGATCACCTTCTTCAAGGCCACAACTTCATTGAAGTGGTCTTGATGCACCCTTGAGATGAATCTCTCCATCTCCCATGACTCGGAGGTGGAAGCTTTTGCCTTCCCTTTCCTCTTTCTAGAGGTTTCTCCGGCCTTGGATGCCATAAATGGTTATGGAAAAACAAAAAGCAATGCTTTTACCACACCAAACCTAAAAGGTTTGCTCGTCCTCGAGCAAAAGAAGAAAGAAGAGAGTAAAAGAAGAAGAAATGAAGGAGATGTAGGAGGCTTTGTGTTTCGGCCAAAAAAAGGGAGAAGTAGTGTTTAGGTTGTGTGAAAATGAAGGAGTGAAGATGGGTTTATATAGGGGTGGGGGGAGGGTTATGGTTCGGTTATGGGAGGGTAGGTTTGGGAGGGAAAGTGGTTTAAATTTGAATGGTTGGGTAGGTGAGGTTTTATGAAGGATGGATGTGAGTGGTGAAGAGAAAAATGGGATTTGATAGGTGAATAGTTTTTGGGGAAGAGGTGTTGAGGTGATAGGTGAGTGGGTGAAGAAGAGAGAGAGTGGTGGGGTAGGTGGGGATCCTGTGGGGTCCACAGATCCTGAGGTGTCAAGGAAAAGTCATCCCTGCACCAAGTGGCGAGCAAAATTGCTCTTTGTGGCAATTCTGGCGTTAAACGCCAGGCTGATGCCCATTTCTGGCGTTTAACGCCAAGTTCTTGCACTTTACTGGCGTTTAACGCCAGTCTGGTGCCCCTTTCTGGCGTTAAACGCCCAGAATGGTGCCAGACTGGGCGTTAAACGCCCATCTGCTAGCCTTACTGGCGTTTAAACGCCAGCAAGTTCTCCTCCAGGGTGTGCTATTTTTCTTTCTATTTTAGCTTTTTCAATTAATTTTGTGACTTCTCATGATCATCAACCTACAGAAAACATAAAATAACAAAGGAAAATAGATAAAATATACATTGGGTTGCCTCCCAACAAGCGCTTCTTTAATGTCAGTAGCTTGACAGAGGGCTCTCATGGAGCCTCACAGATACTCAGAGCACTGTTGGAACCACCCAACACCAAACTTAGAGTTTGAATGTGGGGGTTCAACACCAAACTTAGAAGTTGGTTGTGGCCTCCCAACACCAAACTTAGATTTTGACTGTGGGGGCTCTGTTTGACTCTGTTTTGAGAGAAGCTCATCATGCTTCCTCTCCATGGTGACAGAGGGATATCCTTGAGCCTTAAACACCAAGGATTCTTCATTCACTTGAATGATCAATTCTCCTCTGTCAACATCAATCACAGCCTTTGCTGTGGCTAGGATGGGTCTGCCAAGGATGATGGCTTCATCCATGCACTTCCCAGTCTCTAGGACTATGAAATCAGCAGGGATGTAATGGTCTTCAACTTTTACCAGAACATCCTCTACAAGTCCATAAGCTTGTTTTCTTGAGTTTTCTGCCATCTCTAGTGAGATTTTTGCAGCTTGCACCTCAAAGATCCCTAGCTTCTCCATTACAGAGAGAGGCATGAGGTTTACACTTGACCCTAGGTCACACAAGGCCTTCTTAAAGGTCATGGTGCCCATGGTACAAGGTATTGAAAACTTCCCAGGATCCTGTCTCTTTTGAGGTAATTTCTACCTAGACAAGTCATCCAGTTCTTTGGTGAGCAAAGGGGGTTCATCCTCCCAAGTCTCATTTCCAAATAACTTGTCATTTAGCTTCATGATTGCTCCAAGGTATTTAGAAACTTGCTCTTCAGTGACATACTCATCCTCTTTAGAGGAAGAATACTCATCAGAGCTCATGAATGGCAGAAGTAAGTCCAACGGAATTTCTATGGTCTCATTTTGAGCCTCAGATTCCCATGGTTCCTCATTAGAGAACTCATCGGAGGCCAGTGGACGTCCATTGAGGTCTTCCTCAGTGGCGTTCACTGCCTCTCCCTCCTCTCCAAATTCGGCCATGTTGATGGCCTTGCACTCTCCTTTTGGATTCTCTTCTGTATTGCTTGGAAGAGTACTAGGAGGGAGTTCAGTAATTTTCTTGCTCAGCTGACCCACTTGTGCCTCCAAGTTTCTAATGGAGGACCTTGTTTCAGTCATGAAACTTTGAGTGGTTTTGATTAGATCAGAGACCATGGTTGCTAAGTCAGAGGTGTTCTGCTTAGAACTCTCTGTCTGTTGCTGAGAAGATGATGGAAAAGGCTTACCATTGCTAAACCTATTTCTTCCATCATTATTGTTGTTGAAACCTTGTTGAGGTCTCTGTTGATCCTTCCATGAAAGATTTGGATGATTTCTCCATGAAGGATTATAGGTGTTTCCATAGGGTTCTCCCACGTAATTCACCTCTTCCATTGAAGGGTTCTCAAGATCATAAGCTTCTTCTTCAGATGAAGTTTCCTTAGTACTACCTGGTGCATTTTGCAGTCCAGACAGACTTTGAGAAATTATATTGACTTGCTGAGTCAATATTTTGTTCTGAGCCAGTATGGCGTTCAGAGTATCAATCTCAAGAACTCCTTTCTTCTGATTTGTCCCATTGTTCACAGTATTCCTTTCAGAAGTGTACATGAATTGGTTATTTGCAACCATTTCAATTAGTTCTTGAGCTTCTGTAGGCGTCTTCTTCAGATGAAGAGATCCTCCAGCAGAGTTATCCAAAGACATCTTGGACAGTTCAGACAGACCATCATAGAAAATACCTATGATACTCCATTCAGAAAACATATCAGAGGGACACTTTCTGATTAATTGTTTGTATCTTTCCCAAGCTTCATAGAGGGATTCTCCTTCCTTCTGTCTGAAGGTTTGGACTTCCACTCTAAGCTTACTCAATTTTTGAGGTGGAAAGAACTTTGCCAAGAAGGCATTGACTAGCCTTTCCCAAGAGTTCAGGCTTTCTTTAGGTTGTGAGTCCAACCATATCCTAGCTCTGTCTCTTACAGCAAAAGGGAATAGCATAAGTCTGTAGACCTTAGGGTCAACCCCATTAGTCTTGACAGTGTCACAGATTTGCAAGAATTCAGCTAAAAACTGATGAGGATCTTCCAATGGAAGTCCATGGAACTTGCAATTCTGTTGCATTAGAGAAACTAATTGAGGCTTAAGCTCAAAGTTGTTTGCTCCAATGGCAGGGATAGAGATGCTTCTCCCATCGAAGTCGGGAGTAGGTGCAGTGAAGTCACCCAGCACCTTCCTTGCATTGTTGGCATTGTTGTTGTTTTCGGCTGCCATGGGTTCTTCCTCTTTGAAGATTTCTGTTAGGTCCTATACAGAGAGTTGTGCCTTAGCTCCTCTTAGCTTTCGCTTCAAGGTCCTTTCAGGTTCAGGATCAGCCTCAACAAGAATGCTTTTGTCTTTGCTCCTGCTCATATGAAAGAGAAGAGAACAAGAAAATATGGAATCCTCTATGTCACAGTATAGAGATTCCTTGAGGTGTTAGAGGAAAAGAAAAATGGAAGGAAGAGGTAAAAATTGGAACTTATCAAGAAAGATGGAGTTCGAACTGTGCATTAAGGAATAGTGTTAGTCCATAAATAGAAGGATGTGAGAAGAGGGGAAGAAATTTTCGAAAATAATTTAAAAAGATTTTAAAAACAATTTGAAAAACTTTAATTGATTTTCGAAAACCAAGATTGAGAAAGAAGTAAAGTGATTTTTGAAAAAGATTTTGAAATTAGAAATTAAAAAGATATGATTGAAAACTATTTTGAAAAAGATGTGATTAGGAAGATAAGATTGGTTTTAAAAAGATGTGATTGAGAAGATATGAATTGAAAAACATTTTAAAAAGATTTGATTTTGAAAATTAATGACTTGGCTATCAAGAAAAGATATGATTCAAACATTAAACCTTTCTCAACAGAAAAGGCAACGTACTTGAAATGTTGAATCAAATCATTAATTGATAGCAAGTATCTTTGAAAATAGAAAGAAATTGATTTTGAAAAAGATTTGATTGAAAAAATTTGATTTGAAAAAGATTTGATTTTGAAAAGATTTTGAAAACTAAAAAAAATTTGATTTGAAAACAAAATCTTCCCTCTTGTGCCATCCTGGCGTTAAACGCCCAGAATGGTGCACATTCTGGCGTTTAACGCCCAAACTACTACCCTTTTGGGCGTTAAACGCCCAGCCAGGCACCCTGGCTGGCGTTTAAACGCCAGTTTGTCTTCCTTACTGGGCATTTTGAATGCCCAATTTTTTTCTGTGTAATTCCTCTGCTGAATGTTCTGAATCTTCAATCCTCTGTATTATTGACTTGAAAAGACACAAATTAAAAATATTTTTGGATTTTTAATAATAAGGAATAATCAAAATGCAACTAAAATCAAATAACAATGCATGCAAGACACCAAATTTAGCAGTTTGTATACTGTTGACACTAACAAAATGAGAATGCATATGAGACACATAAACACTCAAGTCAAGAGAATTTAAAAATCAGAGCAATGAAATCATCAAGAACAACTTGAAGATTAATAAAGACACATGCATGAAGGCAAAAAGAACAGAAACATGCAATTGACACCAAACTTAACATGAGACTCTAGACTCAACAAGAAACATAAAATATTTTTGGTTTTTATGATTTTGTAAATTTTTTTGGATTTTTCGAAAATTAAGTGGAAGAGAAAATAAAGGTATCAAAATTCTTAATGAGAATTCCAGGAATCATGCAATGTTAGTCTAAAGCTTCAGTCTAAAGAAATTAGACATGGCTGAACAAGCTTCAGCAGGACATTGCATTCAAGAGCTAAATTGATGAAGATCAATCAGCTTTGGTGATGATAAGAACATCACCTTGAAACACTAGAATTCATTCTTAAGAACTCTGAAAAAAAAAATACCTAATCTAAGCAACAAGATGAACCGTCAGTTGTCCAAACTCAACAATCCCCGGCAACGGCGCCAAAAACTTGGTGCACGAAATTGTGATCAATACTTTTCACAACTCAAATAATCCCCGGTGATGAATCCAAAAACTTAGTGTTCAATACCATGGCATAAACACAACGTCGCACAACTAACCAGCAAGTGTACTGGGTCGTCCAAGTAATAAACCTTACGCGAGTAAGGGTCGATCCCACAGAGATTGTTGGTATGAAGCAAGCTATGGTCACCTTGTAAATCTTAGTCAGGCAAACTCAAATGGTTATGAATGATGAATAAAACATAGAGATAAAGATAGAGATACTTATGCAATTCATTGGTGGGAATTTCAGATAAGCGTATGGAGATGCTGTGTTCCTTCCGTCTCTCTGCTTTCCTACTGTCTTCATCCAATCCTTCTTACTCCTTTCCATGGCAAGCTATATGCAAGGGTTTCACCGTTGTCAGTAGCTACCTCCCATCCTCTCAGTGAAAATGTTCAACGCACCCTGTCACGGCACGGCTATTCATCTGTCGGTTCTCAATCAGGTTGGAATAGAATCCAATGATTCTTTTGCATCTGTCACTAACGCCCAGCCCTCAGGAGTTTGAAGCTCGTCACAGTCATTCAATCACTGAATCCTACTCAGAATACCACAGACAAGGTTTAGACCTTCCGGATTCTCTTGAATGCCGCCATCAATTCTAGCTTATACCACGAAGATTCCGGTTAAAGAATCCAAGAGATATCCACCCAATCTAAGGTAGATCGGAGGTGGTTGTCAGGCACACGTTCATAGGTGAGAATGATGATGAGTGTCACAGATCATCACATTCATCAAGTTGAAGAACAAGTGATATCTTGGAATAAGAACACGCGGAATTGAATAGAAGAATAATAGTAATTGCATTAATACTCGAGGTACAGCAGAGCTCCACACCTTAATCTATGGTGTGTAGAAACTCCACCGTTGAAAATACATAAGTACAAGAGTGATCATTGGCTTTGGCCCCAGAGAGGGAACCAGAAGAACCAAGATCGATCTAAGAACTAGATGTCCAAAGATGATCAAAGGATCTAAAATAATCCAAAGATGAAAATACAATAGTAAAAGGTCCTACTTATAAAGAACTAGTAGCCTAGGGTTTACAGAAATGAGTAAATGACATAAAAATCAACTTCCGGGCCCATTTGGTGTGTGCTTGGGCTGAGCATTGAAGCATTTTCGTGTAGAGACTCTTCTTGGAGTTAAACGCCAGCTTTTGTGGCAGTTTGGGCGTTTAACTCCCATCCTTGTGCCAGTTCCGGCGTTTAACGCTGGGAATTCTGAGGGTGACTTTGAATGCCAGTTTGGGCCATCAAATCTTGGGCAAAGTATGGACTATCATATATTGCTGGAAAGCCCAGGATGTCTACTTTCGAGTGCAGGGAGGTCAGAATCCAACAGCATCTGCAGTCCTTTTTAGTCTCTGAATCAGATTTTTGCTCAGGTCCCTCAATTCCAGCCAGAAAATACCTGAAATCACAGAAAAACACACAAACTCATAGTAAAGTCCAGAAAAGTGAATTTTAACTAAAAACTAATAAAAATATACTAAAAACTAACTAGATCATACTAAAAACATACTAAAAACAATGCCAAAAAGCGTATAAATTATCCGCTCATCAATTACCCACACCTCTTTTCAGGTAATCGACTATGAATTTTGAGGAAAAAATTCTTTATTAGGTTGGTAGGATGTAAACCCAAAAAATTAGCAAATAATTAACTAAAAAATTAAATTTTAATAAGGAAAATTAAAAATATAAATCTAATATTAAAATTGGATAGAACTCTTCAAAACAAGAATTTTGACACCAATTTCAAAGAATTTGGCCCAAGATTGGGCCGGACAGACCGAACTGGTTGAGCCGGGCCCAAAATGGGCCCAAGGCCCAATTAAACCCATTAAGCCTTAAAGGAGGACAGCCCCCTTCTCCCTTCAACTTCATTCACACTGAAACATTTCAGCAAAGGGGGAAGAGCTCTTTGCTTCACCAAAAACCCTTGGCTTTGATTAAATCCATATAACTTCTTGCTCCGAGCTCTGATCGCTGCACCATTTGTGGCCACATGTTCACCGCGTCGAGCTCTACGATTCTATCAGATCAATTTTATAGGTAATTGACATATAGAAAAATCACTGATCAAGAGTTCATAGAGAAAATAACGTTGCAAGTATAGCTCTTCACCAATGTTGATTCCCTGTATCAATTTAGAAGGGGTTGTCACAAAATTTAGAAATAAAATACTGGGAGTATGAATCCCATGTCGTCTCCCAACGAGTTGTAGAAAGAGTGCTATTTTATTAATCAGAGATTTTCCAAGAGATTTTTGAGGTTGAGAAATAGAGAAATAAATGATTGAGAATTTATCTAATTTAAATAAAAGCCTTGACCGGGAGAAGATTAAATGGAAGTTCTATCCCTATTGAATTCTCTCAAGTGTAATAATAAAAGGGTTGTTATCCTACTTAGTTATCCCTTATATAATAAGGGAAAGTCAAGTACTCTCAAACTAATCCTATCGCTTGCGTCCCAATCCTTTCCTAAGAAAGGGTTAGAGTCGAAGACAGGAGAATTAGCCAACAACTTCCAATTAATAATAACACTTGAGTATTCCAACTCAAGGTTTTCCTTTTAATCAACTCCCAATCATGTTAGGGAACTACTCCATTATCATGAATATAACTTTCACAGAATTAAGAGAGGAATAAAAGAAAGACATGATGATTAATAACTAAAAGTCAATTAAAAGCAAAAATGGTTCTTTGCATTAATAAATCCCAAAATCATGAACATACTTATCTAAACAGAGTCAATGGACAATAAAAGAGTAAAGAATAGAGAAACAAACTAGAATGAGGAAGCTCCAACGGAGATAATGAATCTTCTCAATATCCAAAGCAAAGCACTAAAACTCTAAAACTATGAATGTGAAGAAAACCTAGAGGAAGAAGTAGTATTCTCTCTAGATTCCAAAAACTAAAACTAAAACTATGTAGAATCAGAATGTCCCTTGAGTTTCTGCTGTTCCTGGGCTCTAGTTTGTGCTTCTGGGCCAAAAACTGGGTCTAAAACTGGCCCAAAATTGCCCCCAGTGATTTATGCAATTTCTGTAGGTCGCGCATGTCACGCATACGCGCTAGGTGTGCGCGCGCGTCGATTGTGCTATTTACTTGTTGCGCGTGCACGCCAGGTGCGCGTGCGTGTTAATATGTGAATGCGCCAATGTGCGCGCGCGCACTCGCTGGTCAGCTTCTTTGTTTCATTGTGTTCCTTCTATTTTTGCAAGCTTCCTTTCCATCCTCTAGGCCATTCATGCCCTATAAAGCCTGAAAACACTTAACGCACGGATCACAGCATCGAATGGTATAAAGGGGAATTAAAAATATATCATTTATGTCTAGGAAGCAAGTTTTCATCCATAGAATAAAATTGGGAAAGAATTGTAAAATCATGCAAATCATATGAATACGTGGGTAAAGAGTTGATAAAAACCACTCAAATTAGCACAAGATAAACCATGAAATAGTGGTTTATCAAACTCCCCACACTTAAACAATAGCATGTCCTCATGCTAAGCTCAAGGAGACAAAAAAGGTGAATAGGGGAAGTAAGACTCATGCAATGCAAACTATGTACATGAATGCAACTATATGATGAAATGTCCATGCCTACTTAGTTAAGAAAATAAACAAGTCCTCCAAGCCAAACAGAAATCAAATTCCACTAATCCAAATCACATAATAAAAGTCAAATAAACTTGGGAGGAGACAGCTCATGAAAGCTGGGAACATAGAGTGAAGCTTGAACCCTTACTAGGAGCGTATATGCACTCTAGTCACTCAGTTGTATAGAGTAATCCACTCTAGTCTCCTCTATTCACGCCTTCTAAAACCTTATTCTTCATCTAACCAATCAACAAATATCTAATGCACACATGCAAACATCATGAGGTCTTTCTTAAGGTTGTAATTGGGCTTAGGTAATGGTGAGGGTACATGTATGGCCAAGTGACCTGAAAATTGAATCCTTGATTATCCTAAGTTCTCACCTAACACACACACACATTCCCTATGCTTCTGAAATCATGCCTAACTACCGTAGTCACACTTTGTATGTTGCATCTACTCATACACTTAATTGTTCTTTTAATTTCACCTCATATGAATTGATTCTTTTTATTAAACTTATCATTTGGGGTGCTTTCATTCCCCTAAATTTAAACTGAAACAATCATCTTTTTTTTGAAAGCTTTGTAGAACCAATGCATTTGGTTTTCATAATTTCACATGAGTAGTATTCAGACCTTAGATATTTATCAATTAACATACATTCATATTAACCTGAGCTCCCATAGTTTCCCTACACTTAGCTTACACACAATCTCTATCTTAAGCTAACCAAAGATTCAATTAAGGTAAGTACTTGTTTTTCCGCTTAAGGCTAGTGATGTGGTAATATAGAGAATAACATGGGATATAGAGGTTCAAAGTGGCAAACAAGGGACAATTAGAATGGTAGGCCATTTAGGATAGTGAGCTGATAACAAATGATTGCCTCATTCATACATATGCATGAATACATTAAATAATGGACATATAGAATGGAACAAACCACAGATTGCAATCATAGAGGAGAGAAAACACACAAGAATAAAATAATGGTTAAATGATGTAACCATATAATTAGGATCAAAATCTCACTGGTTTGTGTGTTCTAGCTATAAACCATGTTCCAATTTATAATCCTCAAACAAGTTTAACATAGGATTTTGGTTTGAATTAGTGAAATTTTCAAAAATATGGTCTTTGAAAAGGACTTATTATTTTTCAACCAAGCAGAGTACACATGCAACTAATTATTAATATGAAATCTATTCTATCTAAACAAAAAGAAAATTTATCTACTAGTGCTAAGAGAAAGAAAAGTTACCTCTGGAAGTCAGGTACTGACCGACCTCCCCACACTTAAAGCTTGGCACCGTCCTCGGTGCCATCAGTTAGGAGCAAGGAAATGCTGGAAGTGTTGCCTCTAATGTCTGGTTCGCCTTAGCTGCTTGTGCTACTGGATGAAGGGGAGTCTGAGGTGTCCTGTGGTTCTAGAGGTGGTTGTGTACCAACAATCAGCTCCTTGAGGTATGCAAATCGGTGCTTGTTACGGCGCTCCCTGTGCTTTGCCTGCCGGTCTAGCCAATCTAACCTTTGAAGTATCTGAAGGAGCAGCTGATTTGTTGAAGGTGCTTGTGATGTGGATGGAGAAGGGATATCTCTGGCCGGGTCTTCAGTTCGGCTGGCAGTGACTGTTGGGGGTCTGATGTATTTCCCACTTGGAACATATTGATCATCCCGAGGAAGCATGGCTTTGGTGTCTCCAGCTCTATAGGGGACTCCAGCTGGCGAGACCAAATCTGAAACCAAGGCGGGAAAAGGTAAGTTGCCCACAATTTGGACGTGTCCCATGGCTTGCCAGATGTGTCTTGGTAAGTTGAGGGACTGGTCTATAAGTATGCACCAGATGAGAACAGCCATGTCTGCAGTAAAGGAGGATTCGTGAGTGCTCGAAAAGACATAGTGGGATATGATCTGTGCCCACACGCGAGCCTCTGAGGTAAGTGCGGAAGCCAATATGCCCTTAGGCCTGAATCGATGCTAACCGTAGATCCACTTGCTGCCAGATAGTGCTATAATTCTGAGAACGTTGTTCCAGTCAAATTGGTATTGCTGGCATTTGAGAGAGGCTTCTTGAAATGCGTCCAATCCTTGTGGAGCAGGGAGGAGATCTAAGACTTGTTGAATGGCCCTTTCGGAGGTGGGGACTTGCTTCTGACGGACATAGACAGACTGCAGGTCTGGCATGTGAAAATTGGAGTAGAATTCAACTACCCATGAAAGGTTAACCTGCCTTGGATGCCTCCGTAAGAATTCCCAATGTCTTCTGTCAATGTGGGTCTCTACCAAATCCACAATGTTGGAGGAGAGGATAAGAAGGTGCTCATTGTTGTAGTTCCTTGCCGCTAGGATGGGGAACATCTGCTCACAGAAGTGGTTAGTGAACCGCGTAGTGTCCCTTGTTGGAAAGGCTTTCTCGGTCTCCTCAACCTTAATGATCCTCTTGACCTGCTTTGTTGAAGGTTTGACTGATGTTGAGGGCGTTTCTTCTGCCAATGCCCTTTTTGTTCCTCTCCTTGCTGGTGGTTTAGTAGCTGCTTTCTCTTTTTCTTTCTTGGTGGCCATCCTGAAAGAAAAGGAGAAAGGTACATGTAAGTCCAAGGGTTGGAGCAAGGAAGAGGATAGTACAAGTAATAATCTTGCCAAGGTAAAGAAAGATGTCATTAACACATGGTCGCAACTTCATGTAAATAGGACATCAATGAAAATATAGCAAGAAAGATGAGGGCAACTAAATCCATGATGTTTATTGGCATGCCGGCAAAGGCATGAGTAGCATAGATCAAGCATCAATTGCGAAAAATGTATTATCCCTCGTAACAAACTAACAATCACATTTGTATTGACAATTATAATTAATTAATAAAATAAGATAAGGAATTTGTGAAAAACAGGCATTAGAGTAGAAGAATAGAATAATTAGGAATGCATAATGCCATACACGCTTTTTCACAAACACTTAGTATGCATGTTTAATCATGATAGGGAAAGAATTAAATTTGAACATGCAAGCATCCCAAAAGTCATGATAATTAATTATCAAACATCTCCACAATAATAATCACAAGCAATTAGATGAAAGTAGTTACCCAAATAGAGTTATAGCACCAAGTAAAATAATACAAAGAGAAATAAAGAGAAGAAGAAGAGAAAGAAAATAGAAAGAGAGAACCTTGAAAAAGGATGAAAAGAGAGATAATGGATGATGTGAGTGAGAAAGACGTGAGAGGAGAGGAAGCAGAAGAAGATAGAGAAGATAGGTAGAGAAGAAGAAGAAATGGGGAAGAAAGAATTTAGGATTGGGAAAGATAGAATTAGAACTAAGGAGGGAGAAAAAATGAAAACTGGGCGGCGAAGGAGTGAGTAATATGGTGCAACCGACGCGAACGTGCACTGCGTGCGCTCGCGCGTATTGCGCAGAGGGGAAGGGATGCGTATGCGCCAGGTTACGTATACGCTGGTTAGTTTGTGCTTCTAGCACAGTACCCGCCCCAGGCCAGCACAACTTTCTGGCCAAACAAGCTTTACGTCGATTTTGACATCGACGCGGGTGCGCGGAACGCCAAGAGGGGCAAAGGCGCGCACGCGTACAGTACACGTGCGCGTGGGGTGGAAGGTGCCCAAGGCACGTTTCCAGCCCAGCTCCCGCGCAACTCTCTATTCAAATTCACCCAATTCACTTTCACAAGGGATGCAGGCGCGCACTAGACACTGGCGCGTCGATCTCCTCATTTTTTTATGCAAATATACAGATGTAAATGTAGCCTATATGCAGAATAATGAGAAGAGTCATTAAATAAAGATAAAAAGAGAGAAGGGAATGATCATACCATGGTGGGTTGACTCCCACCCAGCACTTTTCTTTAACGTCCTTAAGTTGGACGGTCCATTAGCTCAGTCTTCTGCTGTGGGTGGATCCTCCAAGAGGAAGATCTCCAGCTCCTTACTTTTCTTCATCTGCTCACCGTGATATAGCTTAAGGCGATGTCCATTTACCTTGATGAATTTAGAGCTCGAAGG
Organism: Arachis hypogaea; assembly: GCF_003086295.3. Taxonomy (NCBI): domain Eukaryota; kingdom Viridiplantae; phylum Streptophyta; class Magnoliopsida; order Fabales; family Fabaceae; genus Arachis; species Arachis hypogaea. The sequence goes on from NC_092037.1 coordinate 41,558,057, forward strand.
ATGGCTTAGGTAAAAGACTCTGTATGGCTCTGCCTTCTCTACTCTATAGGGACCTTTCCATCTTGATCTCAGCTTGCCTGGTATAAGCTTTAGTCTGGAGTTGTAGAGGAGAACTAATTCCCCAGGTCTGAACTCTCTCCTTTAAATGTGCTTGTCATGCACAACCTTCATCTTTTCTTTGTATAGCCTGGAGTTATCATACGCTTCTAGGCGAAGGTTCTCTAATTCTTGTAGTTGCATCTTCCTTTCAGCTTCGGCCCTCTTAAATCCCATGTTGATTTCTCTTACTGCCCAGGATGCCTTGTGCTCTATCTCGACTGGGAGGTGACAAGCCTTTCCATAAACTAAGCGGAAAGGGTTCATCCTTACAGGTGTCTTATACGATGTCCGGTATGCCCAAAGTGCATCTTGTAGCCTGGTGCTCCAGTCCTTCCTATGAGGCTTGACTATCTTTTCCAGGATATGCTTTATCTCTCTGTTAGACACCTCAGCTTGTCTGTTAGTCTGTGGGTGGTAAGAAGTTGCTACCTTGTGAATAATGCCATGCTTCTTCAGTTGAGCGGTCGATGCCACGGAGATTGTTGGTATGAAGCAAGCTATAGTCATCTTGTAAATCTTAGTTAGGCAGATAGTAAATGTTATGGAGTTTTCAAATAATAATAATAAGTAAGCGAAAAATAAAGATAGAGTTACTCATGTAATTCAATGGTGGGAATTTCAGATAAGTGCGTGGAGGTGCTTGTCCCTGTTGGATCTCTACTTTCCTACTATCTTCCTTCAATCCTTCTTATTCCTTTCCATGGCAAGCTGTATGTAGGGCATCACCGTTGTCAATGGCTACATCCCATCCTCTCAGTGAAAATGGTCCAGATGCTCTGTCACAGCACGGCTAATCATCTGTCGGTTCTCGATCATGTTGGAATAGAATCCCTTGATTCTTTTGCGTTTGTCATCATGCCCAACAATCGCGAGTTTGAAGCTCGTCACAGTCATTCAATCCCGGAATCCTACTCAGAATACCACAGACAAGGTTAGACTTTCCGGATTTCCATGAATGCCGCCATCAATCTAGCTTATACCACGAAGATTCTGATTAAAGAATCCAAGAGATATGCGCCCGGTCTAAGGTAGAACGGAAGTGGTTGTCAGTCATGCGTTCATAGGTGAGAATGATGATGAGTGTCACGGATCATCACATTCATCATGTTGAAGTGTAACGAATATCTTAGAATAAGAACAAGCGGAATTGAATAGAAAATAGTAGTAATTGCATTGAAACTTGAGGTACAGCAAAGCTCTACACACTTAATCTATAGTATGTAGAAACTCCACCGTTGAAAATACATAAGTGATGAAGGTTCAGGCATGGCCGAATGGCCAGCCCCCAAACGTGATCAAACGATCAAAGACTATATTGTCAAAAAGACTATATTCCAAAAAAGACTATATTCCAAAAAAAGACTACTAATACACTAGTAAAAAGTTCTATTTATACTAAACTAGCTATTAGGGTTTACAAAAGTAAGTAATTGATGCAGAAATCCACTTTCGGGGCCCACTTGGTGTGTGATTGGGCTGAGCTTGATCTTTACACGAGCTGAGGCTTCTCTTGGAGTTGAACGCCAAGTTGTAACGTATTTTTGGCGTTCAACTCTGGTTCGTGACGTGCTTCTGGCGTTTGACTCCAGAATGCAGCATGGAACTGGCGTTGAACGCCAGTTTAAATCATCTAATCACGAATAAACTATGCACTATTATATATTGATGGAAAGCTCTGGATGTCTAATTTCGAACGTCGTTGAGAGCACGCCATTTATGGTTCTGTAGCTCCAAAAAATCTATTTCGAGTGCAGGGAGTTCAGAATCCAACAACATCAGCAGTCCTTTGTTAGCCTTTTATCAGAGTTTTGCTCAGGTCCCTCAATTTCAGCCAGAAATTACCTGAAATCACAGAAAAACACACAAACTCATAGTAAAGTCCAGAAATGTGAATTTAGCATAAAAACTGATGAAAACATCCCTAAAAGTAGCTAGATCCTACTAAAAACTACCTAAAAATAATGCCAAAAAGCGTATAAATTATCCGCTCATCACAACACCAAACTTAAATTGTTGCTTGTCCCCAAGCAACTGAAAATCAATTAGGATATAAAGAAGAGAATATACTATAAATTCCAGAATATTAATGAATATTAGTCCTAATTAGATGAGCGGGACTTGTAGCTTTTTGCCTCTAAACAGTTTTGGCATCTCACGTTTTCCTTTGAAGTTTAGAATGATTGGCATCTATAGGAACTTAGAATTTCAGATAGTGTTATTAATTCTCCTAGTTAAGTATGTTGATTCTTGAACACAGCTACTTTTATGAGTCTTGACCGTGGCCCTAAGCATTTTGTTTTTCAGTATTACCACCGGATACATAAATGCCACAGACACATAATTGGGTGAACCTTTTCAGATTGTGACTCAGCTTTGCTAAAGTCCCCAGTTAGAGGTGTCCAGAGCTCTTAAGCACACTCTTTTTGCTTTGGATCACGACTTTAACCACTCAGTCTCAAGTTTTTCACTTGGACCTGCATGCCATAAGCACATGGTTAGGGACAGCTTTATTTAGCCGCTTAGGCCTGGATTTTATTTCCTTGAGCCCTCCTATCCATTGATGCTCAAAGCCTTAGATCCTTTTTACCCTTGCCTTTTGGTTTTAAGGGCTATTGGCTTTTTCTGCTTGCTTTTTCTTTTTCTTTCTAAAAATTTTTTTCGACATTTTTTTTCGCAAGCTTTTGCTTTTTCACTGCTTTTTCTTGCTTCAAGAATCAATTTTATGATTTTTCAGATTATCAATAGCATTTCTCTTTGTTCATCATTCTTTCAAGAGCCAACAATTTTAACATTCATAAACAACAAGATCAAAATTATGCACTGTTCAAACATTCATTCAGAAAACAAAAATTATTATCACCACATCAATATAATTAAAATAAATTCAAGGATAATTTCGAAATTCGTGTACTTCTTATTCTTTTGAATTAGAAACATTTTTCATTTAAGAGAGGTGAAGGATTCATGGAATTATTTATAGCCTTAAAACATAGTTGCTAAATACTAATGATCATGTAATAGAGACACAAATATAGATGACATAATAAGCATAAAAACCAGAAAAAAAAAAACAGAAAAATAAGAACAAGGAATGAATCCACCTTAGTGATGGTGGCACTTTCTTCTTGAATAACCAATGATGTCCTTGAGTTCTTCTATGTTTCTTCCTTGCCTTTGTTGCTCCTCCCACATTGCTCTTTGATTTTCTCTAATTTCATGGAGAATGATGGATTTCTCTTGATGTTCCACCCTTAATTGATCCATCTTGTAACTCAAATCTTCAAGAGAAGTGTTGAGTTGTTCCCAATAGTTGTTGGGAGGAAAGTGCATCCCTTGAGGCATCTCCGGGATTTCTTGGTGATGAACTTCCTCATGCATCTCTTGGGTTCCATGAGTGGGCTCTCTTGTTTGCTCCATCCTTTTCTTATTGATGGGCTTGTCCTCCTCAATGGGGATGTCTCCTTCTATGATGACTCCAGCTGAGTAACATAGATGGCAAATAAGATGAGAAAAAGCTAGCCTTGCCAAAGTAGAGGGCTTATCGGCTATTTTGTAGAATTCAAAGGAGATAACTTCATGAATTTCTACTTCCTCTCCAATCATGATGCTATGGATCATGATGGCCCGATCCACAGTAACTTCAGATCGGTTGCTAGTGGGGATGATGGAGCGTTGGATGAATTTTAACCATCCTCTAACCACAGGCTTGAGGTCCAGTCTTCTTAATTGAACCGGCTTGTCTTTGGAGTCTCTTTTCCATTGAGCTCCTTCAACACATATGTCCCTAAGGACTTGGTCCAACCTTTGATCAAAGTTGACCCTTCTTGTGTAGGGGTGTGCATCTCCTTGCATCATGGGCAAGTTGAATGCCAACCTCACATTTTCCGGACTAAAATCTAAGTATTTCCCCAAAACCATTGTAAGATAGTTCTTTGGATTCGGGTCCATATTTTGATCATGGTTCCTAGTGATCCATGAATTGGCATAGAACTCTTGAACTATCAAGATTCTGACTTGTTGAATGGGGTTGGTCAGAACTTCCCAACGTCTTTTTTGAATCTCATGTCGGATCTCCAGAAACTCATTTTTCTTGAGCTTGAAAGGGACCTCAGGGATCACCTTCTTCTTGGCCATAACATCATAGAAGTGGTCTTGATGGGCTTTGGAGATGAACCTTTCCATCTCCCATGACTCGGAGGTAGAAGCTTTTGTCTTCCCTTTCCCTTTTCTAGAGGTTTCTCCGGCCTTAGGTGCCATCAATGGTAATGGAAAAACAAAAAGCTTATGCTTTTACCACACCAAACTTAGAATATTACTCGCCTTCGAGCAAGAGAAGAAAGAAAATAAGAAGAAGAAGAGAAAATATGGAGGAGAGTGGAGAAAGGTGTATTCGGCCAAGGTATAGAAGAGGGGGTTGTGTTATGTAAAAATTAAGGAGAATGGAGGGGTTTATATAGGGAGAGGAGAAGGAGTAGGTTCGGCTATTTAGGGTGGGTTTGGGTGTGAAAGAAATTTGAATTTTGAAGGTAGGTGGGGTTTATAGGGAAGAGTGGATGGATGTGAGTGGTGAAGGGGTAATTGGAAAGAGAGATTGAGGTGATTGGTGAAGGGTTTTGGGAAAGAGTGTTTATTGGAAAGAGAGGATGAATGTTGAGAAGAGGAGAGAATATGGTAGGTGGGAATCCTGTGGGGTCCACAGATCTTGAGATGATCCTGTGGGGTCCACAGATCCTAAGGTATTAAGGATTTACATCCATGTACCAATTAGGCATGTAAAATGCCTTTGCATGCAATTCTGGCGTTTAAACGCCGAAGTGATGCATGTTTTAGGCATTCAACGCCCATGTGTAGCATGTTTCTAGCGTTGAACGCCAGTTCCATGCTTGTTTCTGGCGTTCAGCGCTAGCTCTCCTCAAGGTGCATTCCTGGCATTTGAATGCCAGGGTGTTGCTTGTTTCTAGCGTTCAACGCCAGATTCATGCTCTGTTCTGGCGTTGAATGCCAGACAGATGCTCCTTACTGGCGTTTAAACGCCAGTAAGTCCTTCCTCCAGGGTGTGATTTTTCTTCTGCTATTTTTGATTCTGTTTTTAATTTTAATATTTTTTTCGTGACTCCATATGATCATGTACCTAATAAAACATAAAAAACGATAAAATAAAAGATAAAATTAGATAAATAAAAATTGGGTTGCCTCCCAATAAGCACTTCTTTAATGTCAATAGCTTGACAGTGGGCTCTCATGGAGCCTCACAAGTGCTCAGGTCAATGTTGTATAGTCCCAACACCAAACTTAGAGTTTGGTTGTGGGGATTCAACACCAAACTTAAAGTTTAGTTGTGGCCTCCCAACACCAAACTTAGAGTTTGACTGTGGGGGCTCTGTTTGACTCTGTACTGAAAGAAACTCTGCATGCTTACTCTCCCTTGTTACAGAAGGATAGCCGTGTGCCATAAACATAAGGTAGTCCCATTCAATTGAAGAACTAATTCTCCTCTGTTAACATCTATCACAGCCTTTGCTGTGGTTAGGAAAGGTCTTCCAAGGATGATTCATTCATCCTCCTCCTTCCTAGTGTCTAAGATTATGAAATCAGCCGGAATGTAAAGGCCTTTAACCTTTACTAACGCGTCCTCTACTAATCCATAAGCTTGTCTTATTGACTTGTCTGCCAATTGTAAAGAGAATAAGGCAGGCTATACCTCAATGATCCCCAGTTTCTCTATTACAGAGAGTGGCATAAGATTTATGCTTGACCCCAGGTCACACAGAGCCTTTTCAAAGGTCATGGTGCCTATGGTACAGGGTATTAAGAATTTGCCAGGATCTTGTCTCTTTTGAGGTAAGGTTTGCTGAATCCATGTATCTAGTTCACTAATGAGCAAGGGAGGTTCACCTTCCCAAGTCTCATTACCAAATAACTTGGCATTCAGCTTCATGATAGCTCCTAGATATTGAGCAACCTGCTCTCCAGTTACATCTTCATCCTCCTTAGAGGAAGAATAGTCTTCAGAGCTCATGAATGGCAGAAGGAGGTTTAATGGGATCTCTATGGTCTCTATATGAGCGTCAGATTCCTTTGGGTCCTCAATAGGAAACTCCTTCTTTCTTGAGAGACGTCCCATGAGATCTTCCTCATTGGAATTCGCGTCCTCTCCCTCCTTCTTATATTCGGCCATGTTGAGTATATCAATGGCCTTACACTCTCTCTTTGGATTCTCTTCTGTATTGCTTGGGAGAGTACTAGGAGGGGTTTCAGTAACTTTTTTACTCAGCTGGCCTACTTGTGCCTCCAAATTTCTTATGGAGGATCTTGTTTCACTCATGAAACATAAAGTGGCCTTAGACAGATCAGAGACTAGATTAGCTAAATTAGAAGTGCTTTGCTTAGGATTCTTTGTCTGTTGCTGAAAAGATGATGGAAAAGGCTTGCTATTGCTGAGCCTAGTTCGTCCACCATTATTAAAGCCTTGTTGAGGCTTTTGTTGATCCTTCCATGAGAAATTTGGATGATTTCTCCATGATGAATTGTAGGTGTTTCCATAAGGTTCACCTAAGTAATTTACCTCTGCTATTGCAGGGTTATCAGGATTATAAGCTTCATCTTCAGAAGATGCCTCTTTAGTACTGTTGGATGCATTTTGCCATCCATTCAGACTTTGGGAAATCATGTTGACTTGCTGAGTCAACATTTTGTTCTGAGCCAATATGGCATTTAGAGTATCAATCTCAAGAATTCCCTTCCTCTGAGGCATCCCATTATTCACGGAATTCCTCTCAGAAGTGTACATGAACTGGTTATTTGCAACCATGTCAATAAGTTCTTGAACTTCTACAGGCGTTTTCTTTAGGTGAATGGATCCACCTGCAGAATGGTCCAGTGACATCTTAGAGAACTCAGACATACCATAATAGAATATATCCAGAATGGTCCATTTTGAAAGTATGTCAGAAGGACACCTTTTGGTCATCTGCTTGTATCTTTTCCAAGCTTCATAGAGGGATTCACCATCTTTTTGTTTGAATGTCTGAACATCCAATCTAAGCTTACTCAGCTTTTGAGGAGGAAAGAATTTAGCCAAGAAGGCCGTGACCAGCTTATCCCAGGAGTCCAGGCTATCCTTAGGTTGTGAATCCAACCATGTTCTAGCTCTGTTTCTTACAGCAAAAGGGAAAAGCATGAGCCTGTAGACTTTAGGATCTACTCCATTCATCTTTACAATCTCACAGATCTGCAAGAACTCAGTAAAAAACTTATAGGGATCTTCTGATGAAAGTCCATGGAACTTGCAGTTTTGTTGCATTAGAGCAACTAGTTGAGGTTTCAGCTCAAAATTGTTTGCTCCAATAGCAGGAATTGAGATGCTTCTTCCATCAAACTTGGAAGTAGGTGTAGTATAATCACCAAGCATCCTTCTTGTATTATTGTTGTTGGGTTCGGCTGCCATCTCCTTTTCTTGTTCAAAAATTTCAGCAAGGTTGTCTCTGGATTGTTGTAATTTAGCTTCTCTTGGTTTCCTCTTCAGAGTCCTTTCAGGTTCTGGATCAGCTTCAACAAGAATGCCTTTTTTCTTGTTCCTGCTCATATGAAAGAGAAGAGAATAGAAAAAGAAAAGGAATCCTCTATGTCACAATAAAGAGGTTCTTTATTATTAGTAGAAGAAGAAAGGGAATAAGAGTGAAGAAGAATGGAGAATCCAAACGCAAGGGTAAAGATAGAGGCAGTGATTTGAGATGAAGAGAAGTGTTAGTGAAGAAATACATAAATAGAAGAAGAGGAGAGGGAAGGAATTTCAAAAATAAATTTTGAAAAAGTAGTTAGTGATTTTCGAAAATTAAAAGTAAGATAGAATTAAAATTAAAATTTAAAATAATTAGTTAATTAAAAAGAATTTTGAAAAAGGGATGATATTTTTTTTCGAAAAGTAGAGAGGGAAAAGTAGTTAGGTGGTTTTGAAAAAGATAAGAAACAAACAAAAAGTTAATTAGTTAGTTGAAAAAGATATTAAAATCAAATTTGAAAAGATAAGAAGATAAGAAGTTAGAAAAGATATTTTAAAGTCAAATTTTTTAAAAAAAGATAAAACTTGAAAAAGATATGATAAAAAGATATGATTAAAAAGATATGGTTGGAAATGATTTAATTTTTTAAATTAAAATTAATTACTTAACTAACAAGTAACTAAAAGATAAGATTCTAGAATTTAAAGATTGAACCTTTCTTAACAAGAAAGTAACAAACTTCAAATTTTTGAATCAATCATATTAATTGTTAGCATAATTTTTGAAAATAAAGATAAAATTAAGAAAAAGATTTTTGAAAAATATTTCAAAGAATTTTCGAAAATTAATAAGAAAAATGAAAAAGATTTAATTTTTGAAAAAGTTTTAAAAAGATAAGATTTTTAAAATTTGAAAATTTGACTTGACTTACAAGAAACAACTAATTTTAAAAAAATTTTGACCAAGTCAACCCAAAATTTCGAATTTTTTTTAGAGAAATAAGGAAAAGATATATTTTTTTATTTTTTTATTTTTAATGATGAGAGAGAAAAACACAAATATGACCCAAAACATGAAAATTTTTTATCAAAACACATGATGCATGCAAGAACACTATGAATGTCAAGATGAACACCAAGAACACTTTGAAGATCATGATGAACATCAAGAACATATTTTTGAAAAATATTTTATGTAACGAAAATATGCAAGACACCAAACTTAGAAATCTTTAATGCATGGACACTATGAATGCAAAAATGCATATGAAAAACAATAAAAGACACAAAACAAGAAAACATCAAGATCAAACAAGAAGACTTACCAAGAACAACTTGAAGATCATGAAGAACACTATGAATGCATGAATTTTCAAAAATTGCAAGAACAAGATGAATATGCAATTGACACCAAACTTATAACTTGACTCAAGACTCAAACAAGAAACACAAAATATTTTTGGTTTTTATGATTTTATGATTTTTTTGTATTTTCTTTTATATTTTTTTCGAAAAACATATAGAAAAAAAATAAGAAATCCAAAATTTTTAATAAGAATTCCAGGAATCTTTCAATATTAGCCTAAAGCTCCAATCCAAGGGTTAGGCATGGCTTAATAGCCAGCCAGCTTTAGAAGATATAAATCAGGCATGTAACAACTGATATTCCAATTAACTTGCCTCTATGCTGATGGTTTTGAAGCCTCAATCCAATTGAGTTAGACATGGCTTTACAGCCAGCCAAGCTTCAACATACTTTATGAAACACTAGAATTCATTCTTAAAAATTTTGAATAATTTTTCGAAAACAAAGAAAGAAAGAAAAAAATTTTGAAAAATATTTTTGAAAACTTTTTGAAAAGAAAAATAAAAGGAAAATTACCTAATCTGAGCAACAAGACGAACCGTCAGTTGTCCATACTCGAACAATCCCTGGCAACGGCACCAAAAACATGGTGCACGAAATTGTGATCATCAACAATGGCGCCAATAACTTGGTAGCGCTCTCAACGTGAATCACACTTAGTCACAACTCCGCACAACTAACCAGCAAGTGCACTGGGTCGTCCAAGTAATACCTTACGTGAGTAAGGGTCAATCCCATGGAGATTGTTGGTATGAAGCAAACTATAGTCATCTTGTAAATCTCAGTTAAGCGGATAGTAAATGTTATGGAGTTTTCAAATAATAATAATAAATAAGCGGAAAATAAAGATAGAGTTACTCATGTAATTCAATGGTGGGAATTTCAGATAAGTGCGTGGAGGTGCTTGTCCCTGTTGGATCTCTACTTTCCTACTGTCTTTCTTCAATTCTTCTTATTCCTTTCCATGACAAGCTGTATGTAGGGCATCACCGTTGTCAATGGCTACATCCCATCCTCTCAGTGAAAATGGTCCAAATGCTCTGTCATAGCACGGCTAATCATCTGTTGGTTCTCGATCATGTTGGAATAGAATCCCTTGATTCTTTTGCGTTTGTCATTACGCCCAACAATCGCGAGTTTGAAGCTCGTCACAGTTATTCAATCTCAGAATCCTACTCAGAATACCACAGACAAGGTTATACTTTCCGGATTCCCATGAATGCCGCCATCAATCTAGCTTATACCACGAAGATTCTGATTAAAGAATCCAAAAGATATGCGCCCGGTCTAAGGTAGAACGGAAGTGGTTGTCAGTCACGCGTTCATAGGTGAGAATGATGATGAGTGTCACGGATCATCACATTCATCATGTTGAAGTGCAACGAATATCTTAGAATAAGAACAAGCAGAATTGAATAGAAAATAGTAGTAATTGCATTGAAACTTGAGGTACAGCAGAGCTCTACACCCTTAATCTATGGTGTGTAGAAACTCCACCATTGAAAATACATAAGTGATGAAGGTTCAGGCATGGCCGAATGGCCAGCCCCCAAATGTGATCAAAAGATCAAAGACTATATTGTCAAAAAGATTATATTCCAAAAAAAGGACTACTAATACACTAGTAAAAAGTTCTATTTATACTAAACTAGCTACTAGGGTTTACAGAAGTAAGTAATTGATGCAGAAATCTACTTCCAGGGCCCACTTCGTGTGTGCTTGGGCTGAGCTTGATCTTTACACGAGGTGAGGCTTCTCTTGGAGTTGAACGCCAAGTTGTAACGTGTTTTTGGCGTTCAACTCTGGTTCGTGACGTGTTTCTGGCGTTTGACTCCTGAATGCAGCATGAAACTGGTGTTGAGCACCAGTTTACATCATCTAATCATGAATAAAGTATGAACGATTATATATTGCAGGAAAGCTCTGGATGTCTACTTTTCAACTCCGTTGAGAGCTTGCCATTTGAAGTTCTGTAGCTCCAGAAAATCTATTTCGAGTGCAGAGAGGTCAGAATCCAACAGCATCAGCAATCCTTTGTCAGCCTTTTATCAGAGTTTTGCTCAGGTCCCTCAATTTCAGCCAGAAATTACCTGAAATCACAGAAAAACACACAAACTCATAGTAAAGTCCAGAAATGTGAATTTATCATAAAAACTAATGAAAACATCCCTAAAAGTAGCTAGATCCTACTAAAAACTACCTAAAAACAATGCCAAAAAACGTATAAATTATCCGCTCATCACAGCAGCATCTTTAAAAAAGAGTAGGCCACTAAAATCCACAGTCTAATATTTTTCTAGCTGTTCTTTAAGGGCCAGAATGTCCACCACTCTCAGAGGAGTGGCAGGCCTCTAAAATGGACTGGAATTCTGATTGAGGCACACATCTTCTAATTATCTGGTCAGCACCATACCTCCATAAATATAGATCATCCCAAATATAATATTTGGACTCACTTTTCAGCTTGTCCCTCTGATTCTTAGCAAAATTGGGAGGGAAGGTATGACTAACTAGATAATTAGCTACAGGTGCATACCAAGGAACTACTTTAGATACTGCATGCAAGCTATCAAATGGAAAAGCATCATTGATAGGAGTGGAGTCATCCTTAATGTGCTCAAGGTGACTCAAGTGGTCCGCCACTAAATTCTGAGAACCACTTCTATCCTTAATTTCTAAATCAAATTCTTGCAGTAGCAGTATCCAATGTATTAGCCTTGGTTTGGACTCTTTTTTAGGTAACAAATATTTGAGAGCTGCATGGTCTGAGTACACTACCACTTTAGTGCCAAGTAAATAAGCTCAAAATTTATCCAGAGCAAAAACAATAGCTAAAAGCTCTTTTTCAGTGGTAGTGTAATTAGACTGATCAGCGTCTATGGTCTTCGAAGCATATGTAATTACAAAAGGATCCTTACCTGTGCGCTGGGCCAGCACCGCTCCTACAGCATGGTTGGAGGCATCACACATAATCTCAAAGGGCTGACTCTAGTTTGGTCCTCGCATAATTGGAGCTTGAGTCAAGGCGATCTTCAGCTTATCAAATGCTTCCACACAGTCCTCCCTCAGCTCAAATTCAACATCCTTCTGTAACAGTCTAGATAAAGGTAAAGCTACCTTACTGAAGTCCTTGATAAATCTCCAGTAAAAACCTGCATGACCAAGGAACGAATGGACTTCCCTCACGGAGGGGGGTAAGGCAGGCTAGAAATGACATTTACCTTTGATAGATCTACAGAAATACCAGTATTAAAGACAACATGTCCTAGAACAATACCTTGTTTGACCATAAAATGACACTTTTCAAAATTCAAAACAAGGTTTGATCTAACACACCTGTTGTTCTGAGGGTTACCTAAAACTGTAGGTCGATCTCGGATGAGATCTTCTGTGTTGGTTGGAGCCGACGTGTCCGGCAGGTGTACGGCGGCCGGAGCTGGTGTGTCTGACTTGTTGGACTTGGTGGTGATGCTGATCCTTCGTCCCCAGAGGGTGGGGGTACCTGCAAGGGACTCCGATGCTTAAGTTAGCAAGGGTCTTAAACAGGTATTGAGTAGAATCAGTGTATATGTTATACCTGGGTGCTCCAGTGTATTTATAATGGTGAGATGTGGCCTCCTGTGGATAAGATAAGTTAGTTATCTTATCTTATCTTTATCTTTAAGTGAGGTTATCTTTTAAGGGAACTGCCTTTATCCCTGTAGGCTTGGGCCGCCTTAGGATTTGGGGCGTGTTCCTCTATTTGGGCCCTTTGTTTGGGCTTTCCTGTGACTTGGCCGAGCTCTTTGAGAAGAGGTCGGGTTGTCCTGACCTGAAGAGGTCGGTCGCTTTGCCTGTAGAACATCCCGGGTCGGACAGCTCAACCCAGGGTATGAATAGTGCCCCTGCTTGAGCTCGGTCTTCTCTTTTTGAGGCCGAGTCCTCGACTTTGGTCCTTCTGTGGTGAAGCCGAACTCAAGCATTTTGTCGATTCCTTTGCAGGAGTTTTTGAATGTAGAACGTTTTTCTGCGCGCTTTTATATCGGCGCTTTGGAAACATGCAAGGGTTTAATGCCTTCATTAATTTTGACATTAATTTCCCCGTTTCCCTTTGGCTCTTTTATTTTGATTTTGAAAACCCAGAAACGGTTTCTCTCCTTCGGCCTTTTCGTAACTTCTTCACATTTCTCTCGCTTTCAACTTTTTTCGTGCTTTTGGTTTTTCTGAAGCCTCCACCTGGAGTTTTTGCAGCTCCGTGTTTCAGCCCAGTGACGTTGCCTTTGCTCGTGTCTTCCCTTTTTTTTTGAGAGAACAATTCCAGATTTTCGCCTTCCCTCTTCAACTTCCTCGAAGCCTGCTGCCTTTTTTCTAGGTTGGTACTAACTTTCTTGCTTTTTTCGCGGCTTTATTTTTAATTTTTTGGTGAAGCTTTGATTTTGCATGTTTGAAAGTTTGAACCTTTTCGTGATCTTGCGTTTGTTTGTCGCTGTAAACGTGTTTTCCTTGGCTTTCTTTCGTGTACTCTTTTGGCATTTCCGTCGAGGCTTTCCGAGGTTTTACTGTTGCTTTCTGGTATTGGTAGAAGATCTGTATCTGTTTTTTACTTTTTTGGAGATTGCTTCCTGTCTGATCCTTTTTTCGAAAAAGGTTATGTCTTTAATGGTCCCATGCTTTGCTGCTTTTGGGAATGCTTTGCTTGGTAGGCTCTGTAATGATTTGTCGTGTTTTTTCTTTGAAAAGCGTTTTGTTGTTTTGAATCCTTTTTGAGAAATGCTAGGATGTAAGCTGTAGAGTTTTTGTGGAAACCTTGCTTTGTTACTGCCTCCAAAGGATGCCCCAGGACTTTGGTTTGAGTCTTGGGGTTTTCTTTTTCGTGGTTTCATCGCCTGAGAAATTTTGACCGAGTTGTTTTCTCCCTATCTGAGATGTTTGTAGTAACCCCTATCCTTTTTCTTACTTTGTAGGATTTAGTTGGCCACATGTCTTCTCACAATAACATTGTAGAGATGTCTTCCAGAGTTCCCGAGGGAATGTCCGATTGGCTGGACTCCCTTGTTTTGTTGTGTGTTTCCGTTGTGGATGCTGAATTCTGCACAGAGCTGAGGAAGCGTCATAGGATTTGTGGGAACAATGCTCACGAGGGGGATTACGAGCTTGTTGCTCCTGATTCTGACGAGAGGGTTTGCTTTCCGACTTCCATCGAGGGGGAGCGTCCTTTCTTTTATGCCTATGAATACTTTTTCAGCCAATTGAATGTTACTTTTCCTTTTACTGCTTTTGAAACCGACCTGTTGTGGTCGTGTAATATTGCTCCATCCCAGCTTCACCCCAATTCCTGGGGTTTTATTAAAATTTTTCAACTTCTCTGTCATGAACTAGATGTAACACCTTCCCAGAATTTGTTTCTTTACTTGTTTGTTTCTGCCAAGCCTGGCGGCTCTTCAAAAAAGAAAGCTTCTTGGGTCTCTTTCCGGTCCGCCCAGGGCCATAAAGTGTTTGCAATGTATGATGAGTCCTTTAAGGTTTGAGCTGTTGAGGGGGCCCGCCCCTTTTTTCTTGATGAAAATGACGAGCCTGCTTTTCCTCTAGAGTGGCAAAAGAATGTAAGAGTGCCACGTTACACATGGGAAATGCTTAATGAGGTTGAGCGGGCTTTTGTAGTTGTTCTTGAAGATTTGTGGGGGGAAACCTCCCCATCTGGATACAAAGAGTTTTCTGAATGATCCGTCCTTGGTTTGTCCTACCTTGGGTATTTGTTTGTCTATTGGCCCGACTTGCCTCTATATTTATTTCCTTTTTTGTTCCTTTTTTGTGACACTTTATCATGGTTGTTTTTGTGTTTGCAGAGATGTCTAAAAATAATGACTCCATGAAGGCCTTCAAGAAGGCGAAGAAGGCAACTGCTACTCTGAACATCTCGGGCAAGGTGGCCGGCAAGGGATCTTCACAAGTCCCCCTGAAGCCCCCTGTGCCGAGTTCCCTTGGGCCGAGGAAAGTGATTCTTACTCCTCAGTTTCATCAGGTCGATCCTCCTCAAACTTCTGCTGCTGCTTCTGGTGCCCCCCTTTGAAAAAGCAAAAAATATCTGAACCCTTTAACTTGGATGCTCCGGACTTTGATGCCATTGAGTTTGTTGATCAGCAAATTGCCCCCTATGGTGGGCTTTCCATGGACGATGTGTCTCTTTTAAAGCATTTGTACTTTATTACCCAAAATAGTGTGAAGATGGCCCACATGGGTGCGGCTATTTTTCGAACAATTCAACGGATTCCGGTTCATGCTACCAAATCTTTTATGGAGGAGGCCAAGTCAGAGTTTGATCGAATCAAGGGTCTGAAGGAGGAGTTGGAGGTGAAGTTGGCCAAGGTGGAGAAGGAACTGGAGGGCGAGAAGGCCAGCTCTATTGCCCTTGCCGCTTCTCTGAAGCTGGCCGAAGACATGGCTTTGAAACATAAGGATAGCTATGTCTCGGCTTATAGGGAGGAGGTGGAGACAGCTCGGGCTAATTATAGTGAGCTTCAGGGTCATCTTGTGGGTAGCGTAACTGCTGCCTCCGAGAACCTGATGGAGCAGTTCTGGGTTGTTGCTCCTGATGCCGACTTGGCTCTCATCAGCCTGGATAATGTTGTAAAAGATGGTAATATTGTCCCCGATGACCAGGATGATCAAGAGACTGATCCTCCCCCAGTGCCTCCTCTTAAAGTGTCGACCTCCTCTGTTCCTCCCATCACATCTGATCCGGATTGCCAGATTTTGAACCGAGATGATGGAACCGTAGATGCCGTGCCCCTTCAGACTCGTCCTCCTTCTCCTCATACTGATGCTGCCGGGAAAGCTCCCGATCTTTAGCTGATCTTTTTCTAGATATTTTAAGTAAATAGCCCGTTTTGTGGGCTTTTGAACTTTATTTTGTTTGACACTTCTAGTTGCCTTTGCAACTCTCTTGGAAAAACAAAAGTAGCTTCTGAGGTTGATTTTGTGGTGATCTCTTTGAAGCTTTTATCGTATTATGCATGATATCTGTTGAAATTTTTGCTGTTCTGACCTTTTTAGGTTGTTTGCATGCTTTATTGTTTGTAGCTTGGATCCTTTTGAGGTCGTGCCTGTGGGGGGTCCGACTTTTTTCTCGGTTTCCTTGCTCTTTGTTTGTATTTTTGGCGCCTTATGACCGATTTCTTTATGTTGGTCCCCTTTATTTGTGATCCCCTTTTCTAGGCTTTTACTTGGTCTTTTTCAGGGATTATGTTGATAACTTTCTAATGGTAGGAGTCTGACTTGGTTGTGTCGGTCTCTTTTAAGTTATTTTTTCGTAGTCCTCCTTTTTGGATCTTTGTCAGATCTCTTTCAGGGACTACTTGTATAACTTCTCCAATGTTAGGAGTCCGACTTGGTTGTGTCGGTCTCCTTTAAGTTATTTTTCGTAGTCCTCTTTTTTTTGGATCTTTGTCAGATCTCTTTCAGGGACTACTTGTATAACTTTTCCAATGTTAGGAGTCCGACTTGGTTGTGTCGGTCTCCTTTAAGTTATTTTTCGTAGTCCTCTTTTTTGGATCTTTGTCAGATCTCTTTCAGGGACTACTTGTATAACTTTTCCAATGTTAGGAGTCCGACTTGGTTGTGTCGGTCTCCTTTAAGTTATTTTTCATAGTCCTCTTTTTTGGATCTTTGTCAGATCTCTTTCAGGGACTACTTGTATAACTTTTCCAATGTTAGGAGTCCGACTTGGTTGTGTCGGTCTCCTTTAAGTTATTTTTCATAGTCCTCTTTTTTGGATCTTTGTCAGATCTCTTGCAGGGTCTACTTGTATAACTTTTCCAATGTTAGGAGTCCGACTTGGTTGTGTCGGTCTCCTTTAAGTTATTATTCGTAGTCCTCTTTTTTGGATCTTTTGTCAGATCTCTTTCAGGGACTACTTGTATAACTTTTTAGTTTTGGGCTGACTTTGTTATGTCAGGCCCTTCTAAGTTAAAGTAATCCTCTTTAATAGGGTTGGCCAGACCTCTTTCCAGGGTTTACTTATAACTTGGGTTGACTTGGTCCGGTTTCTAAATGTCGGCCAGTCTTTTAAGTTATTATATTAGCTATCCGTAAGACCTCGTCAGGTTCTTTTATTGGATTGCTTTCGATAACTTCTTGCATTATTCTGTGTTCATCTTTTCCGATTTGTAGAAAATGGTTGGCGTCTTTAGATCGTCTTTTGGGTGAATCGCGTTTTCACCTTTATCGGACGATTGTCTTTATCATGGTCGCGCAGTGAATTTGTTTTTCACTTTCTGCCGACCTGTTGCTTTATAATCGGACGATGAATACTTCAGATTAATGCGTCTTGGAATCTTGTAGAATATCTAAATAATCTTTATTCAAAGGAAAAAATGCAAACATGTACATGTGGGAGTTTCCTTGTCCCGTTAGGTCGGGTACGATCTAGGTCTCGATATGGTGCCTCATTAAAAAACCTTTTCAGGAAAAAGAGTGCATCCATTTATTGAGATCTTTTACCTTTTCTAACTGTAGTACCTTCTTAGGTTGCAGGCGTGCCATGATCGAGGAAGCTCTCGTCCATCGAGCTCGGACAGTCTGTAGTATCCCTTCCCCAGTACTTTAATGATTCGGTAGGGTCCTTTCCAGTTTGCTGCCAGCTTTCTTTCTCCAGGTCGAGTTGTTCCGATGTCATTTCTGATTAAGATGAGATCATTCTCTGCAAAATTTCTCGGCACTACCTTTTGATTATATCTGGAAGCCATTCGTCGCTTTAGGGCTTCTTCCCTGATTCGAGCTCTTTCTTGGATTTCAGGTAACAAGTCGAGCTCTTCTCTCTGGAGTTGGGAGTTTGCTTGTTCATTGTAGTGGACTACTCGGGGAGATCCTTCTTCAATTTCTATTGGAATCATTGCCTCTGCTCCGTATGCTAGTCGGAATGGTGATTCGTTTGTAGTGGAATGAGGGGTTGTTCGATATGCCCATAGGACCTGTGGAAGTTCCTCGGCCCAAGCTCCCTTTGCTTCTTGTAGCCTCCGCTTTAATCCAGCCAATATAACTTTGTTGGCCGCTTCGGCTTGTCCATTGGCTTGGGGATGTTCAACGGAGGTGAACTGGTGTTTTATGTTCAAGTCAGCCACCAGTTTTCTGAAGCCTGCCTCTGTAAATTGGGTACCGTTGTCTGTGGTGATGGAGTATAGTACCCCGAACCTCGTAATAATATTCCTATATAGGAATTTTCGACTTCTTTGAGCGGTGGCGTTGGCCAGGGGTTCTGCCTCGATCCATTTTGTGAAATAATCTACTCCTACTATGAGGAATTTTACTTGTCCCGATCCCTGTGGGAAGGGTCCGAGAAGGTCGAGTCCCCATTTCGCAAAGTTGGCATGCTTCTGGCATGGTGGACATGTTCTTACAAATTCTGTAGCCTCCTTTTGCAGAGTTGGCCAATAGAACCCTGCCCGGAGTATCTTTTTGGGGAGAGCTTGCGCTCCGAGATGATTACCACAAATACCGCTGTGTACTTCCTCCAAGACTTCCTTTGTGTTGGAAGTTAGTACGCATTTTAGTAAAGGTGTTGATATCCCTCTTTTGTACAGCGTGTTGTTTATGATGGTGTAGTATTGTGCCTCCCTTTTTAGCCTCTTTGCCTCTTTTTCATCTGCAGGGAGTTCTTCTGTTTTGAGGTAGTTTATTATGGGTGTCATCCATCCTTGATTCTGACCTATTATGGCTAGTATTCTTTCTTCTTCCGCTATTGACGGGTTCTATAGTACCTCCTGAATGAGGCTTCTGTTGTTGCCCCCTGGTTTGGTACTGGCTAATTTTGAAAGGGCGTCAGCTCGGGCATTTTGCTCACGAGGTATGTGGTGGATCCTATATTCCCCGAGTTGTCCGAGCTGTTATTTGGTTTTATCCAAATATTTTTTCATGGTCGAATCTTTTGCTTGGTAGCTTCCCGTTATTTGTGAGGTGATGACTTGTGAGTCACTGTAGATGTTGAGTTTCCGAGCTCCAACCTCCCTAGCTAGCTTCAGACCAGCTAGTAGTGCTTCGTATTCTGCCTGGTTGTTTGAGGCTGAGAATCCGAATTTAAGGGAGAGCTCAAGTTGAGTTCCTTGATTGCTTTCAATTATCACACCCGCACCGCTTCCTGTTTTATTCGAGGATCCGTCCACATATATGTTCCATTCTATGGGGATTTTCGGGATGTCTGTAAATTCCACGATGAAGTCGGCCAGGTGCTGTGATTTGATTGCTATACGTGCCTCGTATTGGAGGTCGCATTCGGACAACTCGATTGCCCATTGTAGGATTCTTCCTGCTAGATCTGTTTTCTGCAATATCCCTGTTATGGGTTGGTTGGTTCGAACTTTAATGGTATGCGCTTGGAAATATGGGCAAAGTCGCCGGGATGTGAGGATCAGAGCGTAGGCAAACTTTTCTATTTTCTGGTAGTTCAACTCGGATCCCTGTAGTGCTTTACTAATGAAGTAGACGGGTTGCTGTCCTCTTTCGTCTTCTCGAATCAGCGCTGAGGCTTGGTAGCGCGAAATTTTGATCAATACTTTTCACAAATCAAATAATCCCCGGTAATGAATCCAAAAACTTGGTGTTCAATACCATGGCATAAACACAACTTCGCACAACTAACCAGCAAGTGTACTGGGTCGTCCAAGTAATAAACCTTACGCGAGTAAGGGTCGATCCCACAGAGATTGTTGGTATGAAGCAAGCTATGGTCACCTTGTAAATCTTAGTCAGGCAAACTCAAATGGATATGGTGATATACGAATAAAACATAAAGATAAAGATAAAGATAGAGATACTTATGTAATTCATTGGTGGGAATTTCAGATAAGCGTATGAAGATGCTTGGTCCCTTCCGTCTCTCTGCTTTCCTACTGTCTTCATCCAATCCTTCTTACTCCTTTCCATGGCAAGCTTAAGCAAGGGTTTCACCGTTGTCAGTGGCTACCTCCCATCCTCTCAGTGGAAATGTTCAACGCACCCTGTCACGGCACGGCTATCCATCTGTCGGTTCTCAATCAGGCCGGAATAGAATCCAGTGATTCTTTTGCGTCTGTCACTAACGCCCCGCCTTCAGGAGTTTGAAGCACGTCACAGTCATTCAGTCATTGAATCCTACTCAGAATACCACAGACAAGGTTAGACCTTCCGGATTCTCTTGAATGCCGCCATCAGTTCTAGCCTATACCACGAAGACTCTGATCTCACGGAATAGCTAGCTCGTTTTTCAGGTGAGCACTCGGTTGTCAGGCGATCAATCATGCGTCGTGTATCACGAATCCAAGAGATATTCACCCAATCGAAGGTAGAACGGAGGTGGTTGTCAGTCACACGTTCATAGGTGAGAATGATGATGAGTGTCATGGATCATCACATTCATCAAGTTGAAGAACAAGTGATATCTTAGAACAAGAACAAGCAGAATTGAATAGAAGAACAATAGTAATTGCATTAATACTCGAGGTACAGTAGAGCTCCACCGTTGAAAATACATAAGAACGAGGTCTAGGCATGGCCGAATGGCCAACCTCCCAATGATCTAAGAACTAGATATCCAAAGATGATCAAAGGATCTCAAATAATCCAACGATCCTAATACAATAGTAAAAGGTCCTATATATAGAGAACTAGTAGCCTAGGGTGTACAGAGATGAGTAAATGACATAAAAATCCACTTCCGAGTCCACTTGGTGTGTGCTTGGGCTGAGCATTGAAGCATTTTCGTGTAGAGACTCTTCTTGGAGTTAAACGCCAGCTTTTATGCCAGTTTGGGCGTTTAACTCCAGCTTTGGTGCCAGTTCCGGCGTTTAACGCTGGGAATTCTGAGGGTGACTTTGAACGCCGGTTTGGGCCATCAAATCTTGGGCAAAGTATGGACTATCATATATTTCTGGAAAGCCCAGGATGTCTACTTTCCAACGCCGTTGAGAGCGCGCCAATTGGGCTTCTGTAGCTCCAGAAAATCCACTTCGAGTGCAGGGAGGTCAGAATCCAACAGCATCTGCAGTCCTTTTTAGTCTCTGAATCAGATTTTTGCTCAGGTCCCTCAATTTCAGCCAGAAAATACCTGAAATCACAGAAAAACACACAAACTCATAGTAAAGTCCAGAAAAGTGAATTTTAACTAAAAAATAATAAAAATATACTAAAAACTAACTAGATCATACTAAAAACATACTAAAAACAATGCCAAAAAGCGTACAAATTATCCGCTCATCACAACACCAAACTTAAATTGTTGCTTGTCCTCAAGCAACTGAAAATCAAATAAGATAAAAAAAAGAGAATATGCAATGAATTCCAAAAACATCTATGAAGATCAGTATTAATTAGATGAGCGGGGCTTTTAGCTTTTTGCCTCTGAATAGTTTTGGCATCTCACTCTATCCTTTGAAATTCAGAATGGTTGGCTTCTTTAGGAACTCAGAGTCCAGATAGTGTCATTGATTCTCTTAGTTAAGTATGATGATTCTTGAGCAAAGCTACTTTATGAGTCTTGGCCGTGGCCCAAAGCACTCTGTCTTCCAGTATTACCACCGGATACATACATGCCACAGACACATAATTGGGTGAACCTTTTCAGATTGTGACTCAGCTTTGCTAGAGTCCCCAATAAGAGGTGTCCAGGGTTGTTAAGCACACTCTTTTTGCCTTGGAACACAACTTTATTTCTTTCTTTTTCTTTTTCTCCCTTTTTTTCCAAATTTTCTCTCTCTCTCTTTTTTTTTTGTATTCACTGCTTTTTTTCTTGCTTCAAGAATCATTTTTATGATTTTTCAGATCCTCAGTAACATGTCTCCTTTTTCATCATTCTTTCAAGAGCCAATATTCATGAACCACAAATTCAAAAGACATATGCACTGTTTAAGCATACATTCAGAAAATAAAAGTATTGCCACCACATCAAAATAATTAAACTGTTATGAAATTCAAAATTCATGCAATTCTTTTCTTTTTCAATTAAGCACATTTTTCATTCAAGAAATGTGATGGATTCATAGGACATTCATAACTTTTAGGCATAGACACTAGGACACTAATGATCACAAGACACAAACATAGATAAACATAAGCACTAAAATTCGAAAAAACAGAAAAATAAAGAACAAGGAAATTAAAGAA
Organism: Arachis hypogaea; assembly: GCF_003086295.3. NCBI lineage: Eukaryota > Viridiplantae > Streptophyta > Magnoliopsida > Fabales > Fabaceae > Arachis > Arachis hypogaea. The sequence continues at coordinate 41,580,133 of NC_092037.1, forward strand.
CGGGTCCACCTTAGTGATGGCGGCTTGTTCTTCCTCTTGAAGATCCTATGGAGTGCTTGAGCTCCTCAATGTCTCTTCCTTGTCTTTGTTGCTCCTCTCTCATGATTCTTTGATCTTCTCTAATTTCATGGAGGATGATGGAGTGTTCTTGGTGCTCCACCCTTAGTTGTCCCATGTTGGAACTCAATTCTCCTAGGGAGGTGTTTAGTTGCTCCCAATAGTTTTGTGGAGGAAAGTGCATCCCTTGAGGCATCTCAGGGATTTGATGATGAGAGGGGTCTCTTGTTTGCTCCATCCTCTTCTTAGTGATGGGCTTGTCCTCATCAATGGGGATGTCTCCCTCTATGTCAACTCCAACTGAATAACAGAGGTGACAAATGAGATGAGGAAAGGCTAACCTTGCCAAGGTAGAGGACTTATCCGCCACCTTATAGAGTTCTTGAGCTATAACCACATGAACTTCTATTTCTTCTCCAATCATGATGCTATGAATCATGATAGCCCGGTCTATGGTAACTTCGGACCGGTTGCTAGTGGGAATGATTGAGCGTTGGATGAACTCCAACCATCCCCTAGCTACGGGTTTGAGGTCATGCCTTCTCAATTGAACCGGCTTTCCTCTTGAATCTCTCTTCCATTGGGCGCCCTCTTCACAAATGTCTGTGAGGACTTGGTCCAACCTTTGATCAAAGTTGACCCTTCTAGTGTAAGGATGTTCATCTCCTTGCATCATGGGCAAGTTAAATGCCAACCTTACATTTTCCGGACTAAAAACCAAGTATTTCCCCCGAACCATAGTAAGCCAATTCCTTGGATCCGGGTTCATACTTTGATCATGGTTCTTGGTGATCCATGCATTGGCATAGAACCCTTGAACCATTAAGATTCCGACTTGTTGAATGGGGTTGGTAAGAACTTCCCAACCTCTTCTTCGGATCTCATGTCGGATCTCCGGATATTCACTCTTTTTGAGTGAAAAAGGGACCTCGGGGATCACCTTCTTTAAGGCCACAACTTCATAGAAGTGGTCTTGATGCACCCTTGAGATGAATCTCTCCATCTCCTATGACTCGGAGGTAGATGCTTTTGCCTTCCCTTTCCTCTTTCTAGAGGTTTCTCCGGCCTTGGATGCCATAAATGGTTATGGAAAAACAAAAAGCAATGCTTTTACCACACCAAACTTAAAATGTTTGCTCGTCCTCGAGCAAAAGAAGAAAGAAGAGAGTAGAAGAAGAAGAAATGAGAGAGAAGGGAATGGCTTTGTGGTTCGGCCAAAAGGGGGAGAAGTAGTGTTTAGGTTGTGTGAAAATGAAGGAGTGAAGATGGGTTTATATAGGAGTGGGGAGAGGGGTAAGGTTCGGTCAAGTGAGGGTGGGTTTGGGTGGGAAAGTGGTTTGAATTTGAATGGTGAGGTAGGTGCGGTTTTATGAAGGATGGATGTGAGTGGTGAAGATAAAGATGGGATTTGATAGGTGAAGGGTTTTTGGGGAAGAGGTGTTGAGGTGATTGGTGAATGGGTAAAGAAGAGAGAGGGTGGTAGGGTAGGTGGGGATCCTGTGGGGTCCACAGATCCTGAGGTGTCAAGGAAAAGTCATCCCTGCACCAAATGACATGCAAAAATGTGTTTTGAGCCAATTCTGGCGTTAAACGCTGGGCTGGTGCCCATTTCTGGCGTTTAACGCCAGCTTCTTGCCCTTTTCTGGCATTTAACGCCAGTCTGGTGCCCCTTTCTGGCGTTAAACGCCCAGAATGGTGCCAGACTGGGCGTTAAACGCCCAACAGCTAGCCTTACTGGCGTTTAAACGCCAGCATGCTCTCCTCCAGGGTGTGCTGTTTTTCTTTCTGTTTTTCATTCTGTTTTTGCTTTTTTTCATTGATTTTGTGACTTCCCATGATCATCAACCTACAAAAGAACATAAAATAACAAAAGAGAATAGATAAAATATAACATTGGGTTGCCTCCCAACAAGCGCTTCTTTAATGTCATTAGCTTGACAGAGGGCTCTCATGGAGCCTCAGAAATGCTCAGAGCAATGTTGGAACCTCCCAACACCAAACTTAGAGTTTGAATGTGGGGGTTCAACACCAAACTTAGAAGTTGGTTGTGGCCTCCTAACACCAAACTTAGAGTTTGACTGTGGGGGCTCTGTTTGACTCTGTTTTGAGAGAAGCTCTTCATGCTTCCTCTCCATGGTGACAGAGGGATATCCTTGAGCCTTAAACACAAAGGATTCTTCATTCACTTGAATGATCAATTCTCCTCTATCAACATCAATCACAGCCTTTGCTGTGGCTAGGAAGGGTCTGCCAAGGATGATGGATTCATCCATGCACTTCCCAGTCTCTAGGACTATAAAATCAGTAGGGATGTAATGGTCTTCAACTTTTACCAGAACATCCTCTACAAGTCCATAAACTTGTTTTCTTGAGTTGTCTGCCATCTCTAGTGAGATTTTTGCAGCTTGCACCTCAAAGATCCCTAGCTTCTCTATTACAGAGAGAGGCATGAGGTTTACACTTGACCCTAGGTCACACAAGGCCTTCTTGAAGGTCATGGTGCCTATGGTACAAGGTATTGAAAACTTCCCAAGATCCTGTCTCTTTTGAGGCAGTTTCTACCTAGACAAGTCATCCAGTTCTTTGGTGACCAAAGGGGGTTCATCCTCCCAAGTCTCATTTCCAAATAACTTGTCATTTAGCTTCATGATTGCTCCAAGGTATTTAGCAACTTGCTCTTCAGTGACATACTCATCCTCTTCAGAGGAAGAATACTCATCAGAGCTCATGAATGGCAGAAGTAAGTCCAATGGAATCTCTATGGTCTCATTTTGAGCCTCAGATTCCCATGGTTCCTCATTGGGGAACTCATTGGAGGCCAGTGGACGTCCATTGAGGTCTTCCTCAGTGGCGTTCATTGCCTCTCCTTCCTCCCAAAATTCGGCCATGTTGATGGCCTTGCACTCTCCTTTTGGATTTTCTTCTGCATTGCTTGGAAGAGTACTAGGAGGGAGTTCAGTAATTTTCTTGCTCAGCTGACTCACTTGTCCCTCCAAATTTCTAATGGAAGACCTTGTTTCAATCATGAAACTTTGAGTGGTTTTGATTAGATCAGAGACCATGGTTGCTAAGTCAGAGTTATTCTGCTTAGAACTCTCTGTCTGTTGCTGAGAAGATGATGGAAAAGGCTTGCTATTGCTAAACCTGTTTCTTCCACCATTATTGTTGTTGAAACCTTGTTGAGGTCTCTGTTGATCCTTCCATGAGAGATTTGGATGTTTTCTCCATGAAGGGTTATAGGTGTTTCCATAGGGTTCTCCCATGTAATTCACCTCTTCCATTGAAGGGTTCTCAAGATCATAAGCTTCTTCCTCAGATGAAGCCTCCTTAGTACTGCTTGGTGCATTTTGCATTCCAGACAGACTTTGAGAAATCATATTGACTTGTTGAGTCAATATTTTGTTCTGAGCCAATATGGCATTCAGAGTGTCAATCTCAAGAACTCCTTTCTTCTGACTAGTCCCATTGTTCACAGGATTCCTTTCAGAAGTGTACATGAATTGGTTATTTGCAACCATTTCAATCAGCTCTTGAGCTTCTGTAGGCGTCTTCTTCAGATGAAGAGATCCTCCAACAGAGCTATCCAAAGACATTTTGGATAGTTCAGAGAGACCATCATAGAAAATACCTATGATGCTCCATTCAGAAAGCATATCAGAAGGGCACTTTCTGATTAATTGTTTGTATCTTTCCCAAGCTTCATAGAGGGATTCTCCTTCCTTCTGTCTGAAGGTTTGGACTTCCACTCTAAGCTTACTCAATTTTTGAGGTGGAAAGAACTTTGCCAAGAAGGCATTGACTAGCTTTTCCCAAGAGTCCAGGCTTTCTTTAGGTTGTGAGTCCAACCATGTCCTAGCTCTGTCTCTTACAGCAAAAGGGAATAGCATAAGTCTGTAGACCTCAGGGTCAACCCCATTAGTCTTGACTGTGTCACAGATTTGCAAGAATTCAGCTAAAAACTGATGAGGATCTTCCAATGGAAGTCCGTGGAACTTGCAATTCTGTTGCATTAGAGAAACTAATTGAGGCTTAAGCTCAAAGTTGTTTGCTCCAATGGCAGGGATAGAGATGCTTCTCCCATAGAAGTCGGGAGTAGGTGCAGTAAAGTCACCCAGCACCTTCCTTGCATTGTTGGCATTGTTGTTGTTTTCGGCTGTCATGTGTTCTTTTTCCTTGAAGATTTCTGTTAAGTCCTCTACAGAAAGTTGTGCCTTGGCTTCTCTTAGCTTTCGCTTCAAGGTCCTTTCTGGTTCAGGATCAGCCTCAACAAGAATGCTTTTGTCCTTGCTCCTGCTCATAAGAAAGAGAAGGGAACAAGAAAATGTGGAATCCTCTATGTCACAGTATAGAGATTCCTTTAGGTGTCAGAGGAAAAGAAAAGTAGAAGACAGAAGTAGAAAATTCGAACTTATCAAAGGAGATGGAGTTCGAATTTTGCATTAAGGAATAGTGTTAGTCCATAAATAGAAGGATGTGAGAAGAAGGGAAGTAATTTTCGAAAATTAAGTAAAAGATTTTGAAAACATTTTTGAAAAACACTAATTGATTTTCGAAAATGAAAGTGGAAAAGAAATCAAGTGATTTTTGAAAAAGATTTTGAAATTAGAAATAAAAAAGATTTGATTGAAAACTATTTTGAAAAAGATGTGGTTAAGAAGATATGATTAGTTTTAAAAAGATGTGATTGAGAAGATATGATTTGAAAAACATTTTAAAAAGATTTGATTTTGAAGATTAAAAACTTGGCTAACAAGAAAAGATATGATTCAAACATTAAACCTTTCTCAACAGAAAAGGCAACATACTTGAAATGTTGAATCAAATCATTAATTGATAGCAAGTATTTTTAAAAATAGAAAGAAGTTGATTTTGAAAACATATGATTGAAAAGATATGATTTGAAAAAGATTTGATTTTGAAAAAGTTTGAAAACTGAAAAAAAATCTGCATTAAAAACAAAATCTTCCCTCTTGTGCCATCCTGGCGTTAAACGCCCAGAATGGTGCACATTCTGGCGTTTAACGCCCAAAACTATACCCTTTTGGGCGTTAAACGCCCAACCAGGTACCCTGGCTGGCGTTTAAACGCAAGTCTGTCCTTCTTCACTGGGCGTTTTGAACGCCCAGCTTTTTCTGTGTAATTCCTCTGCTGTATGTTCTGAATCTTCAATTCTCTGTATTATTGACTTGAGAAGACACAAATTAAAAATATTTTTGGATTTTTAATAATAAGGAAAAATCAAAATGCAACAAGAATCAAATAACAATGCATGCAAGACACCAAACTTAGCAGTTTGTATACTACTGACACTAATGAGAATGCATATGAGACACACAAAACACTCAAGTCAAGAGAATTTAAAGATTAGAGTAAGAAATCATCAAGAACATCTTGAAGATCACTAAGACACATGAATGAATGCATGCAATTGACACCAAACTTAACATGAGACACTAGACTCAAACAAGAAATATTTTTGGATTTTATGACTTTGTAAATTTTTTTTTGTGCTTTTTTTTCGAAAATTAAGTGGAAAAAGAAAATAAAGGTATCAAAATTCTTAATGAGAATTCCAGGAATCAGTGCAATGCTAGTCTAAGACTCCGGTCTAGGAATTAGACATGGCTTCACAGCCAGCCAAGCTTTCAAGGAAAGCTTCGGTCCAAAACACTAGACATGGCCAATGGCCAGCCAAACCTTAGCAGATCACTGCTCCAAAAGCAAGATTGATAGAGATCAACAAGCTTTTGTGATGATAAGTTGAAACCTCGGTCCAATGAAATTAGACATGGCTTCACAGCCAGCCAGATTTCAACAGATCATCATGAAACTCTAGAATTCATTCTCAAGAACTCTGAAGAAAAAAATACCTAATCTAAGCAACAAGATGAACCGTCAGTTGTCCATACTCGAACAATCCCCGGCAACGGCGCCAAAAACTTGGTGCACGAAATTGTGATCAATACTTTTCATAAATCAAATAATCCCCGGTAATGAATCCAAAAACTTGGTGTTCAATACCATGGCATAAACACAACTTCGCACAACTAACCAGCAAGTGTACTGGGTTGTCCAAGTAATAAACCTTACGCGAGTAAGGGTCGATCCCACAGAGATTGTTGGTATGAAGCAAGCTATGGTCACCTTGTAAATCTTAGTCAAGCAAACTCAAATGGGTATGGTGATAAACGCATAAAACATAAAGATAAAGATAGAGATACTTATGTAATTCATTGGTAGGAATTTCAGATAAGCGTATGAAGATGCCTTCCCTTCCGTCTCTCTGCTTTCCTACTGTCTTCATCCAATCCTTCTTCCTCCTTTCCATGGCAAGCTTATGCAAGGGTTTCACCGTTGTCAGTGGCTACCTCCCATCCTCTCAGTGGAAATGTTCAACGCACCCTGTCACGGCACGGCTATCCATCTGTCGGTTCTCGATCAGGGCGGAATAGAATCCAGTGATTCTTTTAAGTCTGTCACTAACGCCCCGCCCTCAGGAGTTTGAAGCACGTCACAGTCATTCAATCATTGAATCCTACTCAGAATACCACAGACAAGGTTAGACCTTCCGGATTCTCTTGAATGCCGCCATCAGTTCTAGCCTATACCACGAAGACTCTGATCTCACGGAATGGCTGGCTCGTTTGTCAGGCGAGCACTCGGTTGTCAGGCGATCAACCATGCATCGTGTATCAGGAATCCAAGAGATATTCACCCAATCGTAGGTAGAACGGAGGTGGTTGTCAGTCACACGTTCATAGGTGAGAATGATGATGAGTGTCACGGATCATCACATTTATCAAGTTGAAGAACAAGTGATATCTTAGAACAAGAACAAGCGGAATTGAATAGAAGAACAATAGTAATTGCATTAATACTCGAGGTACAGCAGAGCTCCACACCTTAATCTATGGTGTGTAGAAACTCCACCATTGAAAATACATAAGAACAAGGTCTAGGCATGGCCGAATGGCCAGCCTCCCAATGATCTAAGATAGCATCAAAACAAAGATAACTACCCAGATATCTCAATACAATAGTAAAAGGTCCTACTTATAGAGAACTAGTAGCCTAGGGTGTACAGAGATGAGTAAATGACATAAAAATCCACTTCCGGGCCCACTTGGTGTGTGCTTGGGCTGAGCAATGAAGAATTTTCGTGTAGAGACTCCTTCTGGAGTTAAACGCCAGCTTTAGTGCCAGTTTGGGCGTTTAACTCCCATTTTGGTGCCAGTTCCGGCGTTTAACGCTGGAAATTCTGAGGGTGACTTTGAACGCCAGTTTGGGCCATCAAATCTTGGGTAAAGTATGGACTATCATATATTGCTGGAAAGCCCAGGATGTCTACTTTCCAACGCCGTTAAGATCGCGCCAATTGGGCTTCTGTAGCTCCAGAAAATCCGCTTCGAGTGCAGGGTGGTCAGAATCCAACAGCATCTGCAGCCCTTTTTAGTCTCTGAATCAGATTTTTGCTCAGGTCCCTCAATTTCAGCCAGAAAATACCTGAAATCACAGAAAAACACACAAACTCATAGTAAAGTCCAGAAAAGTTAATTTTAACTAAAAACTAATAAAAATATACTAAAAACTAACTAGATCATACTAAAAACATACTAAAAACAATGCCAAAAAGCGTACAAATTATCCGCTCATCAGCTATCCAAAGACATCTTGGATAGTTCAGAGAGGCCATCATAGAAAATTCCTATGATGCTCCATTCAGAAAGCATGTCAGAGGGACACTTCCTGATTAATTGTTTGTATCTTTCCCAAGCTTCATAGAGGGATTCTCCTTCCTTCTGTCTGAAGGTTTGAACTTCCACTCTAAGCTTACTCAATTTTTGAGGTGGAAAGAACTTTGCCAAGAAGGCATTGACTAGCTTTTCCCAAGAGTTCAGGCTTTCTTTAGGTTGTGAGTCCAACCATGTTCTAGCTCTGTCTCTTACAGCAAAAGGGAATAGCATAAGTCTGTAGACCTCAGGGTCAACCCCATTAGTCTTGACAGTGTCACAGATTTGCAAGAATTCAGCTAAAAATTGATGAGGATCTTCCAATGGAAGTCCATGAAACTTGTAATTCTGTTGCATTAGAGAATCTAACTGAGGCTTAAGCTCAAAGTTGTTTGCTCCAATGGCAGGGATAGAGAGGCTTCTCCCATAGAAGTCGGGAGTAGGTGCAGTAAAGTCACCCAGCACCTTCCTTGCATTGTTGGCATTGTTGTTGTTTTCGGCTGCCATGTGTTCTTCTTCTTTGAAGAATTCGGTTAGGTTCTCTACAGAGAGTTGTGCCTTAGCTTCTCTTAGTTTTCGCTTCAAGGTCCTCTCTGGTTCAGGATCAGCCTCAACAAGAATGCTTTTGTCTTTGCTCCTGCTCATATGAAAGAGAATAGAACAAGAAAATGTGGAATCCTCTATGTCACAGTATAGAGATTCCTTGAGGTGTCAGAGGAAAAGAAAAATGGAAGGTAGAAGTAGAAAATTTGAACTTATCAAAGAAGATGGAGTTCGCATTTTGCATGAAGGAATAGTGTTAGTCCATAAATAGAAGGATGTGAGAAGAAGGGAAGCAATTTTCGAAAATTAAGTAAAAGATTTTGAAAACATTTTGAAAAACATTACTTGATTTTCGAAAACCATGATTGAGAAGGAAGTAAAGTGATTTTTGAAAAAGATTTTGAAATTAGAAATCAAAAAGATTTGATTGAAAACTATTTTGAAAAAGATGTGGTCAAGAAGATATGATTGATTTTAAAAAGATGTGATTGAGAAGATATGATTTGAAAAATATTTTAAAAAGATTTGATTTTGAAAATTAATGACTTGGCTATCAAGAAAAGATATGATTCAAACATTAAACCTTTCTCAACAGAAAAGGCAACATACTTGAATTGTGAATCAAATCATTAATTGATAGCAAGTATTTTTGAAAATAAAAAGAAATTGATTTTGAAAAAGATTTGATTGAAAAGATTTGATTTGAAAAAGATTTGATTTTGAAAATTTTGAAAACTTGAAAAAATTTGCATTGAAAACAAAATCTTCCCTCTTGTGCCATCCTGGCGTTAAACGCCCAGAATGGTGCACATTCTGGCGTTTAACGCCCAAAACTCTACCTTTTTTGGCATTAAACGCCCAACCAGGTACCCTGGCTGGCGTTTAAACGCCAGTCTGTCCTTCTTTACTGGGCGTTTTGAACGCCCAGCTTTTTCTGTATAATTCCTCTGCAGCATGTTCTGAATCTTCAATTCTCTGTATTATTGACTTGAAAAGACACAAATTAAAAATATTTTTGGATTTTTAATAATGAAAATGTAACTAAAATCAAATAACAGTGCATGCAAGACACCAAACTTAGCAGTTTGTATAATACTGACACTAATGAGAATGCATATGAGACTCAACAAAACACTCAAGTCAAGAGAATTCAAAGATCAGAGCAAGAAATCATCAAGAATTACTTGAAGATCCTTAAGACACATGAATGAATATATGCAATTGACACCAAACTTAAAATGAGACACTAGACTCAAACAAGAAATTTTTGGATTCTATGATTTTGTAATTTTTTGTGTGATTTTTGAAAATTAAGTGGAAAAAGAAAATAAAGGTATCAAAATTCTTAATGAGAATCCCAGGAATCATGCAATGTTTAGTCTAGGACTCCGGTCCAGGAATTAGACATGGCTTCACAGCCAGCCAAGCTTTCAAAGAAAGCTTCGGTCCAAAACACTAGACATGGCCAATGGCCAGCCAAGCCTTAGCAGATCACTGCTCCAACAGCAAGATTGATAGAAATCAACAAGCTCTTGTGATGACAAGTTGAAACCTCGGTCCAATGAAATTAGACATGGCTTCACAGCCAGCCAGACTTCAACAGATCATCATGAAACACTAGAATTCATCTTCAAGAACTCTGAAGAAAAAAAAATACCTAATCTAAGCAACAAGATGAACCATCCGTTGTCCATACTCGAACAATCCCCGGCAACGGCGCCAAAAACTTGGTAGCGCGAAATTTTGATCAATACTTTTCACAAATCAAATAATCCCCGGTAATGAATCCAAAAACTTGGTGTTCAATACCATGGCATAAACACAACTTCGCACAACTAACCAGCAAGTGTACTGGGTCGTCCAAGTAATAAACCTTACGCGAGTAAGGGTCGATCCCACAGAGATTGTTGGTATGAAGCAAGCTATGGTCACTTTGTAAATCTTAGTCAGGCAAACTCAAATGGATATGGTGATATACGAATAAAACATAAAGATAAAGATAAAGATAGAGATACTTATGTAATTCATTGGTGGGAATTTCAGATAAGCGTATGAAGATGCTTGGTCCCTTCCGTCTCTCTGCTTTCCTACTGTCTTCATCCAATCCTTCTTACTCCTTTCCATGGCAAGCTTAAGCAAGGGTTTCACCGTTGTCAGTGGCTACCTCTCATCCTCTCAGTGGAAATGTTCAACGCATCCTGTCACAGCACGGCTATCCATCTGTCGGTTCTCAATCAGGCCGGAATAGAATCCAGTGATTCTTTTGCGTCTGTCACTAACGCCCCGCCTTCAGGAGTTTGAAGCACGTCACAGTCATTCAGTCATTGAATCCTACTCAGAATACCACAGACAAGATTAGACCTTTCGGATTCTCTTGAATGCCGCCATCAGTTCTAGCCTATACCACGAAGACTCTGATCTCACGGAATGGCTGGCTCGTTTGTCAGGCGAGCACTCGGTTGTCAGGCGATCAACCATGCGTCGTGTATCAGGAATCCAAGAGATATTCACCCAATCGAAGGTAGAACGGAGGTGGTTGTCAGTCACATGTTCATAGGTGAGAATGATGATGAGTGTCACGGATCATCACATTCATCAAGTTGAAGAACAAGTGATATCTTAGAACAAGAACAAGCGGAATTGAATAGAAGAACAATAGTAATTGCATTAATACTCGAGGTACAGCAGAGCTCCACACCTTAATCTATGGTGTGTAGAAACTCCACCGTTGAAAATACATAAGAACAAGGTCTAGGCATGGCCGAATGGCCAGCCTCCCAATGATCTAAGAACTAGATGTCCAAAGATGATCAAAGGATCTCAAATAATCCAAAGATCCTAATACAATAGTAAAAGGTCCTATATATAGAGAACTAGTAGCCTAGGGTGTACAGAGATGAGTAAATGACATAAAAATCCACTTCCGGGTCCACTTGGTGTGTGCTTGGGCTGAGCATTGAAGCATTTTCGTGTAGAGACTCTTCTTGGAGTTAAACGCCAGCGTTTATGCCAGTTTGGGCGTTTAACTCCAACTTTGGTGCCAGTTCTGGCGTTTAACGCTGGGAATTCTAAGGGTGACTTTGAACGCCGGTTTGGGCCATCAAATCTTGGGCAAAGTATGGACTATCATATATTGCTGGAAAGCCCAGGATGTCTACTTTCCAACGCCGTTGAGAGCGCGCGCCAATTGGGGTTCTGTAGCTCCAGAAAATCCACTTCGAGTGCAGGGAGGTCAGAATCCAACAGCATCTGCAGTCCTTTTTAGTCTCTGAATCAGATTTTTGCTCAGGTCCCTCAATTTCAGCCAGAAAATACCTGAAATCACAGAAAAACACACAAACTCATAGTAAAGTCCAGAAAAGTGAATTTTAACTAAAAACTAATAAAAATATACTAAAAACTAACTAGATCATACTAAAAATATACTAAAAACAATGCCAAAAAGCGTACAAATTATCCGCTCATCAAGGCTATTGCTCGACTTCCTACTACGAGGTATAGTATGAGTGATTCTCCTTCTTGTGGTCGAGATAGGATAGGTGGTTGCCCTAAGAATCTTTTGAAGTCTTTGAAGGCTTTTTCTCATTCCGCTGTCCATTCGAAGTTCTTTCCCTTCTTTAAGGTAGCATAGAAAGGGAGGGATCTTATTGCTGATCCTGCTAGGAATCTGGACAAGGCTGCCAACCTTCCATTGAGCTGTTGTACCTCTTTGACGCAGGTTGGGCTCTTCATGTTGAGTATGGCCTGGCATTTGTCTGGATTTGCCTCGATTCCCCTTTGTGTGAGCATAAATCCTAAAAATTTACTTGCTTTTACTGCGAAGGTGCATTTAGCCGAGTTGAGTCGCATGCCATGTTTCCTTATGGTATCGAATACTTGAATCAAATCGGTTAGCAATGTCTCTTCGCTTTGTGTCTTTATCAACATATCATCCACGTAGACCTCCATGATTTTTCCGATGTGATCTGAGAAGACTTTATTCATTAGCCTTTGATAAGTGGCTCCTGCGTTTTTCAGGCCGAAAGGCATCACAATGTAACAATAATTTGCCCTAGGTGTAAGAAATGAGGTTTTTTCTTGGTCTGGCGGATACATTGGTATCTGGTTGTACCCTGAGTATGCGTCCATGAATGAGAGATACTTGTATCTCGATGAAGTATCTACTAGAGCGTCGATGCTTGGGAGTGGGTAGGGGTCTTTCGGGTAGGCTTTGTTGAGGTCGGTGTAGTCGGTGCACATTCGCCACTTCCCATTTGATTTTTTCACCAAGACGACGTTTGCTAGCCATAGTGGATATTTGACTTCCCTTATGAACCCGGCCTCAAGTAGTGCTTGTACTTGTTCTTCTATAGCCTGAGCTCGTTCTGGTCCAAGTTTTTTCCGTCTTTGTTGTACCGGTCGGGATCCCGGATAGACTGCCAATTTGTGGCTCATTAGTTCGGGATCAATACCTGGCATGTCGGCGGCTTTCCATGCGAAGAGATCAACATTATCTTGTAGGAACTGTATTAGTGATTCCTTTATGTCTCCTTTTAGGATCGTGCCAATATTAGTTGTTTTATCCGAGGTATCTCCGATCTGGATTCTTTCTACTTCTCCTTCGGGTTGTGGTCGGAGTTCTTCTCGTCTCTGAACTCCACCGAGCTCGATTGTGTGGAATTCTCCTCCTTCACCTCGGAGGTTTAGGCTTTCATTATAACAGCAACGTGCCATCTTTTGATCTGCCTTTATCGTAGCAATTCCTTCCGTAGTTGGGAATTTCATACATAGATGTGGAGTTGAAACTATTGCACCGAGTTGATTTAACGTTGTCCGACCTATTAAGGCATTGTAAGCTGAGCTTACGTCGACCACGATGTAGTCTATCTTGAGTGTTCTGGATTGGTTTCCCTTTTCGAAGGTTGTATGCAGCGATACGTATCCTAGTGGTTGAACAGGGACATCTCCCAATCTGAACAGACTGTTTGGGTATGCTCTTAGCTCTTTTTCTTCTAGGCCGAGTTTGTCAAAGGCAGTTTTAAATAAGATGTCGGCAGAGCTTCCCTGGTCGATTAGTGTACGGTGGAGGTTGGCGTTTGCCAATATGATCGTGATGACCATGGGGTCGTCATGTCCCGAGATGACTCCGGATGCATCTTCTTTAGTAAACGTGATTGCCGGGATGTCTGGTGTCTCCTTCTGTCCTTCGACATGGTATACCTCTTTGAGGTGTCGTTTGCGGGATGATTTGGAGATTCCTCCCCCAGCAAATCCGCCGTGTATCATGTGGACATGCCTTTCTGGTGTGCGAGGCGATCGTTCAGATCATCCGACGTCCTCATCCCTCCTTCTTTTCCTTCGTTCTTTGTCCCGGTCGGCCAAGAACCGATCTAACTTTCCTTCTCGAACTAATTTTTCTATGACGTTTTTCAAGTCGAAACATTCGTTGGTGGAATGACCTCGAAGTCGGTGATATTCACAGTACTCATTCCGATTTCCCCTCCTCTTTTGCCTTTAAGTGGCCGAGTGGTGCACGAGATTGCAATCACACTTTTTGCAATCCGCACAACTAACCAGCAAGTGCACTGGGTCGTCCAAGTAATACCTTACGTGAGTAAGGGTCGATCCCACGGAGATTATTGGTTTGAAGCAATCTATGTTTATTTTATTAATCTTAGTCAGGATGTCAATAAGGTTATTTGAATTTAATTGTAAGAAGTAAAAGTGTTTGGGATAAGTAATTGTTACTTTATTAATGAAGAATATGTTGGGGTTTTGGAGATGCTTTGTCCTTTGAACTTCAACTCTTCCTTGAAATCCTTTTCCACACGCCAGGCTCCTTCCATGGCAAGCTGTATGTAGGGTGTCACTATTGTCAGTGGCTACCTCCCATCATCTCAGTGAAAATGGTCCAGATGCTCTGTCACAGCATGGCTAATCAGCTGTTGGTTCTCGATCATGTTGGAATAGGATCCATTGATCCTTTTGCATTTGTCATCACGCCTAGCAATCGCGAGTTTGAAGCTCGTCACAGCCATTCAATCCTTGAATCCTACTCGGAATACCACAGACAAGGTTTAGACTTTCCGGATCCTCAAGAGTGGCCGCCATCAATTCTAGCTTATACCACGAAGATTCTGATTAAAGAATCTAAGAGAAGCTCATTCAATCTGATGTAGAACGGAGGTGGTTGTCAGGCACACGTTCATGGATCTGAGGAAGGTGATGAGTGTCACGGATCATCACCTTCTTCATGTTTAAGCGCGAATGAACATCTTAGATAGGAACAAGCGTGTTTGAATGGAAAACAAAAGTAATTGTATTAATTCATCGAGACGCTGCAGAGCTCCTCACCCCCAACAATGGAGTTTAGAGACTCATGCTGCCAAAAGGTACAATTTCAGATCTAAAATGTCATGAGGTACAAGATAAGTCTCTAAAAGTTGTTTAAATAGTAAACTAGTAACCTAGGTTTACAGAATATGAGTAAACTAAGATAATTGGTGCAAAAATCCACTTCTGGGGCCCACTTGGTGTGTGCTGGGGCTGAGACTAAAGCTATCCATGAGCTGAGACTTTTCTTGGAGTTGAACTCCAAGTTATAACGTGTTTTGGGTGTTCAACTTCGGATCATGACGTGTTTCTGGCGTTTAACTCCAGACAGCAGCATGTACTTGGCGTTCAACGCCAAGTTACGTCGTCTATCTTCGCGCAAAGTATGGACTATTATATATTGTTGGAAAGCCCTGGATGTTTACTTTCCAACGCCATTAAGAGCGCGCCAATTGGACTCCTGTAGCTCCAGAAAATTTATTCCGAGTGCAGGGAGGTCAGGATCCAACAGCATCAGCAGTCCTTTTTCAGCCTAACTCAGATTTTTGCTCAGCTCAATTTCAGCCAGAAATTACCTGAAATCACAGAAAAACACACAAACTCATAGTAAAGTCCAGAAATATGATTTTTTCCTAAAAACTAATAATATTCTACTAAAAACTAATTAAAACATACTAAAATCTACATGAAATTACCTCCAAAAAGCGTATAAAATATCCGCTCATCACAACACCAAACTTAAACTGTTGCTTGTCCTCAAGCAACTAGATAAATAAAATAGGATTAAAAGAAATTAAGAAGTAATAAAATTTTTAGAGTTTTTAAGTGGAGCTCAGATTCTTATTAGATGAATGGGGCTTGTAGCTTTTTGTTTCTGAACAGTTTTGGCATCTCCCTTTATCCTTTGAAATTCAGAATGATTGGCATCCATAGGAACTCAGAATTCGGATAGTATTATTGATTCTCCTAGTGTAGTATGTTGATTCTTGAACACAGTTACTTTATGAGTCTTGGCTGTGGCCCTAAGCACTTTGTTTCCAGTATTACCACCGGATACATAAATGCCACAGACACATGACTGGGTGAACTTTTTCAGATTGAGACTCAGCTTTGCTAAAGTCCCCAGTTAGAGGTGTCCAGAGCTCTTAAGCACACTCTTTTTGCTTTGGCTCACGACTTTAACCACTTAGTCTCAAGCTTTTCACTTGGACCTTCATGACACAAGCACATGGTTATGGACAGCTTGATTTAGCCGCTTAGGCCTGGATTTAATTCCTTGGGCCCTCCTATCCATTGATGCTCAAAGCCTTGGATCCTTTTTACCCTTGCCTTTTGGTTTTAAGGGCTGTTGGCTTTTATTCCTTTTCTTGATCCAATGATTTCTTGTAATTTTTTTTTCACTGCTTTTTCTTGCTTCAAGAATCAATTTCATGATTTTTCAGATCATCAATAATATTTTTTGTGATCCTCATTCTTTCAGGAGCCAATATTCCTAAAATTCAGGATAAAAATTATGCACTGTTCAAGCATTCATTCAGAGAACAAAAAGTGTTGCCACCACATATAGTTAATTATTTTTTTATTATTTAGAACTCGAAAAAATAAATTACTTCTTTATTCTAATTATCTACTATTTTATTCATGCCTGATGATGATGAGAAAAATAAATTATAACTTAATTGTAAATAAAATCAGAATAGATATACTAATTACTACTACTACTACTATATATATCCCCTAAGGTAAATTTCTATAATAACACTATCACAGAGTTAAAGCTTAACATTAGAACTCAACAACATGTGTTTTGGGAAGTAGATGTTCCTCTGATCAGTGGGGTGCTTGGTCCTTCAAGGATTAATTTCTGGCGCTTCAGCTCCCTTAAATCACGCCCTTGCTCTTCTTGTTCCTTAAGCAGTTTGCAAAGCATGCTGCTTTGATTGTTCTGTTCTTCCTTTATTTGGTTCATAGCTTCCTGCAATTTGGAAATAGATGCTTCAATATGTTCCCAATATTCGAATTGAGGAAGTTCTGGGAGGACTTCCTGTGCTCTCCTCTTTATTGGATCATCCTGCAGCTGTTGTCTGTCCATTGATATTCTAGTGATTGGCCTTTCAACTGAGATATACTCTGTTATTCCCATTTTCACTCCGGTATCTCTCAGAGCATAGAAATTAAGCTTGGATAGGCCAATCTGGCATCCTTGGAATTCCTGTTTGCTATTTTGTATAGTTCACACGAGATCAGTTGATGGACTTCTACTTCTTTTCCTAACATGATGCAGTGAATCATCACTGCTCTTTTAATGGTAACTTCAGAACGGTTGCTGGTGGGCAATATGGAACGCCCAATGAAATCCAGCCAGCCTTTGGCTACTGGTTTGAGATCTTCTCTTTTGAGTTGATTTGGGATGCCAGTCGTGCTGGTGGTCCACCTGGCTTCGGGGATGCATATATCCTCTAGAATCTTGTCCAGACCTTTATTACCCTCATCATTCTCCAATTAAAGGGGTCTGGGTCATCTTTCAGTTGAGGGAGCTTAAAGATCTCCCTAATTTTGTCAGGATGGGTATGAATAATCTTTCCTCTAACTAAGGTTCGATGGTCATAGAGGGCAGCTCCAATTATTCTTTGCCTGTCTGTCTGCCATAGATTAGCATAGAACTCCTGAACCATGTTCCTTCCCACTTTCGATTCAGGATTAGCTAGGATTTCCCAGTTCCTGTTTTGAATTTGTTCTTGGATCTCCGGATATTCATCTTCCTTCAGATCAAACTTGACTTCTGGGATCACTGATCTGTGACTCATTATTTTGTAGTAATGGTCTGAATGTTCTTTAGTTAAGAACTTCCCTTGATTCCAAAGTGGCTTTGGAATATTCTCTTTCTTGCCTCTTGGGTTGGGTTGTTTTCCTTTAAGGGCCATGATCAAAGTGAGAATGTTTTTGTGATCATGGCTAAGCACACCAAACTTAGAGGTTTGCTTGTCCTCAAGCAAAAGAAAAGAGAGAAGAGGAATAGGAGGAGAGCAAGTGTGGAATGGTGGATGATGAGAGGGGCGCCGAAAGTGGATATAAAGGGAGGGGGGTGGGTATTCGAAAATAAGAAAAAGATATAAGATAAAAGATATGATGTATAAAAGATAAATATGACAAGAAAAGGATATAATTTAAAAAGATATGAATGATATTTAAAAATAAATTTGAAAAAGATTTTAAAAGATAATTAAGTTGGGAAAGAGCTTGGAAAAAGAGTTGGATTGGATTGAAAATCAACTGTCTTTATGGATTAAGATGCATGTAAAATCTTTAAAATAGGGATTTCAGAAATTAGAGATTTTAGAAATTAGGATTAAAATTTTTGAAATTGAAGGATGATATTTGGAAACATGTTTATGCAAGAAATCATGAATTGAAACATAAAAATTAGAAAATTTTTGAAGAAAAACGAATTTTACCTCCTCCCCACCATCCTGGCGTTAAACGCCCAAACGCTGCATGTTTTGGGCGTTTAACGCCCAATTGATGCTTCTCCTGGGCGTTCAACGCCCAGCTGTTGCTTCTTTCTGGCGTTGAACGCCAGGAAGTCCTTTGTCACTGGGCGTTTTTCTGAACGCCCAGGACACTATCAATCTGGTGTTAAACACCCAGAAGGTGCTTCTTTCTGGCGTTCAACGCCCAGAAGATGCTCCTTTCTGGCGTTTAACGCCCAGATGGCTACCCTTACTGGCGTTGAACGCCCAGTGGATGCTTCTTTTGGGCGTTCAACGCCCAAAACGTTTCTCACTGGCTTTTCCATGCTAGTGAGCTTCCAGATTTCCCTGTAACTCTGTGAACTCAAACATTTGCTATTTTACCTTTTGAAGATACTTGACACATACCTGTAAAGAAAAGGAAATTTATTTAATTAGTAAATAAACTTTGTAAATGGCTGGGTTGCCTCCCAGCAAGTGCTTCTTTATTGTCTTTAGCTGGACTATTACTGAGCTCTAATCAAGTCTCAGTTTTGAGCATTCTTGCTCAAGATTACTTTCAAGATAATGTTTAATTCTCTATCCATTAACAATGAACTTTTTGTTAGAGTCGTTATCCTGAAGCTCTACGTATCCATATGGTGATACACTTGTAATCACATATGGACCTCTCCACTGGGACTTTAATTTCCCGGGGAATAATTTGAGCCTAGAATTGAATAGCAGAACTTTCTGCCCCGGCTCAAAGACTCTGGATGACAATTTCTTATCATGCCATCTTTTTGCTTTCTCTTTGTAAATTTTTGCATTTTCAAAAGCATTGAGTCTAAATTCCTCTAGCTCATTTAACTGGAGCAAGTGTTTTTCTCCAGCTAACTTGGCATCAAGGTTCAGGAATCTGGTTGCCCAGTAGGCCTTATGCTCCAGTTCCACTGGCAAGTGACATGCCTTTCCATACACAAGCTGGTATGGAGAGGTCCCTATAGGGTCTTGAATGCTGTTCTGTATGCCCACAGAGCATCATCCAAGCTTCTTGCCCAATCCCTTCTACGGTTAATTACAGTCCGTTCCAGGATTCTTTTGAGTTCTCTGTTTGAGACTTCAGCTTGCACATTAGTCTGTGGGTGATATGGAGTAGCTACCCTGTGGCTAACTCCATAACGAATCAAAGCAGAGTAAAGCTGTTTATTGCAGAAATAAGTGCCCCCATCACTGATTAATACTCTAGGGGTACCAAATCTGCTAAAGATGTGTTTCTGGAGGAATTTTAACACTGTTTTAGTGTCATTAGTGGGTGTTGCAATAGCCTCCACCCATTTGGATACATAATCCACTACCACCAGAATATAAGTGTTTGAGTATGATGGTGGGAAAGGTCCCATAAAGTCAATACCCCATACATCAAACAACTCAATCTCCAAGATTCCTTGTTGAGGCATGGCATAACTGTGAGGCAGATTGCCAGATCTTTGGCAACTGTCACAATTAAGTACAAATGCTCGGGAATCTTTATAGAGAGTAGGCCAGTAGAAGCCACATTGGAGGACTCTTGTGGCTGTTCGCTCACTTCCAAAATGTCCTCCATACTGTGATCTATGGCAGTGCCATAGAATCTTCTGTGCTTCTTCCTTAGGCACACATCTACAGATTACTCCGTCTGCACATCTCTTGAAGAGATATGGTTCATCCCAAAGATAGTACTTTGCATCTGTGATCAATTTCTTTGATTGCAGCCTACTGTACTCTTTGGGTATGAATCTCACTGCCTTGTAGTTTGCAATATCTGCAAACCATGGCACTTCCTGGATGGCAAAGAGTTGCTCATCCGAAAAGGTTTCAGAAATCTAAGTGAGAGGGAGGGACGCCCCTTCTACTGGTTCTATTCGGGACAGGTGATCTGCTACTTGGTTTTCTGTCCCTTTTCTGTCTCTTATTTCTATATCAAACTCTTGCAGAAGCAACACCCACCTTATAAGTCTGGGTTTTGAATCCTGCTTTGTGAGTAGATATTTAAGAGCAGCATGATCAGTGTACACAATCACTTTTGATCCTACTAAATAGGATATGAATTTGTCAATGGCGTAAACCACAGCAAGTAGCTCTTTTTCTGTGGTTGTGTAATTCTTCTGTGCGTCATTTAGAACACGGCTGGCATAGTAAATGACGTGCAGAAGCTTGTCATGCCTTTGTCCCAACACTGCACCAATGGCATGGTCACTGGCATCACACAACAATTCAAATGGTAATGTCCATTCTGGTGCAGAGATGATTGGTGCTGTGATCAATTTAGCTTTCAGAGTCTCAAATGCCTGCAGACACTCTTTATCAAAGATAAATGGCGTGTCAGCAGCTAGCAGGTTGCTCAGAGGTTTGGCGATTTTTGAAAAATCCTTTATAAACCTCTTATAGAATCCTGCATGCCCCAAAAAACTTCTGATTGCCTTAACATTGGCAGGTGGTGGTAATTTTTCAATTACCTCTACCTTAGCTTGATCCACCTCTATTCCCTTGTTCGAGATTTTTTGCCCAAGGACAATTCCTTCAGTCACCATAAAGTGACATTTTTTCCAGTTTAAAACCAGGTTAGTCTCTTGGCATCTCTTTAGAACAAGTGCTAGATGGTCAAGACAGGAGCTGAATGAGTCTCCAAATACTGAAAAGTCATCCATGAAGACTTCCAGAAATTTTTCCACCGTATCAGAGAAAATTGAGAGCATGCACCTTTGAAAGGTTGCAGGTGCATTGCACAGACCAAATGGCATCCTTCTGTATGCAAATACTCCAGATGGACATGTGAATGCCGTTTTCTCTTGATCTTTTAGATCTACTGCAATTTGATTATAACCTGAATATCCATCCAAGAAGCAGTAGTATTCATGACCTGCTAGTCTTTCTAGCATCTGGTCTATGAATGGTAAAGGAAAATGATCCTTTCTGGTGGCTGTATTGAGCCTTCTATAATCAATATACATACGCCACCCTGTAACTGTTCTTGTAGGAACCAGTTCATTTTTTTCATTATGAACCACTGTCATGCCTGCCTTCTTAGGGACGACTTGGACAGGGCTTACCTAGGGGCTGTCAGAAATAGGATAAATAATCCCAGCCTCTAGTAATTTAGTGACTTCCTTCTGCACCACTTCCTTCATGGCTAGATTCAGCCGCCTTTGTGGTTGGACCACTGGCTTGGCGTCACCCTCCAATAGGATCTTGTGCATGCATCTGGCTGGGCTAATGCCCTTAAGATCACTGATGGACCACCCAAGAGCTGTCTTGTGTGTCCTTAGTACTTGAATTAGTGCTTCCTCTTCCTGTGGCTCTAAGGTAGAGCTTATGATTACAGGGAAGGTATCACCTTCTCCCAGAAATGCATATTTCAGGGATGGTGGTAATGGTTTGAGCTCGGGTTTTGGATGTTTCTCCTCTTCCTGAAGGATTTTCAGAGGTTCTATTATTTTCTCTGATTCCTCCAGATCAGGCTGAACATCTTTAAAGATGTCTTCTAGCTCTGATTCAAGACTCTCAGCCGTATTGACCTCTCTTACCAGAGAGTCAATAATATCAACACTCATGCAGTCATTTGGGGTGTTTGGATGTTGCATGGCTTTGACAACATTCAACTTGAACTCCTCCTTATTGACTCTCAAGGTTACTTCCCCTTTTTAGACATCAATGAGGGTTCGGCCAGTATCTAGGAAAGGTCTTCCTAGAATAAGAGTTGCACTCTTGTGCTCCTCCATTTCCAGCACCACAAAGTCAGTAGGAAAGGCAAATGGCCCAACCTTGACAATCATGTCTTCAATCACGCCTGATGGGTATTTAATGGAGCCATCAGCAAGTTGAAGACATATCCTGGTTGATTTGATTTCTTCAGTCAAACCAAGCTTTCTGATAGTAGATGCAGGTATTAGGTTGATACTTGTCCCAAGATCACATAAAGCTTGCTTGGTGCAATTACCATCTAATGTGCATGGTATCATAAAGCTCCCGGGATCCTTAAGCTTCTCAGGTAAGCTTTTCAGAATGACTGCACTACATTCTTCAGTGAGGTAGACCTTTTCAGTTTCCCTCCAATCCTTCTTATGACTTAAGATCTCTTTCATGAACTTAGCATAAGAGGGTATTTGCTCAAGTGCTTCTGCAAACGGAATCTTTATTTCAAGAGTCCTGAGATAGTTTGCAAAGCGAGCAAATTGCTTATCCTGTTCCGCTTGGCGGAGTTTTTGAGGATAAGGCATTTTGGCTTTATATTCCTCAACCTTAGTTGCTGCAGGTTTATTGCCTATAGAAGTGGGTTGGGAAGCCTTTTTAGAAAGGTTGTTATCAGCACTTGTATGTGACTGATCCCCCACTGGCGTTTGAATGCCAGGGGTGGAAGCTGGAGTGGCGTTAGACGCCACCTCGTTATTTGTTACTGGCGTCTGAACGCCAGAACTGTGCTCCCTTTGGGCGTTCAACGCCGGATTCATGCTTGTTTCTGGCGTTGAACGCCAGGAAAGAGCATGGTCTGGGCGTTCAGCGCCAGCATTATTCCTCTCTGGGCTCTGATTGTTCTCAGGGGGATTTTGAGTAGCCATTTGTTCATTTCTTGGCTTCCTGCTGCTTTGAAGTGAAGTATTTAATGTTTTCCCACTTCTTAATTGAACTGCTTAACATTCTTCTGCTATTTGTTTTGACAGTTGCTTTTCTGTTTGCTTTAACTATACTTCCATATTCCTGTTAGCCATTCTTGTTTCCTGTAGTATTTCCTTGAATTCGGCTAGTTGCTGAGTTAGAAAGTCTAATTGCTGATTGAATTCATTAGCCTGCTCCACAGGACTGAGTTCAGTAGTTACTGTTTTAGCTTCTTCTTTCATGGAGGATTCACTGCTTAGGTACATATGCTGATTTCTGGCAACTATATCAATAAGCTCTTGAGCTTCTTCAATTGTTTTTCTCATATGTATACATCCACTAGCTGAGTGGTCTAGAGAAATCTGAGCTTTTTCTGTAAGCCCATAGTAGAAGATGTCTAGTTGCACCCACTCTGAAAGTATTTCAGATGGGCATTTTCTTAGCATCTCTCTGTATCTCTCCCAGGCATCATAAAGGGATTCATTATCTCCTTGTTTGAAGCCTTGGATGCTTAGCCTTAGCTGTGTCATCCATTTTGGAGGGAAATAGTGATTCAGGAATTTTTCTGACAGCTGTTTCCATGTTTTTATGTTGTTCTTAGGCTGGTTATTTAACCACCTCTTAGCTTGATCTTTTACAGCAAATGGAAATAATAATAATCTGTAGACATCCTGATCTACTTCCTTATCATGTACTGTGTCAGCAATTTGTAAAAATTGTGCCAGAAACTCTGTAGGTTCTTCCTGTGGAAGACCGGAATACTGGCAGTTTTGCTGCACCATGATAATGAGCTGAGGATTCAACTCAAAGCTACTAACTCCAATGGAGGGTATACAGATACTACTCCCATATGAAGCAGTAGTGGGGTTAGCATATGACCCCAGAGTCCTCCTGGACTGTTCATTTCCACTTAGTTCCATGATGGAATAAAGAAGATGATATGTATGTTGATATTATTTATTTTATAAAAATTTATTTTATAAAATAAAATAAAAACGAAATAAATAAAAGAAATTGAAAATATTTTGAAATTGAAATCTGAATTTTTATATAAAATTTTCGAAAATGTAGTTTAAAATTAGTTAGGAAAGATATTTTTTTGAATTTTGAATTTTATGATGAAAGAGAAAAACACACAAAAGACACAAGACTTAAAATTTTTAGATCTAATGCTCCTTATTTTCGAAAATTTTTGGAGGGAAAATACCAAGGAACACCAAACTTAAAAATTTTATGATCAAAACACAAGAAAGACTCAAGAACACCTTGAAGATTCACAAGAACACCAAGAACACAAGAAAGAACACCAAACTTAAAATTTTTAGAAAACCAAGACAAATTTTCGAAAATTAAAGAAAACTTAACAAGAAAACACCAAACTTAGAGTTTGCACAAGATTCAATCAAAGAAAAATTATTTTTGAAAAAGATTTTAAAGAAGATACCCAATTATCAAGAACAACTACTAATGCTCCAACTAATTGGGCAGTAACTTCAGTGTTGATTTTAAAAATGTATTATATTTATGGATAAAAGTATAAATTTTTGAAAGTTAATGTTTTGAAAAAGCACAAGAAAAACAAAAAAAGACACAAAACAAGAAAAACTCAAGATCAAACAAGAAAAATAAACAAGAACAACTTGAAGATCAATGAAGAACAAAGAACACAAGTTCAAAAATTTAAAGAAAAATATAAAATATGCAATTAACACCAAACTTAGAACAAGACACTAAACTCACGAAAATTAGCAATTAATTAAGAAAAATAATGTTTTTGAAAAGAAATTATCCTATTAGGATTTAATGACTCTATAACAATAAAAATAAATTATTCCTAATCTAAGAAATAAAATAAACCTTTAGTTGTTCAAACTCGAACAATCCCCAGCAACGGCGCCAAAAACTTGGTGCACGAGATTGCAATCACACTTTTTGCAATCCGCACAACTAACCAGCAAGTGCACTGGGTCGTCCAAGTAATACCTTACGTGAGTAAGGGTCGATCCCACGGAGATTATTGGTTTGAAGCAATCTATGTTTATTTTATTAATCTTAGTCAGGATGTCAATAAGGTTATTTGAATTTAATTGTAAGAAGTAAAAGTGTTTGGGATAAGTAATTGTTACTTTATTAATGAAGAATATGTTGGGGTTTGGAAATGCTTTGTCCTTTGAACTTCAACTCCTCCTTGATATCCTTTTCCACACGCCCGGTCACAGCATGGCTAATCAGCTGTTGGTTCTCGATCATGTTGGAATAGGATCCATTGATTCTTTTGCATTTGTCATCACGCCCAGCAATCGCGAGTTTGAAGCTCGTCACAGCCATTCAATCCTTGAATCCTACTCGGAATACCACAGACAAGGTTTAGACTTTCCAGATCCTCAAGAGTGGCCGCCATCAATTCTAGCTTATACCACGAAGATTCTGATTAAGGAATCTAAGAGAAGCTCATTCAATCTGATGTAGAATGGAGGTGGTTGTCAGGCACACGTTCATGGATCTGAGGAAGGTGATGTGTGTCACGGATCATCACCTTCTTCATGTTTAAGCGCGAATGAACATCTTAGATAGGAACAAGCGTGTTTGAATGGAAAACAAAAGTAATTGTATTAATTCATCGAGACGCTGCAGAGTTCCTCACCCCCAACAATGGAGTTTAGAGACTCATGCTGCCAAAAGGTACAATTTCAGATCTAAAATGTCATGAGGTACAAGATAAGTCTCTAAAAGTTGTTTAAATAGTAAACTAGTAACCTAGGTTTACAAAATATGAGTAAACTAAGATAATTGGTGCAGAAATCCACTTCTGGGGCCCACTTGGTGTGTGCTGGGGCTGAGACTAAAGCTATTCACGAGCTGAGGCTTTTCTTGGAGTTGAACTCCAAGTTATAACGTGTTTTGGGCGTTCAACTCCGGATCATGACGTGTTTCTGGCGTTTAACTCCAGACAGCAGCATGTACTTGGCGTTCAACGCCAAGTTACGTCATCTATCTTCGCGCAAAGTATAGACTATTATATATTGCTGGAAAGCCCTGGATGTCTACTTTACAACGCCATTTAGAGCGCGCCAATTGGACTCCTGTAGCTCCAGAAAATCCATTCCGAGTGCAGGGAGGTCAGGATCCAACAGCATCAGCAGTCCTTTTTCAGCCTAACTCAGATTTTTGCTCAGCTCCCTCAGTTTCAGCCAGAAATTACCTGAAATCATAGAAAAACACACAAACTCATAGTAAAGTCTAGTAATATGATTTTTGCCTAAAAACTAATAATATTCTACTAAAAACTAATTAAAACATACTAAAATCTACATGAAATTACCCCCAAAAAGCTTATAAAATATCCGCTCATCACCGAGCTGGGGGGATTTTTTCCGTATGGTAGACTTCTTTGTAAAGGTCTACCAAGGATACCCTAAGAGGGGTGTAGTTGTGATATTTCTTGATTTTCTCTCCGGAGCGATCTTCTTTTTTCTTGGATTCTTTATCTCGGTTGGCAGAACCGGACCTTGAAGCTTCGCCAAGTCGAGAATTTTCCTCCATGTTAATGTACTTTTGTGCTCGCTCTTATACTTCATCTAGGGATGTCGGGTATCTTTTTGATATAGATTGGCTGAATGGTCCTTCTCGCAGGCCATTTATAAGGCCCATGATGGCAGCTTCTGTTGGCAGATTTTGTATGTCCATGCATGTTTTGTTGAATCTCTCCATGTAATTACGAAGACTTTCTCGATCTCCTTGCTTGATCCCTAGTAGGCTAGGCGCGTGTTTGGCTTTATCCTTTTGTATGGAGAATCGGGCCAGGAACTTCTTGGCCAGGTCGTCGAAACTCGAGATGGATTTTGGAGGTAGGTTGTCGAACCATTTAATGGCTGTCTTGGTGAGAGTTGTTGGAAAGGCTTTGCAACGAACTACATCTGAAGCATCGGTGAGGTACATTCTACTTCTGAAGTTGCTGAGATGATGGTTGGGGTCGGAGGTACCGTCATATGGAGCCATATCCGGAAGCTTGAAATCCTTTGGAATTTTGGTTTTCATAATTTCTCTGGTAAATGGATCTTGATCTTTTTGAGAACTATCCTCCGTGGATGGTCGAGTGGCTTTAGTTTTGAGATCAGCTTTGAGTTTTATGAGCTTATCTTCTAATTCTCGGCGTCGCCTTATTTCCCGGCGTAGATCTTCTTCTTTTTCACGTTGATGTTGGGCTTCTTTCTCAAGTTGCTCCAATCGATTTTGAAGTGCTCCTATTACTCCTGGATTTGATGAATTTTTGTCTCCGTTAGTTTCTGGAGTATGTTTGAGTATTGTGTCCGCATTTTTATGCGGCGTTCTGTCTTCCAAACCTGAATCGTGGTCGTTGTCATGGTCATCCGCCATGTTAATGGGATGACTTCCAGGTTCCCCGGCAACGACGCCAATGTTCCAAGGGCTACCTGAAACTGTAGGTCGATCTCGGATGAGATCTTCTGTGTTGGTCGGAGCCGACGTGTCCGGCAGGTGTACGGCGGCCAGAGCTGGTGTGTCCGACTTGTTGGACTTGGTGGTGGTTCTGATCCTTCGTCCCCAGAGGGTGGGGGGTACCTGCAAGGGACTCCGATGCTTAAGTTAGCAAGGGTCATAAACAGGTATTGAGTAGAATCAGTGTATATGTTATACCTGGTTGCTCCAGTGTATTTATAATGGTGAGATGTGGCCTCCTGTGGATAAGATAAGTTAGTTATCTTATCTTATCTTTATCTTTAAGTGAGGTTATCTTTTAAGGGAACCGCCTTTATCCCTGTAGGCTTGGGCCGCCTTAGGATTTGGGGCGTGTTCCTCTATTTGGGCCCTTTGTTTGGGCTATCATGTGACTTGGCCGAGCTCTTTGAGAAGAGGTCGGGTTGTCCTGACCTGAAGAGGTTGGTCGCTTTGCTTATAGAACATCCCGGGTCGGACAGCTCGACCCAGGGTATGAACACCTGTCTAATACTCTAGATAAACTATCCAAGCAAAGGCTAAAGGAATCACCGTATACGCTAAAAATCATCCATAAAAACTTCTATACAATTCTCAATAAGATCAGAGAAAAGACTCATCATGCACCTTTGGAAAGTAGCTGGTGCATTGCATAGGCCAAAAGGCATTCTCTTGTAAGCATAAGTTTCAAAGGGACATGTAAAAGTAGTTTTTTCCTGATCCTCAAGAGCTATATGAATCTAAAAATAGCCTGTGTAACCATCAAAAAAGCAGTAATGTGATTTACCTGACAGGCGATCCAGCATTTGATCAATGAATGGCAGGGGATAGTGATCCTTATGAGTGGCCTGGTTGAGGCGTTGCTATGAGCTCTCCTTGCTCATTCTTTACTATTGTGACTCTAGACTTTTTGGGCACCACTTGCACTGGCTGACCCATTCACTATCTGAGATGGGGTAGATGATATCTGCTTCTAGTAATTTGGTCACTTCCTTCTTAAAAACCTCCAAGATGTTAGGATTTAGTCTTCTTTGGGATTGGCGAACAGGCCTTGCTCCCTCTTCTAAAAATATTCTGTGCTCACAAACTTGAGGGCTGATGCCTACTATATCCACTAAACTTCACCTAATTACTTTCTTGTGTCTTTGTAGCACACTAAGAAACTACTACTCTTGCTGTGCTGTGAGTTCCCTTGCATTAATAACTGGGAGCTTCTGATTGTCCTCAAGGTAAGCATACTTGAGGTGGGGTGGAAGGGGTTTTAACTCTAATTTCTACTCCTGACTGGGCATTAGATCGTCTGGAGCCAGTGATGATGGCATAATGTCCTTATTATTTTCAGAGGGGTTCCCCACACGTGGACCCTGCTCCATGTGCATCTCTTCTACTGCTTCCTGGTGAACTGCAACCACTGTCTCATCAATTATGTCGCACTGGAAGATGGAATGGTCTTCTGGAGGATGCTTCATAGCCTCATTCAGATTGAAGCTCACTACTCGGCCGTCTATCTTAAAAGAATAGGTTCCTGAGAATGCATCCAACTTGAACTTGGAGGTCTTCAGGAATGGTCTTCTGAGCAAGATAGATGACAGTTTCCCTGAGTCATTTTGGGGCATCTCCAAGATATAGAAGTCAATGGGAAATGTGAGCCCCTTGATGCTCACCATCACGTCCTCAGCAATTCCAACCACTGTAAATAATGCTTTTATCTACTAACACAAAACGAGCTGCTGACTTTTTTAAGGGAGGGAGCCTCAAGGCATTATATATGGACAAGGGCATAATACTCACACACGCTCCTAGATCACACATGCAGTCAGAAAATATTACATCCCCAATGGTACAGTTAACCATGCATTGATGCCATTGGTGATGGCATTGATGCAACCCTTGGGGTTGGATAAGGGTTGACAAGGAATTCTGCTGGAGCTTGAAGGCTTGTTGTTAGAGTTATTCAATGATCCAATTTGAGAGACAAGAGCTTGCAAGGTAGAGTTCAGACCGTTTAAAGTAGAAGTAAGGTTGTTCTCCATGGTCTTCTGTCTCTGATCAATAGAGTGTAACAACTCATCATTTGAAGATGAAGTGGGGTAAGTGATCTGAGGGGTCTGTTGAGATGCTTGGGACTGCCTTAGATGAGGTGCTCTGTAAGCCTGGTTTTGGTTTTGCTGTTGATAGGTAGAATTCTGTTGATACCAGTTCTGCTGATTATTGTTATTATTCCACCTTTGATTTCCTTGGCCGTCTCTGCCTCCTCTGTTATAGTTGTCCCTCCAACCTTGGTTAAAGTTCCCACCTTGGTTATAGTTTCCGCCTTGTTGATAGTATCCTTGATTCGGGCGGTCATAGAAATTATGAGTAGCTACCATGGTGTTGTCCTCATGTTGGAGTTGTGGACATTCATCAGTGTAATGATTATAATCAGTG
The DNA here is from genome assembly GCF_003086295.3 of Arachis hypogaea. Taxonomy (NCBI): domain Eukaryota; kingdom Viridiplantae; phylum Streptophyta; class Magnoliopsida; order Fabales; family Fabaceae; genus Arachis; species Arachis hypogaea. The sequence continues at coordinate 41,609,741 of NC_092037.1, forward strand.
CATATTCCACAAACTCTCTGAGGAACCAGTTGTTGACCATGTTGTGGTGAGGGGGGCTGAGATTGTTGTTGGCCCATGTGTATCTGCTTCAGTAGGTTGGTCATCTCACATATTGATTGTGTGAGAGCATTATTCTCACTGCTAGAGGAAACCTCTGCCACAGTCTTTGGGTGGTTGTTCCTATTGTGCTTGTGATTCGGAGCAGACTCAGCTAAGTCGGCGATCAGTTGTCATGCTTCTTCTATGGTCTTGTACTTTTTTAGAGAACCACTACTTGTACTATCCAATGTAGTCTTGTCCTGAGGCTTCATGCCCTGTGTGAAGTAGCTGATAAACACCAACTTGCCAATCATATGGAGGGGGCATGCGTCTAGGAGATTATTGAAGCACTCCCAATATTCGTAAAGAGTCTCAGATTTGCCTTGAATAATCATTGAAATTTCCTTCCTTAGTCTATCAGTAACTTCAGCTGGAAAGTATTTTTCTAGGAATTTTCTTCGAAGCATGTCCTAGTTAGTAACAACTGCTTTAGGTTGAGTGTAGTACCATTCCCTCACCTTTCCGTCAAGAGAAAACGAGAAGGCGGCCAGCAGAATAGAAGTCTCAGTTGCACCATTACACCTGACAGTAGAACAGGCTATCTGAAAATCCCTGAGGTGCTTGAGAGGCTCTAGAGCAGGTAAGCCATGAAACTTCGGTAGTAGATTGATTAGTGTAGTCTTCACTTCAATATCTGAACCCAGATTTGGATGACGTGCTTGGAAAGGTGGTAGTGTAAAGTCCGGAGCTCCTGCTTCCTGGAGAGTAATCCTCCTAGGAGCTGCCATATTCTCTGCGTGTAAATCAATCAAATCAGTAGAAAGGGAGCTTGTTTCTTCCTTAAATGACGTTTCAGGTTCATCCTCAGACAGGATTAACTGACGCCGAGCCTGCCTTATACGTCAGATAGTTCTTTCAATTTCAGGATCAAATACGGGTAGGCTCGGATCAGGTAGTGAACGCATCATTCAATGAAAGAAACATACAGCTCATAGTAGAAAAATAAAATAAAATGCAAATAAATAAATTCCAACCAATAAATTAGCACACTATTGCAACTCCCCGGCAATGGCGCCAAAAATTGACATACAGAAAAATCACCGATCAAGAGTTTATAGAGAAAATAACGTTGCAAGTATAGCTCTAAACCAATGTTGATTCCGCGTATCAATTTAGAAGGGGTTGTCACAAAATTTAGAAATAAAATACTGGGAGTATGAATCCCAGGTCGTCTCCCAACGAGTTGCAGAAAGAGAGCTATTTTATTAATCAGAGGTTTTCCAAGAGATTTTTGAGGTTGAGAAATAGATAAATAAATGATTGAGAATTTATGTAATTTAAATAAAAGCCTTGACCAGGAGAAAATTAAATGGAAGTTCTATCCCTGTTGAATTCTCTCAAGTGTAATAATAAAAGGGTTGTTATCCTACTTAGTTATCCCTTATATAATAAGGGAAAGTCAAGTACTCTCAAACTAATCCTATCGCTTGCGTTCTAATCCTTTCCTAAGAAAGGGTTAGAGTCGAAGACAGGAGAATTAGCCAACAACGTCCAATTAATATTAACACCTGAGTATTCCAACTCAAGGTTTTCCTTTTAATCAACTTCCAATCAAGTTAGGGAACTACTCTATTATCATGAATATAACTTTCACAGAATTAAGAGAGGAATAAAAGAAAGACATGATAATTAATAACTAAAAGTCAATTAAAAGTAAAAATGGCTCTTTTCATTAATAAATCCCAAAATCATGAACATACTTATATAAACAGAGTCAATGGACAATAAAAGAATAAAGAATAGAGAAACAAACTAGAATGAGGAAGCTCCAATGGAGATAATGAATCTTCTCAATATCCAAAGCAAAGCACTAAAACTCTAAAACTATGAATGTGAATAAAACCTAGAGGAAGAAGTAGTATTCTCTCTAGATTCCAAAAACTAAAACTAAAACTATGCAGAATCAGAATGTCCTTTGAGTCTCTGCTGTTCCCTGGCTCTAGTCTATGTTTCTGGGCCAAAAACTGGGTCTAAAACTGGCCCGAAATTGCCCCCAGCAATTTTTGCAGGTCGTGCATGTCACGCATACGCGCCAGGTGCGCGCACGCATCGATTGTGCTTTTTGCTTGTTGTGTATCCGCTCCAGGTGCGCGTGCGCGCCAATACGTGAATGCGCCAATGTGCACGTGCGGGCCAGGTGCGCCCGCGCACCACTTTTTGCTGGTCAGCTTCTTTGTTTCCTTGCGTTCCTTCCATTTTTGCAATCTTCCTTTCCATCCTCTAGGCCATTCCCGCCCTATAAAGCCTGAAAACATTTAACGCACGGATCACGGCATCGAATGGTATAAAGTGGAATTAAAAATATATAATTTAAATGTCTAGGAAGCAAGTTTTTATCCATAGAATAAAATTGGGAAGGAATTGTAAAATCATGTATATCATATGAATAAGTGGGTATAGAGTTGATAAAAATCACTCAAATTAGCACAAGATAAACCATGAAATAGTGGTTTATCAATAATCTTCAATCTCACCTCAGTTTCTCTACCCCTTAATTATCGAAAATTGTGGGTGCTCAAGTTGAAGAATTTGTTGAATTTGGTTCTCTAGGTTTGAATTAGCTTGCAGAATTCATTGAACTTGACACTCTTGATCTGTGGGTATGGTGAGGTCTCTAAACCTAACTAATTTTTGGTTTTTAATATGTAGAATTCTGAATTTTAAGTATGTAATTATGATATATGGAAATAGGTATATAAATAAACGTATTGGAACTTGAATAGTGGACATTGGAGGCTTGGTGAAGAATCTGTGCTAAGGCTTGGTGATTTTGGAATTGTGGGGCTGTGTTTGGCTTTCGATAATACGTGAAAAAAAATGGCCAAGGTATGGTTTAGGTTTTGCGTATTTAATATGTAATGCCCTATGAAAGCTCAGGCTAGAGAATTATAGGATAAGTTGAAATGTGCATGTATATTAATGTTTAGCAACCTTGATGAATTTAATAAATGATATTGAGAATGAGTGGTGATTGCTGGTTTTGTTGCAAGTATAGTGTTGGTGCTTGATGATGAATTTAATTGAGTTTGATGGATGATGACTTAGCATATTTGATATTAATTAGGAAATTCTTGATGTAAGAGTTGAGCCATTCATGAGAGTGGTGTGAAGCACCTATTGTGGGTAATTGTTGAATAAAAGGGTTAAATGTCATGTTGATATGTGTGACAAGGGAGCTATGTATAAAAATGAGTATCATTGTTATTGTCTTGAATTTGGAATTGTGAAGATGTGTGTGAATATGTAAGGAGTTATTGAATGATTGAGACTGTTAGGTGTGGTGTGTTTTAAAATGTGTGGAAGGTGTGAGGTTGAGTATTGGTATGCCTTGGTTATGAAATATTTGGTATGGAATGAGGTTTTAAGGAGAACTAGGGTTTTGAACATGTTCTTTTGGGTTGTTATTATTATGTATATATATGTACGTATATGATCTCTGGCCAGCCTTGGCTTCGCAGGTTGAGTTAGGAGCTTGTTATTTTGTACTATTGGCCCTCTACTCGTGTCAACTGTATATATATGTTATTGAATATTAGTTTTCTTCTCACGCAAGTGACCACGTTTTCTGAGGGCCGCGCTTTTTAATTTTACGATTTTGCTTTTACCTATCTTTCAAGGCTCCTAGTATATTATCTCTTTTTCATTATTATTATTATATATATTTTACTTTTAGAGGTCATAATACCTTACCACCTTAGTTTTATGACTTAAGCATACGACTATGTGTGGTAGGGTGTTACAATAACAATCAAATCAAATCCACAATTAAATTGAGTTCTAGAAGAGAATTTATAAACTTGCAAGATAGGGGATAATCAAAGGTGAAAACATGTAATTGAGTAATTGAACCCCTCACCGGATGTGTATTCACTATATTCTCTCAAATGTTTAGGGGCAATTCTCTCATTTCTCATTTAATCAAACTTTCTAAGATTTTTTTTCAACTAACAATCAACAATTATTCAGTGCATGCATACAAATATCATGAGAACTTTCCATAAAGTTGTAATGGGGCTAGGGTCAAGGTAAGGATATATATGGTTACGTAAGCTTGAAATTTTAATCTTTGACTAACTTAAGCTCTCACCTAACACATATAATAACATATACAAATCTAATACAAACCTAACTACCCATTCTTCTTTTTTCTTTTGATGAATTATATACAAAGGTACCAATACATATGGTTTAAATATTTAATGCATGAGTATGTACTGATGACATGTCATCATGTCATGTTTTTCTATGCTTTTTCATACAAGAAATTGATGATTAGTGCTTAAATATTGAACGCTTTTGTGCTTAATTAGTATTTTTCTTAGATCTTTTGATTTTATAAATTTTGTAAGAAATAAGAAGAAAAACAAGCAAAAAAAGCACAAAATAAGCTAAAAAGAAGAAAAGAGGAATTTTGGGCACATTTTGGAATTGAGGCGCACTTTGGAGCCTTAGGCCACGCTTTTAAAAGCATGGCCATGACCATGGAGCCGTGGCATTTAATGATGCCTCATGCATGCATTATTAATAATGAAAGCATGCATGAAGTGGCAACGGCATTACTTTGATTTCTAATCCAATTGGCAATGAAACCAAGCTTTACTTAATTGGTATTATGGATTAATAAAGCCAATGAAATGTATGCATGATGCATTTAATTATTATGTCAATGGAGAATGAATGAATGCAACGTTAATGCATTAGTATTATTATTAAAACCATGGAAGCATGCATATAATACTAAGGCATTAATGGAAGCACTTATTAGTAATGCCATGAACGTGAGGCCAAGGAAGCAAAGCGCTCAAGCATAGCGCTACCTTGGTGCACACAACGGAGCGCTCAGCAAATACAAGGTCAGCGCTCAAAGTAAAGGAGCACTACGTTAACTTTATTAACGTTTTCGTGGTCTTCACAAAAGAAAAGCAAGGCTCAGCACTCAAAAAGGAAACGGCCAGGGTTTGAAATGGGAACTAAGAGAAGCGCGCACAAGGCATAGAGAGGGCGCTACGTTGCTTAACTTCACGGAGCGCTATTTGCACAAGAAAATTGGCCAAAATGAAATGGCCAGGGCTCGAAGAGGGAGACCAACTTAAGCACAAGGGAGCGCTACGTTGGTTCATTTAACTTAGCGCTATGTATGAAGCTTGTCAAAAGGAAGACACAAGGCTTGGTTCGAAAAGCCTGGGACAAGCCAGTGAGCGCTATGTTTGCTTACATAACCGAGCGCTCCACTGGAGGTGCACCAACCCACCTGACCCAAACCACCAAGCATCTCAAAACCAAATCAACCTATTTCATTGAAGCCCCATAGTAAGCAAAACCCATTGACATGATTTAAAAGCACAAGAAACAATTGGATTAAGAATTTCATTTTAATTGTAATTTGTTTTTAATTTCATTTTCATTTTTATTTTGTAAAAAGCCTATAAAAAGGCATCAGTTTCATTTCATTAGAAGGCTGACTCCAATAGGGAGCAAGTAGAATAGAGAGCTCTTTTTAGTTTTCTTTTTTTGAATTTGAAGAATTGGAGATCAAATCTGAATTTTGCTTTCTGATTCTCATTCTACTTCTTCTGCAACTTCTACTTTCTTTCTAATTCGGATTTTTGGAGCTCTGATTGGAGAATTCTCTTGAATCTCTTCATCATTGAGTTTCCTTGTGATTTCTTTGTTTTTGATTTCAAGAATTAAAGATCTGATCTCAATTGCCTCTTTGGATTTCATTCTAAAGCAAGTTTTCATTTCTGTTTTAGTTCTTTTGAAATTTATCATTTTTGTTTAGAATTTCTGCAATTCTCTTCTACAAATTCACTTTCTGAAATTTTTTATTTGAGCTTGCTGTGATCTTGATTTATTTCCCTGCAAGTTACAATTCCTGCAATTGTTCTATGTAACAACCCTGATTTTCGAGTACGCGAGATCTTTTCTGAAGTACGAATTTCTCCGGAAGATCAGTAAATAGAACACCTCTGTTATATCATCAAGCATCTCAATCCTCATTATCATTATGTCATCCTTAATCTAGAACCTCCTTTGAGGCAAGCTCGATAATGCAATCGCGAAGAACCTAGTTTTTGAACCGTATCGGTTGGCAGTTTTGATTCTGACTTTCGTAAATAGTCTCTGTTTGACGAACCGGACTCGATTCATGAGAGGAGAGAGATAATAGTATAATATTATCATTATACTATTATTAGAAAATGCTTGAATGATATTATAAGGTTACCTGGTCCGTTTTAGTTAAAAACAGAAAATCGGTTTTACCGGGTTTACGGTTTACTGGTGCAGCTTAGCACCAGCACTCTCTGATGACTTTAGCAATGCTAAGGCCTCATTATACATGTTCTATTCTCATAATAAATATGTTACTAGTGTCATTTTTGCTAGTAGCTCATAAAATAATTTTTAGAGATGTTTTTGCAAGTGTTCCGATACATCTAGTTTTAGTAGTTGTACACTAGAGATATTTTAATATTATTTTAATCCACCTTCAAGCCAACCAATCACAACTCACCCTACACCCCCAAAACCCCCAAGGCTGCCTCATTTGCTCATTGTGGCCGAAAATCACCAAGAGAAAAAAGAGAGAAAGTTCTTGGTTCATAAATCTTCAAAGCTTGATTTCTTCTGAACTAAAACTCAAATCAAAACTCTGATTTCACCAAAATGATCCTCTCTTCTTCCTCTACATAACCATGTGACTTATCAAGGCTGAAAATAAGGTGAGATGGCTGTCTCCCTCCCTCTTCAATTCGGTTTTCAAGGAAAACCATGTAAACATGTGTTTTCTTGATGTTTTTCCTTAGGAATCATGCTTAACTTGACTTGAGGGCCAAGAAACATGAATTTCCAGCAAGTCTAAGGTGAGATATCTCTTCCTAACATGCTGAGTGAGATTTGGTCAGTTGAGAGTTTGTGGATTTAAAGTTGTTCTTGATGTGATTTAGGAGGAAAAAGTGCTTAAGGACCACCTGAAAGAGTAACCGGATTTGAAGCAGCAAATCAAGGTAGGGTGTCACGAAATTAATCTTGATTATTTGTGTTTGAGATGTGTGAATGTTGTATGATTTGGCTATGCTAAAAAGTGGTTGCATATATGATTGATTCTTGGTGAAAATTTGGTGAAATTTTGATGAAATTTGATGAAATTCAAGCTATGAATATGTGTTCTTATGGCTGCTGGAAAACGAAACCCTAGGCCCTAAATTGGGGTTCAATTTGTGTTAAAATCATGTAGAAAAGATGGGGTTTTAGTGGCTGGAAATTTATTTTGAATTTTGGTAAAAATCGGTTGCTGAAAAGACTGAAAAATGGGTAAAATCAAAGAAAGAATCTGAAGAATTTACGAAGAACACGAAGAACACTTTGAGTGTGGTGAAGAACAATGAAGAACACCTTTTTGATTCATAAAAGGGCAAGGAAGTAATTAATTTGGTGTTTGGGGGGTTATTTGGTAATTTCTGAAAGTTAGGGTGGTTAAAGTACAAATATTAAAAGTTACCAGGGTAAAAGGTTAATTTTAAAGGTTAAAAGGTAAAGGCAAGGTAATTTTCGAAAATTTAATAATAAAATAATAAATAATAATAAAATATTAAATAATAATATTTAATTAAAAATAATATTTTAATAAAAATAATAAAATAATGCGAAAAAGGCAGTTTTCTGTAAAAGCTTTAGAAAGACAACTTTAAGTGTAGAATCTCATAATTACTTTCATAAAACACTTAACGAGTGGTAAGAACATATTAGTGAGGCAAAGATAAAAGAAAGATAAAAAGTTGAAGAAAAGATAAAATTAAAGAAAAGTCTGTAAGGTTTTAATAATAGAAAAACAGACAGAAATTAGTGAACGAACTAGGGCAACATAGTTAGTCCTTGAGTTGCGACTAGGGTTAGGTATTGTATGAAAAGTTAAACTGTTTCAGTATAGACTTAATGAACCTATACTTGGGACAGGCGAACTATTCATACCGAGATTTACATAAGCTTTAAATACATACGTTAAGCAGAGAAAAGAGTAACCAGAGCAGAGTAAAGAGATACAGAGAACAGAGTAACCAGAATAGAGAAAAGAGATTAAGAGAAAAGAGTAAGTTCATAAAGAGAAATGGTTTGAGTTAAGATGTTGTAAAAGTAAAGGCTGTAAAGTTTGTACAGGATGATTGAACAAAGAAAGAGAGAGGTATTGTATATGAATATGTAATTAGAGATGAATAACGAGAATGATAACTTATGATGATAATTACACTGATTCTTTTGAGGAAAGGTATTTAGTTTATGAAATTGTTGGCAAGGACGTGGGTTTTGTCCCGCTTGCGTATTTATGATTATAAAAGAGAATAAAAAGCAGAGGACCTGTTGAAAGGTCATTTGTTGCTTGAGGCAACCCAAGAGATGTGTTCATTCATTTGTTGCGTTATGGCAACTCCTGAGATATTTGTGTGATGATCTGCTGCGTGAAGGCAGTCAGATAGATGGTGGTGCGACCACTGAGAACGCTTTCCTGCGGTACAGATCCATGTTTTAATTCTGTAAGGCAGATGGGTTATTTCCTGCTACAAAAGTACCGTGACCACCTGTTCCATTTCTGTAGTGGCAGAGGGGTTATTTCCTGTATACAGAAGGTGTGTCGGCATACATCCCTGCAGTGGCAGATGTGTTATTTCCTGTATGAAGTGGACCCTGTGGTGGCAGAGGGGTTATTTCCTGTACACACGGGTATAGCCAATAGGAAAGCCTTATCCAGACAGAGGTTGCTGGATAACGTCGGGAGCGGGTTAGTAACCGACAGATGAGCTCATTACCTGCACTAGGGCTAGACATGCATCATACTTGGTTGCACATTTACTCTGTTATTGTTGATTGTTTGAATGCATGTTTCCTTTGTTTGTATTCTATTCACTGTGTCTGTGTTTTATTTTCCTGTATTCTCTTGTTTGTGTTCTGCTTTCTATTTTCTCTATTTTCTCTAGGTTATCTGCTTCTTCTGTCCACTGCTTCTCGATATTCTGCTATTTATCTGCTAAACAACACGGAATTAATGAACGTAACTAATAACCCCGACCCTACTAAGAACTCCCCAGTTCTTACCCCTTCTCTATCCCTTCCCCTTCAGATGGAAGTAAGAGTACCTTACCGTAGTTCGTTGATGATGGTTCTGCAACGAGGATTCTGCTTTAGATAGTCTTCTGAGTCTAGGGTGAATATCATTCTCTGTTTATATGTATATACTGTGAGACCAGCCAACGTCTGCACCCCGGTCGTATGCGCACTTTAACCGAAATCCTGTGTACGAGATTCCTATTGTGTGGCTACTTCATGCGGTACCAGAGAGACGTCCTGTGGAAAGTCTGATCGTGCAGAGGAGTAGCAGATGATGTTCTATCTTTTGATAACGTTCCACCTGACTTGAGTTGTGAAGACTTAGAACGTATTTTCCCTCGCTTTAGTAGTTTAGAGGGACTAGGTGAGTATAGAGTCTAGGCTAGCCTAGGCGCCAGCTTAGGGACTTCTTGAACAGGTCAGGGCCTAGGATGTTGTATGTATATATATGTACATAGTTATTATCTAGCTATATCTAGGGGTGTTATAACTAAAGGTCTATACTCTAACAAAGGCTGGATAAATGAATGTTGCTAGCTACTCGTGATGTATTTATGTGTGGTTGTTTATAACTGTTTTATCTGTTATTACTTGTGAATTGATTATGAGTGATTCCGTCTATTAATTCAAACATTTAAAAAAAATACTTCACAAATTAACTACGTTTTTAACAACGAATCAGGCTCATATGATAAATAATAGATAATAATTAAGAGGACAAATTGGTAGCGCTCAGTTTTCGGTATGATCTAGACATATTGAAAATTGGGTCGTTACAATTTGGTATCAGAGCAGTTCGATCCCAGTAGAGCCTGGGGAGTGGACTGACTATGCTTCATTGCATACTCTGTTGTGTGTCTCATGCGTATAGGATATCCCAGTGATATATGTTGCATGATTGTTTCTGTGTTTTCATTCTGGGAATGTTCACACTTGACTTGAAGTGTTAAGACTGATCACCTTAATAATGATTGTTTGGTGTGAACGGGACCACGATGGGTTCACAGAGACAAGGCGAACGGGAAGGAATTCCTAATGTTAACTACGAGAAGGAACAGGAAACGTTTATGGCTACCATGAACGACGTGGCTAAAGTAGTGCATGAATCTGCTATAGGAGCGGCTAGGGCTGTTGAACGTCTCGGAGTGAGAAATGGGGACGAGAATGGATACGGAGAAGATAATGAAAACGATGAGAACAACTTAGGGCATCCTGAAAGACCTATGACCCTTGCGACCTTTCTAAAGGTTAATCCGCCTAAGTTCAAGGGTACACTCGTTGCGACTGACGCTGATAACTGGTTTCGAGGTATTGAACGATCACTGAGGGGGCAGCATGTTCCGGAAGGACAACCCGTGGAGTTTGCTACTTATATGCTAGGGGGAGAAGCTGAGTACTGGTGGCAGGAGATACAGCGACTGCTACAACAAAATGAAAATGACATTCCTTAGGATATCTTTAGGGACGAATTTTATAAAAAATATTTTCCGGGAGCAGCACGAGATGCTAGGAGATGGAGCTTATGCAGCTGAGGCAAGGGGATATGACTGTTGCTGAGTATGCTCGTAATTTTGATGATTTGTGTTGTTTCTCCAAGATTTGTCAAGGGGATCCTGCTGACCTTGAAGAATGGAAGTGCTTGAAGTTTGAAGGAGGCCTTTGTGTTGATCTGATGAGTTCAATAGTTTCGCTGGAGATACGTAATTTTGCCGAATTAGTCAACAAGAGCAAGTTAGTGGAAGAATGTATTAAGAAAGTGACTGTGGCTAAAGTGAGTCGCCAAGGATTTCCACCAAGGCGTCTTAGCAATCATCAGACAGCTGGGAGAAGGGTGCATTTTAAAGCACGTGGCATACGACAGCGTAAGAACCTACAAGTTGGTAACATTACTGATCGCCGTATGAGTAAGAATGGAGGTAAAGTAAGGCAAGGTAATGGTAAACGAGCCCATTAGGCTTACATAAGCACTGCATGTAAGTAATGCGGAAAAGAGCATGATAACAGGTTTTGCCAGTTTGGATCACCTAACTGCTATGCTTGTAGAGAACTTGGACATATTACCAAAGATTGTCCAAAGGGATTTACTCAAAATCCAGTTAGCACTCAACAACAAGGACGAGTGTTTGCTATCACTATTGACGATGTTGTGCAATCGAACACCCTCATTCAAGGTCAGGTTATGTCAAGAATCGATTTCTAACTGTACTGTATGATTCGGGTGCATCGCATTCTTTATTTCTCTAATTATTGCTCACGAGTTAGGATTTTATTTCTTTAAATTGAATTTTTACTTGATTTTCCATACACCTGCATCCCAAAATGATTTGACCAGTTTAGTGTGCCTGCAAGTACCATTCGCTATTAGGAACAGGACATTTATACACGATCTAATCTGTTTATCTCCATCTGGTTTAGAAGTTATTTTAGGATTAGATTGGTTATCTAAGTATCATGTTTTCTTTGATTATTTTAAAAGAACTACTGTTATTCCATCTAATAGTCTATGTACTAAACCATTTTTGTCCCACACCTTATATCTGAATTCTGTAAGAGTTACCTTAGGCGGGAGTGATTGTGAGGGGTATGTTCTGTTAGCGGCTAGCTCGAATGATAGTGAATTAAGCTTGGAACGAATCCAAATGGTGAAAGAATTTCCTGATGTTTTCTTGGACGACATACCTGAGTTTCTTCCTCAGCAAGAGATAAAATTCAGCATTAATCTAGTACCTGGAACCGGACCGATTTTCATAGCACCGTACCGGATGTCACCATTGCTTGCAGAGCTGAAGAAGCTATGAGATAGGATCGTAGTGGCCTATGGAGGTACAAGAACAGAATTTGTGTGCCCAACTCTGGAGAATTGCATATGAGTACATCATACCATCCTCAGACAGACGGACAATCAGAGCGAACAATCCAGACATTGAAAGACATGTTAAGATCTTGTGGGATGGATAACCAGGGCAGTTGGGATAAGTGTTTGCCATTGGTCGAGTTCGTCTACAACAACAGTTACCAACAAAGTATTGGGATGGCACCATATGAAGCTCTCTACGGAAGAAGATGTCAAACACCATTGTGTTGGAATGATGACGGAGAAGTTAGTGTCTTAGGTCCAGACTTAGTGCAAGAAACTACTGAGAAGATAAAGGGTATTCGCCAGAAGATCCAGACCGCACAGAGCCGTCAAAAGAGCTATGTCGATAATAGATGTAGACCCTTAGAGTTTAGTGAGGGAGATCATGTCTTTCTAGAAGTAACTTCGATTACTGGAATAGGTAGAGCCCTTAAGACTAAAAAAACTTAACCCACGATATATAGAACCTTTCCAAATACTTAAAAGAGTCGGTCTAGTAGATTATCAAATAGTCCTTCCTCCTTATTTATCAAACCTTCATGATGTTTTTCATGTCTCACAACTTAGAAAATATATTCCCGATGGGAGTCACATTTTACAACCAGAAACAGTACAGTTATGAAATCATTTGACATATCAAGCATCACCGGTTCAGATCGTAGAAAGAAGTGATAAGCAGCTAAGAGGCAAGACTGTTCGCTTAGTCAAAGTAACATGAAAACCAAGGGGAGAAGAAGAGCACACTTGGGAACTGGAAGATAAGATAGAAGCTAATTACCCGCATCTATTCCTAGGTAACTGAAATTTTGAGGGCAAAATTTTCTTTTAGGAGGGTAGAATGTAACAACCCTGATTTTCGAGTACGCGAGATCTTTTCTGAAGTACGAATTTCTCCGGAAGATCAGTAAAGGGAACACCTCTGTTATATCATCAAGCATCTCAATCCTCATTATCATTATGTCATCCTTAAGCTAGAACCTCCTTTGAGGCAAGCTCGATAATGCAATCGCGAAGAACCTAGTTTTTGAACCGTATTGGTTGGCAGTTTTGATTCTGACTTTCGTAAATAGTCTTTGTTTGACGAACCGGACTCGATTCATGAGAGGAGAGAGATAATAGTATAATATTATCATTATACTATTATTAGAAAATGCTTGAATGATATTATAAGCTTACCTGGTCTGTTTTAGATAAAAACAGAAAATCGGTTTAACCGGGTTTACGGCTTACTGGTGCAGCTTAGCACCAGCACTCTCTGATGACTTTAGCAATGCTAAGGCCTCATTATACATGTTCTATTCTCATAATAAATATGTTACTAGTGTCATTTTTGCTAGTAGCTCATCTGTCGGTTACTAACCCGCTCCCGACGTTATCCAGCAACCTCTGTCTAGATAAGGCTTTCCTATTGGCTATACCCCTGTGTACAGGAAATAACCCCTCTGCCACCACAGGGTCCACTGCATACAGCAAATAACACATCTGCCACTGCAGGGATGTATGCCGACACACCTTCTGTATACAGGAAATAACCCCTCTGCCACTACAGAAATGGAACAGGTGGTCACGGTACTTCTGTAACAGGAAATAACCCCTCTGCCTTATAGAAATAAAACATGGATCTGTACCACAGGAAAGCGTTCTCAGTGGTCGCACCACCATCTATCGGACTGCCTTCACGCAGCAGATCATCACACAAATATCTCAGGAGTTGCCATAACGCAACAAATGAATGAACACATCTCTTGGGTTGCCTTAAGCAACAAATGACCTTTCAACAGGTCCTCTGCTTTTTATTCTCTTTTATAATCATAAATACGCAAGCGGGACAAAACCCACGTCCTTGCCAACAATTTCATAAACTAAATACCTTTCCTCAAAAGAATCAGTGTAATTATCATCATAAGTTATCATTCTCGTTATTCATCTCTAATTACATATTCATATACAATACCTCTCTCTTTCTTTGTTCAATCATCCTGTACAAACTTTACAGCCTTTACTTTTACAACATCTTAACTCAAACCATTTCTCTTTATGAACTTACTCTTTTCTCTTAAACTCTTTTCTCTATTCTGGTTACTCTGTTCTCTGTATCTCTTTACTCTGCTCTGGTTACTCTTTTCTCTGCTTAACGTATGTATTTAAAGCTTATGTAAATCTCGGTATGAATAGTTCGCCTGTCCCAAGTATAGGTTCATTAAGTCTATACTGAAACAGTTTAACTTTTCATACAATACCTAACCCTAGTCGCAACTCAAGGACTAACAATGTTGCCCTAGTTCGTTCACTAATTTCTGTCTGTTTTTCTATTATTAAAACCTTACAGACTTTTCTTTAATTTTATCTTTTCTTCAACTTTTTATCCTTCTTTTATCGTTGCCTCACTAATATGTTCTTACCACTCCCTAAGTGTTTTATGAAAGTAATTATGAGATTCTGCTCATTACCTGCACTAGGGCTAGACATGCATCATACTTGGTTGCACATTTACTCTGTTATTGTTGATTGTTTGAATGCATGCTTTCTTTGTTTGTATTCTATTCACTGTGTCTGTGTTTTATTTTCCTGTATTCTCTTGTTTGTGTTCTGCTTTCTATTTTCTCTATTTTCTCTAAGTTATCTGCTTCTTCTGTCCACTGTTTCTCGATATTCTGTTATTTATCTGCTAAACAACACGGAATTAATGAACGTAACTAATAACCCCGACCCTACTAAGAACTCCCCAGTTCTTACCCCTTCTCTCTCCCTTCCCCTTCAGATGGAAGTAAGAGTACCTTACCGTAGTTCGTTGATGATGGTTCTGCAACGAGGATTCTGCTCTAGATAGTCTTCTGAGTCTAGGGTGAATATCATTCTCTGTTTATATGTATATACTGTGAGACCAGCCAACGTCTGCACCCCGGTCGTATGCGCACTTTAACCTAAATCCTGTCTACGAGATTCCTATTGTGTGGCTACTTCATGAGGTACCAGAGAGACGTCCTGTGGAAAAGTCTGATCGTGCAGAGGAGTAGCAGATGATGTTCTATCTTTTGATAACGTTCCACCTGACTTGAGTTGTGAAGACTTAGAACGTATTTTCCCTCGCTTTAGTAGTTTAGAGGGACTAGGTGAGTATAGAGTCTAGGCTAGCCTAGGCGCCAGCTTAGGGACTTCTTGAACAGGTCAGGGCCTAGGATGTTGTATGTATATATATGTACATAGTTATTATCTAGCTATATCTAGGGGTGTTCTAACTAAAAGTCTATACTCTAACAAAGGCTGGATAAATGAATGTTGCTAGCTACTCGTGATGTATTTATGTGTGGTTGTTTATAACTGTTTTATCTGTTATTACTTGTGAATTGATTATGAGTGATTCCGTCTATTAATTCAAACGTTTAAAAAAAATACTTCGCAAATTAACTACGTTTTTAACAACGAATCAGGCTCATATGATAAATAATAGATAATAATTAAGAGGACAAATTGGTAGCGCTCAGTTTTCGGTATGATCTAGACATATTGAAAATTGGGTCGTTACATTCTAAGTCTTGATTTACTACTTCCTAAAATTTTCCAGCACCCAGTCCCCTTTTATATTTGATGCAATTTACTTTCCTTGCTCTTTAAGATTCTGTCAATTTACTTCCTGCAATTTAGATCTTCTGTAATTTACTTTTCTTATTCTTTAAGTTTCTGTCCAACTTACTTTTTGCAATTTAAATTCCCTGCAATTTACATTCTGCAGCATCAATTTCACCCAATCCATCAATGTTAGCTTGACTAAATAATCACCCACTAAAGTTGTTTGATCCATCAATCCTTGTGGGATCGACCTAACTCTAAGTGAATTATTACTACTTGACGCGACCCGGTACACTTACCGGTGAGTTTTGTGTGGAAATCTGATTTCCACCCATCAAGTTTTTGGCGCCGTTGCCGGGGATTGATTTAGATCAACAATGATTAAGTGGGTGAAAAGTCTAGATCAAGCATTTTCTTTGTTTTTATTCTCTAATTTAAGCTGATAGCAAGGTGTTTGAGTTATTGCCTCACTAAGAAATCCTTCTCTGTGACATGAATTTCAATTTTCATTGGTGTTATGTTTTACAAAATTCAAATGAAGTTCAACTCATCTTATGATCAAACAAATTTTATGGGATATTACCCACCATCACCAATTTCTAATGATGGCTGGGAATATCACCAACAAATTACATATCCTGAGCACTCCAATCCATGGAGATATGTCTCAGAAACACAAGATGAGCAAGACAATTTCATGGGATATTATCCACCATCACCAATCTCTAATGGTGGCTGGAAGTATCACCAAGAACTTGCAAATTCTGAGAACTCCAATCAATGGAGATATGCTCCAGAGCCACAAATTGATCAAGCAATTCATATGAGATATTGTCCAGAGCCACAAAATGATTTATGTCATGATCCTTGACGATCGGATTTTCTACCGGTAAAGAAATATAAAAATATAATCACGTTGTAAGTATAGTTTCTAAACCAACAGAGAATCCTTTCGCACAAAAGTTTTGTTTATCACTTGAGCAAACCCAATAAAAATAAATAACCAAAGTGTTCAAACCTCGGGTCGTCTTCTCAAGGAATTGCAGGGAAGTATGATTTATTATTGGTTATGGAAAAGATATATTTTTGGGTTTTTGAAATAGAGAACAAGTAATTTAAATAGCAAGAAAAATAAATGAATAATTAAGAAAACTCTTGGAGAGGTATGAGAATTAGAATTCCTATCCTAGTTATCCTTATCAATGGTGATGAGAATCATATTTTGCTCCCACTAAGTCAAGTGGTTAAACTAAATTAACACCTAAAGTCCTAGTCAACTCCTAAGGAAAGACTAGAGTTATAGGAATCTAAATCAATCATCAAAGATATCAATTATCAATCACAATGAGTCTGACAACTCAAGAGTTACAAATTAATCAACCAAAGCCAAGAATGAGGAAAGCTAAATAAAAATCATATATCTGAAAAATACCTCAAATTGCATTAATTAAGAAAATCCTAACATGAAAAGTTCATAAGCCAATTTGGCAACATAAATCAAATAAAAGCATTAGAGTATCTAAGAATGGAAGAGGAACATAAATTAAAGTGACATTGAACCTGTAATTGAGAGGTCATAGCTTAAACATAATAGAAATCCTAAATCCTAATCCAAAGAGAGAGGAGGGAACATCTCTCTCTAAAAGCTACATCTAATCCTAAAATTGTGAATTATGTCAATAAGAAGTTGTATGAATTATTTTTTTATGAATGGATGTATTCCTCCACTTTATAGCCTCTAATCTGTATTTTCTGGGCTTGGATTTGGACCAAAAAGGGTCCAGAAATCGCTGGGGATGATTTCTGCAATTTTTTGCACGTAATGTCCGTCACGCGTTCGCGTGGGTCATGCGTCTGCGTCATTTGGAGTTTTGCTCTTCCGTGCATCCGTGTCAATCACGCATTCGCGTCAATTGCGTTCTGCTCATGGCAAGCATCTGCGTCGTCCATGCGTTCGTGTCGATGCTTTTTGCGCTAACGTGTTCGTGTCGTCCGCGCGTTCGCGTCGCTGCTTTTCTTCAAAAACTCCATTTTGTGCGTTCCTTCCATTTTTGTATGTTTTCTTTCTATCCTCTAAGCCATTCCTGCCCTATAAAGGCTGAAAGTACTCAACACACAGATCACGGCATTGAATGGTAATAAAGGATAATTACATTTAATATTTCTAAAGCATAGAAAACATGTTTTCACATATGTCATATCATAAGGAAGGAATTGTAAAATCATGCAAATTCATATGAATAAGTGGGTGAAGAATTGATAAAATCATTCAATCGAGCACAAGATAAATCATAAAATAGTGGTTTATCAACCTCCCCACACTTAAACATTAGCATGTCCTCATGCTAAATCCAAGAGAAAAGAGTAAAGGAAAAATGGTGGAATCTTATGCAATGCAATCTATTCTAAATGCAAGCTACCTACATGAGTCATGCAATTCTAGTATTTTTTTTATCCACCTATATATATAGAGCTTAAATGTGGTTAATTCGCTTCATATCTTCAAGGAATCATATATGTACAATTAAGGCCAAATCATATTAAAGCACAGTTACAATTGAGTTGGGTTAAGATAGGTCACAAACTTGCAAGACAATTAATAAACTAAACATGGATATATGAGAATGAGCTATTGAACCCTCATTGGATTTTGTGTTTTACTCTCTAATCACTCAGTGTTTAGGGTTAATCACTTTCTTCTTTTCTAGTCATGCTTTCTAAAACTTCATTTTTCATCTAACCAATCAACAAATATTGAATATAGACATACAAAAATCATGAGGTCTTTTCCCAGGTTGTAATGGGGCTGAGGTAAGGGTAATTGTGTATATATAAGGCTAAGTGAGCTAACAAAGTGAATCTTTGATTAATCTAAGATCTCACCTAACATACATACTCTATATAATTTCAAAGTTCTTCACCTAGTTACCTGAATTTTTCCACTTTTAGTGTTACATGCTCATGCACTAAATTTATTTTTGACTTTTGTCCCATGTGCATTGATTCTTTATAATTGCATTTGAGTAATTTTTGTATCCCCTTATTTAAATACTAATTTTTTTTCAATGCACATGGTAATTTAATTGTTTTGATTTCACATGAGCATGCTTCCCAAATTTTTGAAATAACTTATTCAATTTAATTCCCCTTTCTCCTATCATCCCATGTTACCACAAAATTTCCCATACTTAAATTATACACAATATATATCTTAAGCTAACCAAGGATTCAACTTGGGATTTTCATCTTGTTTTCCTGCTTAAGGCTAGTAATGTGGTTATAAAACAGAAGAGGGGGTCAAAAAGCTCAAGGGGGTTAACAAGGGTGATTGAAAGGGTAGGCTATTTGGGATAAGTGAGCAGAAACAATTAATGGCTTCAATCATCTCTTGGTATGTATCTATATTCTATATTGGACATATAGATTAAAATAAAATAAAGATTGCAAGCATAGAAAAGAAGTGTCAAACACACAGGAATGAAATTTATGGTTTGACGTAGCCATACAATTAAGCTTAAAACTCACAGGTTGTGTATTCTCTAGCTCAGAAATCATACATCAGTTATATATGTCATGCAAGTAGAAATCAAGAGTTTTCATTCAACTCAATGTAAATCTTAAGGTGGCCCTTAAAATCTTAGTGTTCCTCCTTGAAGAAATGTTATTAACTAACTAACATTTGTTTCTATATATATAAAAAGTGTGTGGATTGTTTTGATTCACTAAAGTTTCTAGATTACTCTTTTATTTTCAATTAAACCAACTTATCATATGCTAAAAGGGCAAACTATACTAATTAATCCACTTGATATATAACTAGTAAGCTAAAAGTGCAAATTAAGCTAAATATCTAAGATATATACAGCCCAAAGTGCAAAATGCAAAAATAAAATAAAAATATAGTAAAAGCAAAAAAAAATGTGCAAGTACTAAAAGATAAAATAAAATACAAAAAATGAACAAAATAAGATAGAAGGGTCTTATAGTGGTTCACCAAAAAATATATGCCAGAGATGGCGACCTCCCCACACTTAAAATATAGCATAGTCCCCGATGCTCACTCAAGCTGGGTATGAAGAAGTGTTATCTCCAGAAGGATGGGCTGCTGGTGTCTTAGTGGTAGGGGGTCTGTCTGCTGAAGGGGAGGCTCAATCTATAGAGGGATCTCCAGTTCAGCTGGATGGATCGGATGGGGCGCCTCATGGCGTGGTGCAGCCTGCTCAGGTGCTGCCTGCGCAGCTTTGGTATGTGCCTCCTCCTCATGATCGCTCGCCTCTTCCTCAGATGTCTCTGATGGTGTATCGGGCTCGGAGGGGATGTCGCCACCGGATCGGATCAACAACTTGAGGTGCTTATAGCGTTGCTACCTCTCATAAAGTCGCCTGTTGCGATGCTCAGACCTCTCAAATTGTTGCTGGTGGCGGCGTTCCATCTGGTCTAAGCGGTCAAAAAGTTGGTGCACCAGAAGATAAACGGGCTTAGGAATAGGTGGGGGTGCAGTGGATGGAGCTGGGGCAGTGGATGCTGAAGGGGCAGCTGAAGACGTAGCTGCCTCAGTAGAGTCAGTGAGAAAAGGAGGTCGGTAGCCTAGAGCCTGAAACTTTCTACTGTGAGGGATGATCTTCCTGCAGTCCGCGGCGGATGGCTTTTCATTAGCAATTTCCCAAGGCACCTCAACTCGGCGACCCAACTGAGTAATTAGGAATGGAAATGGGAGGGTGCCTCTGACATGGACCCTGCCATGTAATACCGAATGAAGCGGGGCAGATATAGGTCCTTACCCTCTATCACACACCAGATGAGGGTAATCATAGCAGCTGGCACCTCTGTCTCATGAGTGCTCGGCATTACGTAGTTACTCAGAATCTGCTGCCAAAGTCGAGCCTCATCATTCAGATACATCAGCCTGATTCCCTTAGGTACCAATGTGCTCTTTCCAATGACCCATGGGACAGAAGGATCAAGAGCTATAGTCCATTTTACTGCATCCCAGTCAAATCTCATGAATCTCATATCCTCTTCAGCCCTTTGGTAACCGTCTGGCTGATTTGATTTAGGTGGGAGCTAGAGGATGTCTTCTATGGCTTCCTCAGTAACCAGAATTCGTTTGCCTCTGAGCTGTACTGCATCCAGGGATGTTTTAAAGTAGTTAGTAGAATTCTCTGACCCAGGATGAGTTGATCTCAGTCAAGTTTCTCTCCAGGAAGAACCAGTCTCTCTGTTTAATTTGGTCTGAAGTGTATTTCTTGAGTTCTTCTGGAATTTTGAGTGTCCTTTCCAGGTATAGCTTCCTGGATGTGGCAAAAACTGGGTACTTCAGCTCACAATATTTATTAGCAAAATTTACCGGGTCAGCCGTAGGTACCAACTGATCAGCATTTTCCTGCGGGGTAAAGTTCTTCTCCCGCTAGGAATCATCATGCAAAATGTCAAGGATGGTCATAGAGGATTCGCCTCTTTTCCTTTTGCCAGTGGTTACTTTGCCTTTTCCTTTGCTTTGAGGGTCAGCCATCCTGAAAAGCAGAAATTCCAGGATATAATTGAAGAACAAAAGCAGAAAAACAAGTAGGCAAATAGAATAATAGCAATATAAGCATAGAGTGGCAAAAGAGCAAGAGAAGCATGAAATGAGTTAAATATATGTGCATTTTGGATTGCCAAAAAGTCTAAAAGAAAAAGTACAATCCAAAATATATGATAAGCGGAATTCAAGTTAATTAGGAAAAACAATGATCATGTCCTAAGTTAGAAAGTTAAAGTAGTCAGGTAAAAAGAGAATTCAGAAAGTTGAAATGGTTAATAGGTGAAAAGGAAGCTAGAAAGTGAAAGCAGTGAGTTAGTAAAAATAAAGTTAAAGTAAGTGGCATGATAATGGGTTTCCTAGCTAACAAGAGATTCACAAATTTAAAGAATAATCAACTTATATTCAAGCAAATATTTCAGTTTATTAATGATAATCCAGATAGATACAAGAGTTGCAAATTAAAATAAAATCATCAATATTGCAGTCTATTAACCAGGGAACCAGAAAGAAATAAGAATGTTAGCCCATGCATTCATGAATTGGTTTGGTTATAGCTAAGTAGTGCAAAATCTAAATCGCCAAAACCAATACATGAATGGGGTAAAAATGAAACAATTTGCAGAAAATTGGGCAGCATTCCGGCTAAAATTGGATGTTCTTGAGAAATAAACAGAAGGAAAAATTAGTTCATATGAGATTAAAAAGTGTTGCAAAGAGTCACAAACAGTAGGAATATTAAAGAACAGTGTAACAGCAGCATGATACCTGAAAGAACAGCATATGAACAGCATCATCATTACAACAAATTCAGAATTGCGAAATAGATAAACAAGTAACAAGAATGGCACACTTATCAGGCCTAAATCCACTAACCACATCTGAGCTACCTAACCACCTAGAATCCACTACAATCATGCATCTCTAACTATCCTAATTTGAATAGAATCTAAAAAATATGCAACTAACTAACAAATGATAGAGGAATCGGTGTTCAACGGAACCTAGTATATGTATGAACAGAGGTATGGATCAGAGAGATGGTGGGCGTATGGTGGTGATGGCGGCAACACGGTGGCGCATGTAGGCAGCGTGGCGGTGATGCATGAGCATCTTGTCTATCTTTTCCTAATGAATTTGCACTTAAATTGTTGAGTTTAATTAAGAATTAATTATATTTTAGCCACTATGGATGCTATTTTGAGTTTTGGGCAATTTTATTTATTTTAGGTAGCATTCGGCGGAATTTGACGGAGTTTCTGCAGCTCAAGAATCAAAAGAGATTTCAGCAAGGAGGGATGCGTACGCGTGATTTGGAGCTTTCCATGGTGACGCGTGCACGTGACTGACACGTACGCGTGATTTGAATGCGTCCGCGTGACTTGCGGAAGAGACTATTGATGCGTACGTGTGACGGACGCGTACGCGTGACATGCGCCATGTGCAGAAAACGTAGAAACCGCTGGGGGTGATTTCTGGGCCCCATTTTAGCACCCAAGTTAGGCGCAGATCCAATAAAGCCAAGTGGTCCCCACGTTATAAGACGCGGAGTAGTTAGTTAATTCTGATTTAATTTCAAATTTGATTTTAAAATAGGAAAAGATATTATCTTAATTTAAAATATTAGATTTTAAATTAATTAGGATTAGTTATAAAAAGGAAAGACTTCTCTTCTATTAGGTACATTACATTAGAGGGATTCCATTAGGGAATTCTATACAAAATTTACATTCTACATACCATGAGCAACTAATCCTTCATTGTTAAGGTTAGGAGTTCTGTCTATTTGTATGGATTTATTCGTTTGATCTTTCTAATTTAATTCATGTCTTGATTTATATTTTAATAATTGTTTTCGTTCTTCATTTTATGAAATATAGGTGGAACGGAAGTATGACCCTCTTTCTATTTGAGTTCTTGTATAACTTGAAAAAGCTCTATACTTGAACAACAGCTTGAAAACATATTCTCCTGAATTCTAATTATCTAGATTTAATGGGATACGTGACATATAATCCTTTTATTCTTTGGGTAATTAGAGTTTTTGTGGCATGCAAACTGGATTTGATCATGTACCCTTTAATTGGAATTAATTGACCGATGAATTGGCAGTTAATGAATTTTAGAGGAGACTAGGAAGGTCTAAGGAATTAGGGTCTAGTCACATATAGTTTGCCATAAATTAAATCCTACATAATTAAAATAGTTAGTAAGAAAAGTTAATCCGGGAAAATAGATAACTCTGAAGCCTTAACTGTTTATCCATATTTTATTCCCAATTTATTTAATTGTCTACACTTTTGATATTTTGAATTCGAACTTAAACCTTTTGAACATCTCAAAACCAATTTCTGCTTGCCCAACAAAGCCAATCAATCAATCATTATTGCTTGATCCATCAATTCTCGTGGGATCGACCCTTACTCACGTAAGGTATTACTTGGTACGACCCGGTGCACTTGCCGGTTAGTAGTGTGCGTTGTAAAATACCGCACCAAGTTTTTGGCGCCGTTGCCGGGGATTGACTGTGATTAACAACTATTAGTTGTTTGATTGCTTAGATTAGGCGTTTTAGTTTTAATTTTATTTAAAAAAATATTTTGATTTATTTTATAAAAAAAATTTAATAAATAAATAGCACCAATATTTTTCTTAATTTCCGAAATTAAGTTTGGTGTTTCCTTGTAGTTTTATTTTAATTCTTTGAATTCTGTTCTTTCTTCTTTGCTTGCTTGTCAAGCACATGGTGCATTTAATCCTTTTTGGTGTTTTGTGCTAAGGAAAAATAATAGAGAGAGATCACATGGATTACTACACACACCCAAGTAGTGATTTATATTATGGTGGATGGAGAAATGATGAGCAGATAACTTATACGCTTTTTGGCACTGTTTTTAGTATGTTTTTAGTACATTTTAGTTAGTTTTTATTATATTTTTCTTAGTTTTTAATTAAAATTCACTTTTCTAGACTTTACTATGAGTTTGTGTATTTTTCTGTGATTTCAGGTATTTTCTGGCTGAAATTGAGGGACCAGAGCAAAAATCTAATTCAGAGGCTGAAAAAGGACTGCAGATGTTGTTGGATTCTGACCTCCCTGCACTCGAAGTGGATTTTCTAGAGCTACAGAAGCCCAATTGGCGCGCTCTTAATTGCGTTGAAAAGTAGACATTCTGGGCTTTTCAGCAATATATAATAGTCCATACTTTGCCCAAGAATTGATGGCCCAAACCGGCGTTCCAAATCAACTTTAGAATTCCCAGCGTTTAACGTCGGAACTGGCACAAAAGTTGGAGTTAAACGCCCATACTGGCACAAAAGCTGGCGTTTAACTCCAGGAAAAGTCTCTACACATGAAAGTTTCAACCCTCAGCCCAAGCACACATCAAGTGGACCCCAGAAGTGGATTTTTACGTCATTTACTCATTCTTGTAAACCTTAGGTCACTAGTTCACTATAAATAGGACTTTTTGCTATTGTATCTTTATCTCATGACACATTACACGTTTCATACTGTATCTTCTACGGCATGAGTCTCTAAACCCCATGGTTGGGGGTGAGGAGCTCTGTTGTGTCTTGATGGATTAATGCAATTACTACTGTTTTTCATTTAATCGCGCTTGCTTCTATTCTAAGATACCACTTGTTCTTCAACCTGATGAATGTGATGATCTGTTACACTCATCACCATTCTCACCTATGAACGTGTGTCTGACAACCACCTCCGTTCTACCTTCGTTTGAGTGTGTATCTCTTGGATTCCTTAAGCAGAATCTTCGTGGTATAAGCTAGAACCCATTGGCAGCCATTCTTGAGAGTCTAGAAAGTCTAAACCTTGTCTGTGGTATTCCGAGTAGGATTCGAGGATTAAATGACTGTGACGAGCTTCAAACTTGCGAGTGTTGGGCATTAGTGACAGACGCAAAAGAATCACTGGATTCTATTCCGACATGATCGAGAACTGACAGATGATTAGCCGTGCAGTGACAGCGTGCGTTGAACATTTTCACTGGGAGGTAGCCATTGACAACGGTGAAACCCAACATACAGCTTGCCATGGAAGGAGCCTTGCGTGCATGAAGAAGAAGACAGTAGGAAAGTAGAGATTCAGAAGATATAGCATCTCCAAAACCTCAACCTGTTCTCCATTACTGCAAAACAAGTATTTATTTCATGTTCTTTTGCTTTTTACAATTAAGTCTGAGAATTATTGATATCCTGACTAAGAGTTACAAGATAACCATAGCTTGCTTCAAGCCGACAATCTCCGCAGGATCGAACCTTACTCACGTAAGGTATTACGTGGACGACCTAGTGCACTTGCTGGTTAGTTGTGTGGAATTGCAAAAGTGTGATTGTGATTTCGTGCACCAAGTTTTTGGCGCCGTTGCCGGGGATTGTTCGAGTTTGGACAACTGACGGTTTATTTTGTTGCTTAGATTAGGAATATTTTATTTTTGTGGTTTAGAGTCTTTTATTTGAGTTTAGTTTTATATTTTAAGTTTGGTGTCAATTGCATGCTTTTATTTTCTTTAAAATTTTCGAAATTTTGCATTAATTTTCAAAATCATATCTTTTTTTATTCAAGTCAAAATTCTAATTTCAAAAATTGATTTTTTTTCAAATCTTTTTCAAAAATAATTTTCAATCATATCTTTTTAATTGCTATTTCAAAATCTTTTTAATTAATTAATTAATTTAGTTTTCAATTTGCTTTGATTTTATTCTCTTTTGGTTTTTGAATTTTTAGTTAATTTTCTATTTATTTTATTTTATTATTTTTTGTTACTCTTAAATAAAAAAAATAATAATAAAATAAAATAATATCCACATCATCTCCCTTTTTCCATCATGGACCTAAGTGGAATTGAGCAGTCCAGAAGGACTCTGGGGTCATATACTAACCCCATTACAGCTGCATATAGGAGTAGCATCTGTATACCTTCCGTTAAAGCAAGTAACTTTGAGCTAAATCCTCAACTCATTATCATGGTGCAGCAAAATTGCCAGTATTCCGATCTTCCACAAGAAGAACCTACTGAGTTTTTGGCAAAGTTTTTACAAATTGCTGACACAGTACGTGATAAAAAAGTGGATCAGGATGTCTACAGATTGTTACTGTTTCCATTTGCTGTAAAAGATCAAGCTAAGAGGTGGTTGAATAACCAACCCACAGCAAGCATAAAAACATGGAGACAGTTATCAGACAAATTCCTGAATCAATTTTACCCTCCAAAAAGGATGACACAGCTAGGGCTGGACATCCAAGGCTTTAAACAAGAGGATAATGAATCCCTTTATAATGCCTGGGAGAGGTATAGAGGTATGCTAAGGAAATTCCCCTCTGAAATGTTTTTAGAGTGGGTACAGTTGGACATCTTCTACTATGGGCTTACAGAAAAAGCTCAGATGTCTTTAGACCACTGAGCTGGTGGATCTATACACATGAGGAAGACGATTGAAGAGGCTCAAGAGCTCATAGATACGGTCGCTAGAAATCAACATCTATACTCAAGCAGTGAGTCCTCTATAAAAGAAGAAGCTATGGCAGTAATTACTGATCCTAATCCTCAAGAACAGATTGTTGAACTTAATCAACAATTACTCCTGATGACAAAACAATTAGCAGAGTTTAAAGAGATGCTCCAAGAAACTAAAAATGCTAACCAGAATATGGAAGCACAATTGAATCAGACAAGACAGTAGCTATCTAAGCAGATAACAGAAGAATGCCAAGCTGTTAAATTAAGGAGTGGGAAGACATTGAATGTATCAACTCAAAGCAGCAGAAAGCCAAGAAAGGAACAACTGACAGAGGATAACCAAACCACTGCCCAAAATCCTTCTGAGGACAGTAAGAGCCTAGAGAGGAATACTTCTGGCATTCAAACGCAAAAAAGGGGGAAAGTTGGCATTAAATGCCCATTCCTTGCCCAGTTCTTGCGTTCAAACGCCAGAATAGGGTGGAAAGCTGGCGTTAAACGCCCATCCTGCACCCAGTCCTGACGTTCAAATGCCAATGAGGAATCAGACACCTGAGAGTGCTGATAGTAACCCCTCTAACAAGGCTTCTCCAACCACCTCTGTAAGGAATAAACCTGCAGCAACTAAGGTTGAAGAATAAAAAGCTAAGATGCCTTATCCTCGAAAACTCCGCCAAGCAGAACAGGATAAACAATTTGCCCACTTTGCAGACTATCTCAGGACTCTTGAAATAAAGATTTCGTTTGCAGAGGCACTTGAGAAAATACCCTCTTATGCTAAGTTCATGAAAGAGATCTTAAGTCATAAGAAGGATTGGAGAGAAACTGAAAAGGTGTTTCTCACTGAAGAATGCAGTGCAGTCATTCTAAAAAGCTTACCAGAGAAGCTTCAAGATCCAGGAAGCTTTATGATACCATGCACATTAGAAGGTGCTTGTACCAAGACAGCCCTATGTGACCTTGGAGCAAGTATCAGCCTGATACCTGCAACCACTATCAAAAAGCTTGGGTTGACTGAAGAAGTCAAACCAACCTGGATATGCCTCCAACTTGCTGATGGCTCCATTAAATATCCATCAGGCATAATTGAAGACATGATTGTCAAGGTTGGGCCGTTTGCCTTTCCCACTGACTTTGTAGTGCTGGAAATGGAGGAGCACAAGAGTGTAACTCTCATCCTAGGAAGACCTTTCCTAGCAACTAGACGCACTCTTATTGATGTACAAAAAGGGGAAGTGACCCTGAGAGTCAATGAGGATGAGTTCAAGTTGAATGCTGTCAAAGCTATGCAGCATCCAGACACATCAAATGACTGCATGAGCGCTGATATTATTGACTCTTTGGTGGAAGAGATCAATATGACTGAGAGTCTCGAATCAGAGCTAGAGGACATCTTTAAAGATGTTCAGCCTGATCAGGAGGAACCAGAGGAAATAAAAGAACCTCTGAAAATTCCTCAGGAAGAGGATAAGCCTCCCAAACCTGAGCTCAAACCACTACCACCATCCCTAAAGTATGCATTTTTGGGAGAAGGTGACACTTTTCCAGTGATCATAAGCTCTGCTTTAAATTCACAGGAAGAAGAAGCACTAATTCAAGTGCTAAGGACACACAAGACAGCTCTTGGATGGTCCATAAGTGATCTTAAGGGCATTAGCCCAGCAAGATGCATGCACAAGATCCTATTGGAGGATAATGCCAAGCCAGTGGTTCAACCACAAAGGAGGCTAAATCCAACCATGAAGGAGGTGGTGCAGAAAGAGGTCACTAAGTTACTAGAGGCTGGGATTATTTATCCTATTTCTGATAGCCCTTGGGTGAGCCTTGTTCAAGTTATCCCCAAGAAGGGAGGCATGACAGTGGTTCATAATGAAAAGAATGAACTAGTTCCTACAAGAACAGTTATAGGGTGGCGTATGTGTATTGACTACAGAAGGCTCAATATAGTCACCAGAAAGGATCATTTTCCTTTACCATTCATAGACCAGATGCTAGAAAGACTAGCGGGTCATGATTATTATTGCTTTTTGGATGGCTATTCAGGCTGCAATCAAATTGCAGTGGACCCCCAAGATCAAGAGAAAATAGCATTCACCTGTCCTTCTGGCGTATTTGCTTACAGAAGAATGCCTTTTGGTCTATGCAATGCACCTGCAACTTTTCAAAGGTGCATGCTATCCATCTTCTCTGATATGGTAGAGAAGTTCCTGGAAGTCTTTATGGATGACTTCTCAGTATTTGGAGACTCATTCAGCTCCTATCTTGATCATCTAGCACTTATCTTGAAAAGGTGCCAAGAGACTAACCTGGTCTTAAATTGGGAGAAATGTCACTTTATGGTGACTACAGAAATTGTCCTTGGGCACAAAATTTCAAGCAAGGGAATAGAGGTGGATCAATCAAAGGTAGAAGTAATTGAAAAATTACCACCACCTGCCAATGTTAAGGCAATCAGAAGCTTTCTGGGGCATGCAGGATTCTACAAAAGGTTTATAAAGGATTTTTCAAAAATTGCAAAACCTCTAAGCAACCTGCTAGCTGCTGACACACCATTTGTGTTTGACACAGAGTGTCTGTAGGCGTTTGAGACCCTGAAAGCCAAGCTGGTCACAGCACCAGTCATTTCTGCAACAGACTAGACATTACCATTCGAACTAATGTGTGATGCCAGTGACCATGCTATTGGTGCAGTGTTGGGACAGAGGCACAACAAGCTTCTGCACGTTATTTATTATGCTAGCCGTGTTCTAAATGACGCACAGAAGAATTACACAACCACAGAAAAAGAGTTACTTGCAGTGGTTTATGCCATTGACAAGTTTAGATCCTATTTAGTAGGATCAAAAGTGATTGTGTACACTGACCATGCTGCTCTTAAATACTTACTAACAAAGCAGGATTCAAAACCCAGGCTCATAAGATGGGTGTTGCTTCTCCAAGAGTTTGATATAGAAATAAGAGACAGAAAAGGGACAGAGAACCAGGTAGCTGATCACTTGTCCCGGATAGAACCAGTAGCTGGGGCATCCCTCCCCTCTACTGAGATCTCTGAGACATTTCCAGATGAGCAACTCTTTGCCATTCAGGAAGAACCATGGTTTGTAGACATTGCAAACTATAAAGCTGTGAGGTTCATACCCCAGGAGTACAGCAGGGTGCAAAGAAAAAAATTAATTTCAGATGCCAAGTACTACCTATGGGATGAGCCATATATCTCTTTAAGAGATGTGCAGACGGAATAATCCGCAGATGTGTACCTAGAGAGGAAGCACAAAGGATCCTATGGCATTGCCATGGATCACAGTTTGGGGGACATTTCGGAACTGAGCGAACAGCCACTAAGGTCCTCCAATGTGGCTTCTACTGGCCTACTCTCTATAGGGATGCCCGAGAGTTTGTGCGTAACTGTGACAGTTGCCAAAGAGCTGGTAACTTGCCTCATGGTTACGCCATGCCTCAACAAGGGATCTTAGAGATTGAATTGTTTGATGTATGGGGTATTGACTTCATGGGTCCCTTCCCACCATCATACTCAAACACTTATATTCTGGTGGTAGTAGACTATGTATCTAAATGTGTAGAAGCAATTGCCACACCCAATAATGATACCAAGACCGTGCTGAAATTCCTCCAGAAACACATCTTCAGCAGGTTTGGTGTTCCCAGAGTACTAATCAGTGATGGGGGCACTCATTTCTGCAATAAACAGCTGTACTCTGCTATGGTCTGATATGGAATTAGCCACAAAGTAGATACTCCGTATCATCCACAGACAAATGGGCAAGTTGAAGTCTCTAATAGAGAGCTATAAAGAATCCTGGAATGGACTGTAATTGCCCGTAGAAAGGATTGGGCAAAGAGCTTGGATGATGCTCTGTGGGCATACAGAACAGCATTCAAGACTCCTATAGGAAACTCTCCATACCAACTTGTGTATGGCAAGGCCTGTCATCTGCCCGTAGAACTGGAACATAAAGCCTACTGGGCAACCAGATTCCTAAACCTGGATGCTAAGTTAGCTGGTGAAAAAAGATTGCTCCAGCTAAATGAGCTAGAGGAATTCAGACTCAGTGCCTTTGAAAATGCAAAAATTTATAAGGAAAAGGCAAAAAAGTGGCATGACAAGAAGTTGTCATCCAGAGTCTTTGAGCCAGGACAAAAAGTTCTGCTCTTCAACTCTAGGCTTAGACTATTCCCAAGAAAACTGAAATCCCGGTGGAAGGGCCCGTATGTGATTACAGGAGTGTCACCATATGGATATGTTGAGCTTCAGGATATTGATTCTGACAAAAAGTTCATTGTTAATGGATAGAGGATCAAACATTATCTTGAAAGCAATTTTGAGCAGGAATGCTCAAAACTGAGGCTTGAATGAGTCTCAGTAAAGGTCCAACTAAAGACAATAAAGAAGCACTTGCTGGGAGGCAACCCAGTCATTAGCAGGTTATTTATTTTACTTAATAAAAGTTTGATATATATTCTTCAAGGTTGATCATCGAAATTGAAGGAATTCACAGAGTCAAAGAAGGATTCAGTGAAAAAAGTAGAGAAAAGGAGCTTGCTGGCAAGAAAATGCCAGTAAAGGGCACTCTGTGCGTTAAACGCCAGAATGGATACCATTCTGGGCGTTTAACGCCAGTAAAGGCACCATTTTGGGCGTTAAACGCCAGAATGGGCACCATTCTGGGCGTTTAACGCCAGAATGGGCACCATTCTGGGCGTTTAACGCCAGAATTGCAGCATCCTGGACGTTCAGCAAAACGCCCAGTGATAAAGGGGTTTCTGGCATTTAACGCCAGCCAGGGTGCCTGGCTGGGCGTTAAACGCCCATAATGGCCAACAATTGGGCGTTAAACGCCAGAATGGATACTATTCTGGGTGTATAACGCCAGAAAAGCAGGGGAAGGAGATTTTGCTTTCCACTTCAAATTTTTTCACACTTTCATGTTTTGACCCATAATTTTCTACATAAACATGTTACAAATTTTCATCATTCGCCCTCAAATTTCAAAAATCCAACAATTTTCTAAATTATTTCTCAAATCTCTTTCAAATCCTTTCCAAATCTTCTTCAAAAACTCAAGTATTTTCTCAAATTCTTTCCATATCTTCTCAAATCTCTTTCAAAACTTTTGAAATCCCTCCCCCTCCCTTATAAATACACATTTGGCCATCCCCCTCTCTTCACCATTCGAATTTTCTTCTCCTCCTCTCTCTCCCCTTTCCTTTCTTTTGCTTGAGGGCAAGCAAACCTCTAAGTTTGGTGTGCTTTTTCATGATCACTAAGCTAAGGCTAATCAAGACCATGGCTCCTAAAGGAAAACAAACCAATTCAAGAGGCAAGAAAGAGAATACTCCAAAGAATCTTTGGAGTCAAGAGAAGTTCTTAACCAAAGAACATGCAGACCATTACCACAAAATAATGGGTATAAGGTCAATGATCCCGGAAGTTAAATTCGATCTGAAAGAAGACAAATATCCGAAGGTCCAAGAGCAAATTCGAAATAGAGGATGGGAAATTCTAGCCAATCCTGAGACAAAGGTTGGAAGAAACATGGTTCAGGAATTCTACTTAAATCTGTGGCTGACAGATAAGCAGAGAATGACTGGAACTGCTTTCCATACCTTCAGAACCATGGTCAGAGGGAGAACTATTTACTTCCATCTGGACAAAATAAGAGAGGTCTTCAAACTACCTCAACTACAAGATGATCCTGAATCCTTTAATAGGAGAATGGTGAGAGCAGATAAGGGGTTGGATCAAGTTCTAGAGGACATATGCCTCCCTAGAACTAAGTGGATAACCAATTTAAAAGGTGTCCCAAACCAACTCAAGAGGGGAGATCTCAAACCAGTTGCAAGAGGTTGGCTAGACTTCATCGGCATTCTATATTGCCCACTAGTAACCGTTCTGAGGTAACTATCAAGAGAGCAGTGATGATTCATTGCATTATGCTGGGAAAAGAAGTGGAGATTCATCATCTGATTTCTTGTGAGATTTACACAATTGCAAACAAGAACTCCACTGAAGCCAAACTGGCTTACCCAAGCTTAATCTCTTTGCTATGTAAAGATGCTGGGGTGAGGATGGGAGTAGATGAATTCATCCCAATTGAACATCCAATCACTAAGAAGTCAATGGAAGGACAAATGCAAGATAACTCTATCAAAAGGAGGGCGCAGGAATTCCTCCCTGAACTTCCTGAATTTGACTACTGGGCCCACCTAGAAGCATATGTTGCCAAGCTGTAAGAAGCTATGGAACAAATTAAGGAAGAATAGTAGAATCAAAACTGCATGCTCTACAAATTGCTGAAGGAACAAGAGAAGCAGGGGAATGAGTTACAGGAGCTGAAGCACCAGAAGCTCTCCCTTGAAGGGTCAAACACCCCACAAGTTGAGGGAGCATCCACTTCTCAAAATTAAGGTTGTTGAGTCCTAACTCTATGATAACCTTTATCATTAGGAATCTATTTTAGAGTCATTTAAATTTCTGTTTTTAATTTTCTGTTTTCTATTACTATTGGTCTTATCTTATATTTATTTTTGAGTCTTGTTCTTATTCCATGATTAATAAAATTTAAAGTTCATGTCTTAAAGCTATGAATGTACTATCAATCCATCACCTCTCTTAAATGAAAAATGCTTTAATCACAAAAGAACAAGAAGTACATGATTTCGAATTCATCTTTGAAACTAGTTGAATTAGTTTGATGTGGTGACAATACTTTATGTTTTCTGAATGAATGTTTGAACAGTGCATATGTCTTTTGAATTTGTTGTTTAAAGAATGTGAAATTGTTGGCTCTTGAAAGAATGATGGAAAAGGAGAAATGTTATTGAGGATCTGAAAAATCATCAAATTGATTCTTGAAGCAAGAAAAAGCAGTAAATACAAAAAAAAAAAGAGAGAGAGCAAGCAGAAAAAGCCAATAGCCCTTAAAACCAAAAGGCAAGGATACTAAAAAGGATCCAAGGCTTTGAGCATCAGTGGATAGGAGGGCCTAAAGGAATTAAATACTGGCCTAAGTGGCTAAACCAAGCTGTCCCTAACCATGTGCTTGTGGCGTGAAGGTGTCAAGTGAAAAGCTTGAGATTGAGCGGTTAAAGTCGTGTTCCAAAGAAAAAAGAGTGTGCTTAAGAACCCGGGACACCTCTAATTGGGGACTCTAGCAAAGCTGAGTCACAATCTGAAAAGGTTCACCCAGTTATGTGTCTGTGGCATGTATGTATCCGGTGATAATACTGGAAAACAGAGTGCTTTGGGCAACGGTCAAGACTCATAAAGTAGCTGTGTTCAAGAATCAACAAACTTAACTAGGAGAATCAATAACACTATCTGAATTCTGAGTTCCTATAGATGCCAATCATTCTAAACATCAAAGGATAAAGTGAGATGCCAAAACTGTTCAGAGGCAAAAAGCTATTAGTCCATCTCATCTAATTGGAGCTAAGTTTCATTAATATTTTGGAGTCTATAGTATGTTCTCTTCTTTTTATCCTATTTTATTTTCATTTGCTTGGAGACAAGCAACAATTTAAGTTATGTTTTGTGATGAGTGGACAATTTATACACTTTTTGGCACTGTTTTTAGTACGTTTTTAGTACATTTTAGTTAGTTTTTATTATATTTTTCTTAGTTTTTAATTAAAATTCACTTTTCTGGACTTTACTATGAGTTTGTGTGTTTTTCTGTGATTTCAGGTATTTTCTGGCTGAAATTGAGGGACCTGAGCAAAAATCTGATTCAGAGGCTGAAAAAGAACTGCAGATGCTGTTGGATTCTGACCTCCCTTCACTCGAAGTGGATTTCCTGGAGCTACAGAAGCCCAATTGGCGTGCTCTCAATTGCGTTGGAAAGTAGACATCCTGGACTTTTCAGCAATATATAATAGTTCATACTTTGCCCAAGAATTGATGGCCCAAACCGGCGTTCCAAATCAGCTTCAGAATTCCCGGCGTTTAACGCCGGAACTGGCACAAAAGTTGGAGTTAAACGCCCAAACTGGCACAAAAGCTGGCGTTTAACTCCAGGAAAAGTCTCTACACATGAAAGCTTCAACGCTCAGCCCAAGCATACACCAAGTGGGCCCCGGAAGTGGATTTTTACGTTATTTACTCATTCTTGTAAACCTTAGGTCACTAGTTCACTATAAATAGGATTTTTTGCTATTGTATCTTTATCTCATGACACATTACACGTTTTATACTGTATCTTCTATGGCATGAGTCTCTAAATCCCATGGTTGGGGGTAAGGAGCTCTGTTGTGTCTTGATAGATTAATGCAATTACTACTGTTTTTCATTCAATCACGCTTGCTTCTATTCTAAGATACCACTTGTTCTTCAACCTGATGAATGTGATGATCCATGACACTCATCACCATTCTCACCTATGAACGTGTGTCTGACAACCACCTCCGTTCTACCTTCGTTTGAGTGTGTATCTCTTGGATTCCTTAAGCAGTGTCTTCATGGTATAAGTTAGAACCCATTGGCAGCCATTCTTGAGAGTCTGGAAAGTCTAAACCTTGTCTGTGGTATTCCGAGTAGGATTCGAGGATTGAATGACTGTGACGAGCTTCAAACTCGCGAGTGTTGGGCGTTAGTGACAGACGCAAAAGAATCACTGGATTCTATTCCGACATGATCGAGAACCGACAGATGATTAGTCGTGCGGCGACAGCGTGCGTTGAACATTTTCACTGAGAGGATGGGAGGTAGCCATTGACAACGGTGAAACCCAACATACAGCTTGCCATGGAAGGAGCCTTGCGTGCATGAAGAAGAAGACAGTAGGAAAGTAGAGATTCAGAAGATATAGCATCTCCAAAACCTCAACCTGTTCTCCATTACTGTAAAACAAGTATTTATTTCATGTTCTTTTGCTTTTTACAATTAAGTCTGAGAATTATTGATATCCTGACTAAGAGTTACAAGATAACCATAGCTTGCTTCAAGCCGACAATCTCCGTGGGATCGACCCTAACTCACGTAAGGTATTACTTGGATGACCCAGTGCACTTGCTGGTTAGTTGTGTGAAATTGCAAAAGTGTGATTGTGATTTCGTGCACCAAGGAACTATCCAAATTTTGGTTGGCAGAGTCAAAACCAAAGAAACTTCAATCCTCCATGTTCCAACTATCAAGAGCCACCACCTCCATATTCATACCACGAACCACCATCTCCATATTCATACTAAGAACTACCACCTTTCTATCCATATCAAGAACCATCATCCTTCTACCCATATCAAAAGTCACCATCTTCCTATTCATCTCAAATACCATCAGATCTTGAGCTCTTCATGAAAGAATGCCTACATGATATAAAGACAAGTGTCAAAAATATAGAGAAACATGTGCAGTCAATTATCAAGTCACAAGAAGAGGAGCAAGCAAATTCCTTCTCAAGAGATATAATGCAAGATCTTATGGAAGAAAGTGAGGAAATTAATCAAAGGAGTTTATACTCCAGTGAACCAGAGAACTTATGGAAGAGGAAGATGCAAAAGCAAAAGAGGAAGATGCACCCACAAAGGAGGAAGATGCACAACCTCCTATGCCCTTGGTAAGCAATGAAGAAGAGATTGAATTAGAAGAAAGCTACCAAGAGGAAGAGGTTGAAATTAAGGAAGCTTACAAAGAAATAGAAGAATTCAAGGAAGAAGACAAGGGAGTGGAATTTGCAAGACCTCTCCCAAAGTCATCACCATCCAATACAACATTCAAGTGGATAAAATTCCTACCCTTAATCCTTACATTCCCACTTGAATATGGGCTACTAGAGACGGATGGTCAACTTAGAGCACTTTGTGGTATTAAGCGTAAGAGGAAGATGGTTAGTGGCAAGAGATGTCAAGCAAGGTTCAATATGGTTGCATGCTCCAAATTGAAGTGCAAGGATTGGTGTAGAGCTCACTTGAACGGGTCTAGAAGGTTGCTTGGATGTCTCTGTGAGAATTTAGATTGCTTGCCACCCAGTGGGAACAATGGTGATACACAAGAAGACGGGTGTAAAAGCAAGGTCTGGGACCCTGGAATTCATTCCCACAATCAACACTCTTGGGACTTTGTCACTTGCTTCAGCTTGTTCAAAGGTGTTATGCGCCTGGCTTGGGATCCCGGTAGCCATTATAATTACAAACATTGGTGGAGATTCCTGGATCAGTACAAGCACAAGCCACCATGACAAGGAGCTCACCACATGTCCAACTTAAGGACTTTAACTAAAAGTGCTTGGTGGGAGACAACCCACCATGGTATGATTGTTTCTTTTTAGTCTTAGTTGTTTTTCATAGTAGTAGTTTTCTTATTTAATTTTTATTAAGTTCTTACTAATTTTCTGATCATGCAGCTATTTTAGAACAGGAACCAGATAACTTAAAAAAAACTTGCATACGATGCGCAAGCGTCAATGACGCGAACGCGTCGATCATGTGTGAGTGAATAAAAATAAATTTGACAGAGAGTTGTGTGGGAGTGGTGCAGGAATGGAGCCTTTCGCACAAATGATCCCACGCGTTCACGTACCCCACGCGTTCGCGTACCCCACGCGTTCGCGTCGTTTGTGATTTTCGTCAGTCACGTGGGCGCGTCACCGATGCGAACGCGTGACCTGCCAATTCGACATAAAAGAATGTTTAGGCAGAGAGTTGTGCTGGCTTGGGGCAGAAAGTGTGCTAAAAGCACAAATTAGATCACGCAGACGCGTGACTGACGCGTTTGCGTCAGTCACACATATGGCCATGCACGCGAGCTCGTTCATGACGCAAACACGTCGTATGAATAATTGGCTCCCAAGCCCTGTGAACAGAGAGTCGCGCGGGCGTGCGGCTGGCTTCGCGCAAATTGCACAAAAAAACCAGGGCACGCAGACGCGTGCCTGACGCTAACGCATCATTAAGAACATTCGCGACCCACGCGTTCGCGTGCTGCACGCGTCCGCGTCGCTTGCGCCGCCCAGTTTTCTTTCTCTCTCTCTCCCAATCCTAATTCTCTCTTATTCTTTTTTCCTTTTATTTTTTTTCCTCATAATATTTGTCTCTTCTATTTTTAGTTCTTCTTTGCTTGAGGACAAGCAAACCTTTAAGTTTGGTGTTGACGCTGCGCCTATTGGTTTTCTGGCACAAAAGGGAGGCGAATCATTTTCACTGAGGAGCACAACCTGAAGAATAAAGCGACAGCTAGGATAACTAAGGTGGTTGAGTTCTTTTCATTTTTATTCCTCCCCTCTTTTTCTATGTTATGTTCCGATTTTCTGCTATTTTACTTTGTCTGTTGCATGATCTTTTATTAGTTAGAATCCCAGGATTAGTTTTCTTTTAATTGCTTTAATGCTAAAAAGATGTTTCATGTACCACTCACTGAACTTGAATCTAAAAAGAAAAGAAAAAAAGTGATGTATTGCATGAGAAATTGAGTTAATTTTAAGAATAGTCTGATTTACATAAATGTGGTGGTATTAATTGTAATTTTGAATGCATGATATGAACAGTACATACTTGAATTTGAATAAAGGGATGTTGATGTATAACGAACATGAATTTAGAGAATTATTATGACTTCTCTGAAATAAACAAAAATTTAATTCTTGAAGCAAAAGAAATAGCAAAAGAACAAAATCATTATATAAATAAATAAATAATAATAAAAGCAAGGTCCAAGGCTCTGAGCATCAATGACTAGGGAGGTCGGACATGATTAAAAGCAAAAAGAGTTGTTTCCCTAGTCATATGCTTGTGGTGTGATTGTGTCAAGTAATCCTTGAGACAGAACACTTAGAGTCGAGACCAAGTGCGTTTAATAGAGTATGCCAAAGGCTTTATGTACCACTGTCTGGGAGTAATTAAACGAAAAATCAGAACTCAAAGAGAGTTCTCCAGTTAAGTGCTTGTGGTGTTTCTGTATCAAGTAAAGCTTGAGACAAAACATTTAAAGTCACGGCTAGGCTCAAAGGTGCAAAGCACCAAAGAAAAATAAATTAAAGTAAATTTTTCTGTGTTCAAGGATTAAACTGAAATATAAAGATCAGAGAATTCATAATATTATCCGGATTCTAATTCCAGATGACAGTGACATTCTTCTTATTCAAAGGAGAGTGAGATGCCAAATCTATTCAGGATTGCAGTTATAAACCCTACTATAACAAGAGACACAAGCTTAATCGAACTCTCATTCTCGTGCAAATTCACATCCTAAGCTTATATTAGTTTTCGTTGCTTGGGGACAAGCTACAATTTAAGTTTGGTGTTGTGATGCGTGAGCATCTTGTCTATCTTTTCCTAATGAATTTGCACTTAAATTGTTGAGTTTAATTAAGAATTAATTATATTTTAGCCACTATGGATGCTATTTTGAGTTTTGGGCAATTTTATTTATTTTAGGTAGCATTCGACAGAATTTGACGGAGTTTCTGCAGCTCAAGAATCAAAAGAGATTTCAGCGAGGAGCGACGCGTACGCATGATTTGGAGCTTTCCATGGCGACGCGTACGCGTGACTGATGCATACGCGTGATTTGAAGATTTGCTCAGCGACGCGGACGCATGACCGACGTGTCCGCGTGACTTACGGAAGAGACTATCGACGCTTACACGTGACATGCGCCATGTGTAGAAAACGTAGAAACCACTGGGGTGATTTCTGGGCCCCATTTTAGCACCCAAGTTAGGCGCAGATCCAGTAAAGCCAAGTGGTCCCCACTTTACAAGATGCGGAGTAGTTAGTTAATTCTGATTTAAATTCAAATTTGATTTTAAAATAGGAAAAGATATTATCTTAATTTAAAATATTAGATTTTAAATTAATTAGGATTAGTTATAAAAAGGAAAGACTTCTCTTCTATTAGGTACATTACATTAGAGGGATTCCATTAGGGAATTCTATACAAAATTTACATTCTACATACCATGAGCAACTAATCCTTCATTGTTAAGGTTAGGATCTCTGTCTATTTGTATGGATTTATTCGTTTGATATTTCTAATTTAATTCATGTCTTGATTTATATTTCAATAATTGTTTTCGTTCTTCATTTTACGAAATATGGGTGGAACGGAAGTATGACCCTCTTTCTATTTGAGTTCTTGTATAACTTGGAAAAGCTCTATACTTGAACAACAGCTTGAAAACATATTCTCCTGAATTCTAATTATCTGGATTTAACGGGATACGTGACATATAATCCTTTTATTCTTTGGGTAATTAGAGTTTTTGTGGCATGCAAACTGGAATTTGATCATGTACCCTTTAATTGAAATTAATTGACCAAGGAATTGGCAGTTAATGAATTTTAGAGGAGACTAGGAAGGTCTAAGGAATTAGGTTCTAGTCACATATAGTTTTCCATAAATTAAATCCTACATAATTAAAATAGTTAGTAAGAAAAGTTAATCCGGAAAAATAGATAACTCTGAAGCCTTAACTGTTTATCCATATTTTATTCCCAATTTATTTAATTGTCTACACTTTTGATATTTTGAATTCAAACTTAAACCTTTTGAACATCTCAAAACCAATTTCTGCTTGCCCAACTAAGCCAATCAATCAATCATTGTTGCTTGATCCATCAATCCTCGTGGGATCGACCCTTACTCACGTAAGGTATTACTTGGTACGACCCGGTGCACTTGCCGGTTAGTAGTGTGGGTTGTAAAATACCGTACCAGGCGTCGGTCCGTGGTGGAGGCAAGGGCGGTTCGGTGGTTGGGTTAGGGTCAAGGGACGTATGGAGGGGAAAAAAGGGGGTGACGGGTTGGGGGTGGTGGATTGTGGGTGACCGGTGGTGATGGGAGGCGGCTCAGGTAGTGGCAGCTTGGGTAGGGGCAGTGGTGGAGGGGGTGGAAAAGAAGGAAAGGAGGTGAGGGGAGAAGAAGAGAAGAAAAAAGAGAGAAGGGGTGTCGCGGTGGTGGCGAGGTGGCTGGTAGGTGGTGGTTGGTTGCAAAGGAGGGGGATGCAGAGGATGAAGGAAGAGGGGGTTTGGGACGCGATGGGGTTAGGGTTCGCGTGATTTGGGTTTAGTTATTTCAAATCCACACGAACGCGTAGAGCACGTGATCGCGTGATTGGGCGAGATGGGGTTGATGCGGTCGCGTTATTGAATCGATCGCGTTAGTTGGGTAGGGGATAAGTGACGCGGAAGCGTAAAGCACGCGAACGCGTCATTGTGAATTGTGTTAGACGCACAGTTCCAGCGTCATTTTGGCACAACTCTCTGTTTCTATTTAGAGGGGCCATAATATCCGCGCGACGCGGATCTGTCGCTCACGCTTTCGCGTGGGATAAGTGTTGTGCAAGTGACGCGTTTGCGTTTGCGTTCGCACACCAGCCGCACGATTCCAGCCCAACTTTCTGGGCATTGGATCTTTACGCCGATTTTCGCCTACGCGTGGCCTGCGCGCTCACGTGGGGTGATTTTTTTATGCAGTATGTAGAATGCAATGAATGTTATGCACAATTCTAGGTTCAATTATAATTCAAAAACAGACTAAACTAAAAAAAAGAATGATCATACCATGGTGGGTTGTCTCCCTCCTAGCACTTTTGGTTAAAGTCCTTAAGTTGGACATTTGATGAGCTTCCTGTTATGGTGGCTTGTGCTTGTATTCATCCAAAAATCTCCACCAATGTTTGGAATGCCAACAGCCTCCGGGGTCCCAAATAAGGCACGTAAAGCCCTTATGTGAGTTCAAACAGGCGTCAAGGCTCCCGGGGTGTTGAATGTCAGAATAGATTCCAGGATCCCAAACTTTACTTTTACACGCATTTTTGTTTTGGTCTGCATTTTTCCAGCTGGGTGGTGAGCAATCTGAATTCTCACTACAGTGACCAAACAGCTTCCGAGACCCATTCAATTGAGCTTGACACCAATCCTTGCACTTCATATTGAAGCATGGAACCTTATTAGATTTTGCATACCAACTCTGAGTACGATCTATTTTCCTCTTACTCTTGAAGCCACAGAGAGCTCTAAGCTGGCCATCTATTTCAAGCAAGCCATATTCAAGTGGAAAAGTAAAGATAAAAGTCAAAGATTTTACCCACTTGAAGTTGGAGTTGGGTGGTAGTGGCCTTGGGATAGGTGTTTCCAGTGGTTCTACAAGCTCTACTCCTTTGTATTCCTCTGTGAATTCCTCCACTTCTTTGCAAACTTCTTCAATTTCAACCATGTCTTGATCAAAGTCCTCGATTTCTTCCTCATCACTAAAGTAATAAGTTGGAGGTTGAGAAAAGTCTACCTCAGCATTGTCTTCGTATTCACTTGGGGAAGGTTCTTCTGTCTCAAAGAAGTCACTTGCGGATGCCAGTTCATTACTAGGAGAACTTGACTCGTGATTATCATTATCAAGGAAACTCGCGTCTTGGGTTGTTCCGTCCAGTTCTTCATAAGATACCTGCTTTGGGGATTGTGCACTATCCTCCTTAGCATCAACTGTAATTTCCTTGACGGAATTTTCCATAACTCTGGACACCCATGGAGGTTCAGCATCTCCTAAGTCTTCAACAAATTATGGTTTTTCTTGGATAATTTGGGCTTCCTCTAATTGTTCCAATACAAATTGATGCTCCTTACTGTCCACCAGAGTTTCTAGGATCTCCTTCATGCTATGTTCTTCATGAGATTGCCCACATGAAGCCATGGGGGTTCCTTGAGTATCCGAACATCGGGGAGGAAATCGACTTATCGCTTGGTCTAGTTGGCGAAGGGTTGCATTAAGTTTTTCCACTGTTTCCTTGAAACGCTCCCTTGATTCTTGAGGTGATGGATATGGACATGGTACATAGGGAAGTGGCGGTTCTTGGGAGTAATTATATTGGAATTGGGGTGGATAAGGGTCATACGTGGGTGAATGATGAAAAGGGGCTTGTGAGTATGGTGGTCCAAAGCTATGTTGAAGAGATGGTTATAAGCATAAGGTGGGGCTTGTTGGTAACTACAAGGGGGTCCACCATATCTATTGTCTTGGTAGGCATTGTAGCATGGTCTTCGTTCATGGTGTCGTGGAAGGTGTTGTTGACTAAAGGGTTGATCAGATCCTCGCGGCTCTGTCCATCTTTGATTGCCTTGACCGTGATGTATGTTCCTGTTATTGCTTCAATTCCTTTCAACAAAATTAGCACCAAACTCAAAGCGAGAGGGGTGATAACTCATAGTGGCTAATAGAAATAAAAAGGGAAAACAAAAACAAATAAACAAGTAAAAGAAAAATATTTACAATAACTAATAATAAGGCACACGTTTGTAATTCCCCGGGAATGGTGCCATTTTTGACGATCGGATTTTCTATCGGTAGAGAAATATAAAAATATAATCGCATTGTAAGTATAGTTTCTAAACCAACAGAGAATCCTTTCATACAAAAGTTTTGTTTGTCATTTGAGCAAACCCAATAAAAATAAATAACCGAAGTATTCAAACCTTGGGTCGTCTTCTCAAGAAATTGCAGGGAAGTATAATTTATTATTGGTTATGGAAAAAGATATATTTTTGGGTTTTTTTGAAATAGCGAACAAGTAATTTAAATAGCAAGAAAAATAAATGAATAATTAAGAAAAATCATGGCGAGGTATGAGAATTAGAATTCCTATCCTAGTTATCCTTATCAATGGTTATGAGAAT
Source organism: Arachis hypogaea (assembly GCF_003086295.3). NCBI lineage: Eukaryota > Viridiplantae > Streptophyta > Magnoliopsida > Fabales > Fabaceae > Arachis > Arachis hypogaea. Next base: position 41,652,993 of record NC_092037.1, read on the forward strand.
TATATTTTGCTCCCACTAAGTCAAGTGGTTAAACTAAATTAACATCTAAAGTCCTAGTCAACTCCTAAGGAAAGACTAGAGTTATAGGAATCTAAATCAATAAGCAAAGATATTAATTGTCAATCACAATGAGTCTGAAAACTCAAGAGTTACTAATTAATCAACCAAAGCCAAGAATGTAGAAAGCTAAATAAAAATCATATATCTAAAAATACCTCAAATTGCATTAATTAAGAAAATCCTAACATGTAAAGTTCATAAGCCAATTTGGCAACATAAATCAAATTAAAGCATTAGAGTATCTAAGAATGGAAGAGGAACATAAATTAAAGTGACATTGAACCTGTAATTGAAGAGGTCATAGCTTAAACATAATAAAAATCCTAAATCCTAATCCTAAGAGAGAGGAGAGAACCTCCCTCTCTAAAAACTACATCTAATCCTAAAATTGTGAATTATGTCAATGAGAAGTTGTATGAATTGTTTTTTTAGGAATGGATGTATTTCTCCACTTTATAGCCTCTAATCTGTGTTTTCTAGGCTTAGATTTGGACCAAAAAGGGTCCAGAAATCGCTGGGGACGATTTCTGCAATTTTCTGCACATGGGGTCCGTCACGCGTTTGCGTGAGTCACGTGTCTGCGTCATTTGGAGTTTTATTCTTCCGTGCGTCCGCGTCAGTCACGCGTTCGCGTCAATTGCGTTCTGCTCAAGGCAAGCATCCGCGTCGTCCATGGGTTCGCGTCGATGCTTTTTGCACTAAGCACGTGTCTGCGTCGTCCGCGTGTTCGCGTCGCTTCTTTTCTTCAAAAACTCCAGTTTGTGTGTTCCTTCCATTTTTGTATGTTTCCTTTCTATCCTCTAAGCCATTCCTGCACTATAAAGCCTGAAAGTACTCAACACACAGATCATGGCATCAAATAGTAATAAAGGATAATTAAATTTAATATTTCTAAAGCATAGGAAACATGTTTCCACATATGTCATATCATAAGGAAGGAATTGTAAAACCATGCAAATTCATATGAATAAGTGGGTGAAGAATTGATAAAATCATTTAATTGAGCACAAGATAAATCATAAAATAGTGGTTTATCAATCCTCATGGTAGCTGGGCATACCAACAAGAGTATGAACAATCAAGTGAAATGAACTATTTCACAGAGCCACAAAGTGACTCATATTGCTATGATACTGACATAAATTGTGGCTGGGAAGGGAATTTCAATGTTTCATCTTCTGTTCATCAAGGAACATCATCATTTGATTGTGCTGTCAATACATACATGGAAAATTGTTCCCCAATGCCACAAGATGATTCATACTGTGATGAATTCAATAATTCTTCAAGTTGTGCTTGAGAGAATCAAAACCAGAAAGCATTTGACAATTCATACTCCACTTATCAAGAACTATCATCACTTGAGCAAACCTTCAATTCATTCATGGAAAGCTATCAAACCTCAACTCCCAGTTTTTTATCTGAACATTCTTCATCACTTAATTGTCCCTTGACACAAAATCTCTTCCAAAACTCACAGTCCACACAAACTTCCATGAACCAAAGCCTCTCAAGGCTTGAAACCATGCTTGAAAAATATGAAAGAGAAGTACAGAGGTCCTGGAATGACTAAGAAAACTCCCTCAAAAACATGGAAGTGCTGCTAAATCAAATGTTAAGTGCAAAGGAAGCAGTGGAGGATCAAGAAAGTAAGGAAGACACTCAAGAGAAGTCACACTCGATTGAAGCAGAGAAGTGCATAGAGGAATGGCTCATGGAACAACCAATTCAAAAGGCTTTTGATGAAGAAAACACTCTAACAATCACACAACCACCAAGTCTTGATATCCAAGAAGTGAAGGCAACTAACAAGAGCACCAAGCTTACCCCTGATCCAGCAAGCAAGCTCAACCAGGCCATTTACAGAAAGAAGCTTGCTGAGAGGAGACCAAGAAAGAGGACATTAGCTGGTTCATCTCTCCCCTTGAGGTCATTCCTCTTAACAAACTGAAAGAAGAGGAAGAAAGTGAAGAACAACATGTCAAGCTAATGACACTAAAAGAGCGCTTGTTGGGAGGTAACCCAACCTTTGCTTTATTTGGCATATGATTACATTCTAAGTTTAGTGTTACCATGCAACAATTTGTTTTCAATCCATCTGGGTGATTGCATCAATTCTAATTGAAAGTGTCATACTAAGATTCTAAGTTTGGTGTGCCACTTATTTTTATATGAAATTTATTCAGCAACACCACTTGTCTGCATAATCATAATGCCCTTTGCAGTGTTATTTTTCTTCTTAGTTGGAAAATTTTTGTTTTCTCTTTGTTTTAGTCATTCCCTTGTTTTTAATGCTTTCTTTTATTAACTGTTTTTGTTAATACATCACTAAGAGATCCTTATTCATGACAGATTCTTGGCTTGGTGATTGTATTTAACATATAACAATTCCCTTTGTTTATATTTAGTTCAAATAAATTGACATAGGATTGCATTCTAAGTTTGGTGTTGCTATGCAACAAAATTTGTTTCCAATCCACACTAGATACTTGCATCAATTCCAAGTGAGTGTGTCACACTAAGTTTGGTGTGCCACTTACTTTCTTTATGAAATGTATCATGCACACCCTCTATGTTTGCAATTACAATGTCTCTGTTCCCTGTGCCTTGATTGTTATCTTTAATTCTGCTTGCTTAAAACACATGTGTTACTAACATTTTATTATTTAAGACATTCATGATCCATGTTAGCCCCATAGCCATTCTTCTAATTGTTGCTTAAGGATGAGCAAGCATTCTGAGTTTGGCAAGGGAAAGGGAAGAATGGAAGAAAAATGACAATAATAGAGAAGATGAATTACAAGGTTGTAAAGTTCCTTTTTCTCTCATTTGTTTCCAGCACTTTAAATTGCATGATTGTCTTTATCTTCTCTGTTTACATGTGTGTATGAATAAGCATAGCCTGGATTTTGATCTGTAACATGTTGCTATGCCACTGTGACTATCAACTTGAGTTTTGTGAATTCAAAAGCAATAAAGCATCATGATCATAAACAAACAAGGAATTAAAGAAGAACTTAGCATGTGCATACAAGTATTGGAAGGCTAGTATGATTAATTGTTGCTCAATTGCATTAGATTTTATTTAATTGAAGTTTTCATCTATGACATTCTGTGAAATCTTTGGAAATCATGAAAACCTTGAAGAAGTAAATGCAGTTAAGGCAAGAAAAGAAAAAGGGAAGGAATGAGAAAGCTGAAGGCTCTGAGTACCAATGACAAATTCATTTGTTAAGTACTTGTGGTGTTTATGTATCAAGCAAAAAGCTTGAAAACAAAACACTTAGAGTCAAGGTTAGGCTCAAGTGCAAAAGCACTCCCTCAAAGCTCAAGGCTCTGAGCATCAATGATTAAAGAGTAAAGAAAAGAAATATGAGCTTAAAGAAGTCCTCTAATTAAATGCTTGTGGTGCTTGTGTATCAAGTGGTAATACTTGAAAACAAAACATTTAGAGTCGTAGCTTTGTTATCAACTCATGGGGCAAAGAACCCAAAAGGAGAAGTTGATAAGAGAATGAAAAAGCTTGTTTCAAGGAAGAAATATAAGGAAAAGATTTCATAAATTGAGCTAGATAGAAGCATCAATTATTTATATTTCTTTTGTGATTGTGGCATGCATGGAAAACTAGCCAACCATGAATATTGAGTTGCTATTCTTTTTACCTTGGATTGTCAATCTCTATTGCATGATTCTTTTCTTGCTTGGGGACAAGCAATGTTTAAGTTTGGTGTTGTGATGACATGTCATCATGTCATGTTTTTCTATGCTTTTTCATACAAGAAATTGATGATTAGTGCTTAAATATTGAATGCTTTTGTGCTTAATTGGTATATTTCTTTGATCTTTTGATTTTATAAATTTTGTAGGAAATAAGAAGAAAAAGAAGCAACAAAAGCACAAAATAAACGAAAAAGAAGAAAAGAGGAATTTTGGGCACATTTTGAAATTGAGACACACTTTGGAGTCTTAGGCCACGCTTTTAAAAGCGTGGCCCATGACCATGGAGCCGTGGCATTTAATGATGCCTTATGCATGCATTATTAATAATGAAAGCATGCATGAGGTGGCAACGGCATTACTTTGATTTCTAATCCAATTGGCAATGAAACCAAGCTTTACGTTAATTGGCATTATGGATTAATAAAGCCAATGAAATGTATGCATGATGCATTTAATTATGAGCAATGCTAGGGCCAGCAACATTTGTAATTGGTAGCCATCAACTAGCCATCAATGATGATTTGATGGTGTGAGATTTCATCCAATAACTCACCTTTCTTTGCTGGTTACATGCTGGCCAAAATGCAATAAAATTGCTGGCCCCCTAGACTTTTCCTTTAATTATTATGTCAATGGAGAATGAATGAATGCAACGTTAATACATTAGTATTATTATTAAAACCATGGAAGCATGCATATGATACTAAGGCGTTAATGGAAGCACTTATTAGTAATGCCATGAACGTGAGGCCAAGGAAGCAAAGCGCTCAAGCATAGCGCTACGTTGGTGCACACAACGGAGCGCTCAGCAAATACAAGGCCAGCGCTCAAATTAAGGAGAGCTACGTTAACTTTGTTAACGTTTTCGTGGTCTTCACAAAAGAAAAGCAAGGCTCAGCACTCAAAAAGGAAATGGCCAGGGTTCAAAATGGGAACCAGGAGAAGCGCGCACAAGGCATAGAGAGGGCGCTACGTTGCTTAACTTCACAGAGCGCTATTTGCACAAGAAAATTGGCCAAAATGAAATGGCCAGGGCTTGAAGAGGGAGACCAACTTAAGCACAAGGGAGCGCTACGTTGGTTCATTTAACTTAGCGCTATGTATGAAGCTTGTCACAAGGAAGACACAAGGCTTGGTTCGAAAAGCCTGGGACAAGCCAATGAGCGCTACGTTTGCTTACATAACCGAGCGCTCCACTGGAGGTGCACCAACCCACTGACCCAAGCCACCAAGCATCTCAAAACCAAATCAACCTACTTCATTGAATCCCCAAAGCAAGCAAAATCCATTGACATGATTCAAAGGCACAAGAAACAATTGGATTAAGAATTTCATTTTAATTGTAATTTATTTTCAATTTCATTTTCATTTTCATTTTTGTAAAAAGCCTATGAAAAGGCATCAATTTCATTTCATTGGAAAGTGGGCTCCAATAGGGAGCAAATAGAATAGAGAGATCTTTTTAGTTTTCTCTTTTTGAATTTGAAGAATTGGAGATCAAATCTGAATTTTGCTTTCTGATTCTCATTCTACTTCTTCTGCAACTAATTTCTTTCTGATTCGGATTTTTGGAGCTCTGATTGGAGAATTCTCTTGAATCTCTTCATTGTTGAGTTTCCTTGTGATTTCTTTGTTTCTGATTTCAAAAATTAAAGATCTAATCTCAATTGTCTCTTTGGATTTCATTCTAAAGCAAGTTTTCATTTCTATTTTAGTTCTTTTGAAATTTATTATTTCTGTTTAGATCTTCTGCAATTCTCTTCTACAAATTCACTTTCTAAAATTTTTCATTTGAGCTTGCTGTGATCTTGATTTATTTTCCTACAAGTTACAATTCCTGCAATTGTTCTAAGTCTTGATTTACTGCTTTCTTTAATTTTCCAGCACCCAGTCCCCTTTTACATTTGATGCAATTTACTTTTCTTGCTCTTTAAGATTCTGTCAATTTACTTCCTGCAAGTTAGATCTTCTACAATTTACTTTTCTTGTTCTTTAAGTTTCTGTCCAATTTACTTTCTACAATTTAAATTCCCTATAATTTACATTCTGCAGCATCAATTTCACCCAATCCATCAATGTTAGCTTGACTAAACTAATCACCCACTAAAGTTGCTTGATCCATCAATCCCTGTGGGATCGACCTCACTCTAAGTGAGTTATTACTACTTGATACGACCCAGTACACTTGCCGGTGAGTTTTGTGTGGAAATCTGATTTTCACCCATCATGTTTTTGGCACCGTTGCTGGGGATTGATTTAGATCAACAATGATTATCTGGGTGAGAAGTCTAGATCAATCATTTTCTTTGTTTTTGTTCTCTGATTTAAGCTGATAGCAAGGTGTTTGAGTTATTGCCTCACTAAAAAATCCTTCTCTGTGACATGAATTTCAATTTTCATTGGTGTTGTGTTTTACAAAATTCAAATGGAGTTCAACTCATCTTATGATCAAACAAATTTTATGGGATATTACCCATCATCACCAATTTCTAATGATGGCTGTGAATATCACCAACAAATTACAGATCCTGAGCACTCCAATCCATGGAGATATGTCTCAGAACCACAAGATGAGCAAGACAATTTCATGGAATATTACCCACCATAACCAAGAAATTACAAATTCTGAGCACTCCAATCAATGGAGATATGCTCCTGAGCCACAAATTGATCAAGCAATTCACATGAGATATTGTCCAGAGCCACAAAATGATTTATGTCATGATCCTCATGGTAGCTGGGCATATCAACAAGAGTATGAACAATCAAGTGAAATGAACTATTTTCCAGAGCCACAAATGACTCATATTGCTATAATACTGACATAAATTGTGGCTGGGAAGGGAATTTCAATGTTTCATCTTCTGTTCATCAAGGAACATCATCATTTGATTGTGCTGTCAATACATACATGGAAAATTGTTCCCCAATGCCACAAGATGATTCATACTGTGATGAATTCAACAATTCTTCAAGTTGTGCTTGGGGGAATCTAAACCAGAAAGCATTTGACAATTCATACTCCACTTATCAAGAGCTATCATCACTTGAGCAAACCTTCAATTCATTCATGGAAAGATATCAAACCTTACCTCCCAGTTTTTTATCTGAACATTCTTCATCACTTAACTATCCCTTGACACAAAATCTCTTCCAAAACTTACAGTCCACATAAACTTCCATGAACCAAAGCCTCTCAAGGCTTGAAACCATGCTTAAAAAATATGAAAGGGAAGCACAGAGGTCTTGGAATGACCAAGAGAACTCCTTCAAAAACATGGAAGTGCTGCTAAATCAAATGTTAATTGCAAAGGAAAGAGTGGAGGAGAAAGAAAGTGAAGAAAACACTCAAGAGAAGTCACACTCAATTGAAGCAGAGAAGTGCATAGAGGAATGGCTCATGGAACAACCAATTCAAAAGGCTTTTGATGAAGAAAACACTCCAACAATCACACAACCACCAAGTCTTGATATCCAAGAAGTGAAGGCAACTAACAAGAGCACCAAGCTTACCCCTGATCCAGCAAGCAAGCTCAACCAGGCCATTTACAAAAAGAAGCTTGCTGAGAGAAGACCAAGAAAGGGGACATTAGCTGGTTCATCTCTCCCCTTGAGGTCATTCCTCTTAACAAACTGGAAGAAGAGGAAAAAAATAAAGAACAACATGTCAAGCTATTGACACTAAAAGAGCGCTTGTTGGAAGGCAACCCAACCTTTGGTAATATTTTATTTCTCTGCTTGGTCTATTTTCTTTGCTTTGTTTAAATTTCAATAAGTTGGCATATGATTACATTATAAGTTTGGTGTTGCCATGCAACAATTTATTTTCAATCCCTCTGGGTGCTTCCATCAATTCTAATTGAAAGTGTCACACTGATGTGTGGAAAATGATCCAACACAAAACTCACCGGCAAGTGTACCGGGTCACATCAAGTAGTAATTACTCACATGAGTGAGGTCGATCCCACGGGGATTGAAGGTTTGAGCAATTTTAGTTAGGTGGTTGGTTTAGTTAAGCAAACAAGTGATGATTTGAGTGAATTTTGATAAATAGAAGCTAAATTGAATGAAAGTAAAGAGTAGAGGGGAAATTGACAGTAAATTAAAGTGCAGAAGAATTAAAGAGCTGAACTTTAAAGTGCAAGTAATGTAATTGACTAAAACTTGGATTGCAAGAAATGTAAATGGCTGAAGCTTAAAGTGCAAGAAATGTAAAATTGCAGGAAGAGTAAAAGGAATTTCGGGAGCTGGGATGCAAAATTAAACAAGAGAACTCAAAGTGCAATCAATAAGAGAAAATCAAATGAAGTAAGTTGCAGCAGATCTCAAACAGAAAAGTAAAATTGCTTGAAGAAGTGATGTGTGGAAAACGATCCAACACTAAACTCACCGGCAAGTGTACCGGGTCGCATCAAGTAGTAATAACTCACAAGAGTGAGGTCGATCCCACAGCTCACAGGGATTGATGGATCAAGCAACTTTAGTGGGTGATTAGTCTAGTCAAGCTAACATTGGTGAATTGGGTGAAATTGAGCAACAGAAAGTAAAATTGCAATTAATTTAAATTGCAAAAAGTAAAATGGACAGAAACATAAAGAACAAGAAAAGTAAATTGCAGAAAATCAAACTTGCAAGAAGTAAATTGACAGAATCTTAAAGAGCAAGGAAAGTAAATTGCATCAAATGCAGAGGAAAATGGGAGCAGGAAAATTAAATGAAAGCAATAGATTAAGCAATCGAAAGGAACTTAAGAACATGTAATTGGAAAGTTAACTTGTAGGAAGAATAAAATTCAGATAACAGCAAGAATTGTAAAATGTAGAAGAATTGCAGCAGAATTAAATTGCCTGAAAGTAAATTGGGAGCAATGAGAGCAGGAAGCAATGAGAACAAAAGATCAAAATCAAGCTCAATGAGAACAGAAATGTAGAATTTGCAGAAAAGAAAATTGAAGTAGAAGATTGCAAAAATTATAGTAGAGAACTTGAAATTTCATAAAGCTAAATTGAATTCTCAAAATATGGAGTGCAGAAAAATAAAAGTGTATTAAAGAGAGCTTCCTACTCCTACTGCTCCCTAGTGGAGCCAGCCTCCTTACAAAAATGAAAATGATGCCTTATATAGGCTTTTTACAAAAATGAAAAATAAAAAGTTAAATTAAAAACAAATTACAATTAAATAAAATTTCTATTCTAACTATCTCTTATGCCTTTGAGTTATGTTGATGGGATTTGTTTGCTTTGGATTTGAAAAAGAGTGGATTCGGATGGCCTTGGTTCAATTGGTTTGGAAGCATGGGTCAAGGTTGCTTGGTTCAAGTTGATTTGGTGTGTGGGAACCTTCCAGGGGAGCGCTCCGTGAAAAGAGAAAGCGCAACACCTCCTTTGCCTTGTGTGCTTCCAATTTTGGTTCGTGTCAAGTCTTTTTGGTGCAGCATAGTAGCGCTTAGTGAACTAATGTAGCGTAGCGCTACATGCTTGAGTGGGATTCCCTCTTCGAGCTTTGGTGGAGCCAATTTGAACCAAATTCCTTGTGCCAAGCTTTAATTGATAGCGCTCAGTGAACTAAGTTGACGTAGCGCCTCTCCTTGCATTCCTGTTGTTCCCCATTTCGAGCCTTGGTGAATGCATTTGTGCTAATTCCCTTGTGAAGTAGCGCTTCTTCATTCCTCCATGTGCTTGATTCGAATCTTGCTGGCTTCCTTGTCTTGTGTAGCGCCTTGATTTTTATTTTGGTGAGGCCCGATAAAGTGAAACAAGTTAGCGTAGCGCTCTCAGCGCTGGCCTTGTTTTGCTGACTTCCTTTGGGCGCTCAGTTATGTAACCCAACGTAGCGCTATGCTTTCTTGGTTGGCCTCTCCACTAGCGCTCAAATAGAGAGCGCTGCGCTCTAATATAAAGCGCTGGCCCTCATTGCTTTACCTTGCTTTTATTAACGTCTTAGCTTTCCTTGGTTTAAGCGCTATGCTTGAGCTTTCATTCCATTCATTAATAATGCCAATGCATGGTTCATGATGGTACAAATTTAAATACATGCATGCTTTACCTTGGCATTGATTTAATAATGCTTTCATTGGCTTTGTAATGCCAATTACCGTGAAGCTCTTTTATTTCATTCATGCATGCATGCTTCCATGGTTTTAATAATAATACTAATGCATTAACGTTGCATTCATTCATTCTACATTGGCATAATAATTAAATGCATCATGCATACATTTCATTGGCTTTATTAATCCATAATGCCAATTAACGTAAAGCTTGGTTTCATTGCTAATTGGATTAGAAATCAAAGTAATGCCGTTGCCACTTCATGCATGCTTTCATTATTAATAATCCATGCATGAGGCATCATTAAATGCCACGGCTCCATGGTCATGGGCCACGCGTTTAAAAGCGTGGCCTAAGGCCCAAAGCGTGCTCAATCTTCAAAGCATGCCACAAAATTCTTTTTTCGTTCTTTTTAACTGATTTTGTGCTTTTTTGCTTCTTTATCTTCTTATTTCCTATAAAGTTTATCAAATCAAAAGATCAAGAAAATATACCATTTAAACACAAAAGAATGCAATATTTAAGCACTAATTATCAATTTCTTGTACGAAAAAGCATAGAAAAACATGACATGATGACATGTCATCAAGAAGCAAAACAGAAATGAAACTCAGCTCAATTGCAAAATGAAGTTGAAGATCTCAGGGGATCAAAGAGACTAGAAAACAAGTCTAGATCTCAATTCCTTCCTTGATCCAACAGAGAACAATTTGCAGAAGAAAAGAAAGATGAAAACAGTAAATGAAAACTCAGATTCAATTCTTGGAAAAATTGAGAAGAGAGGTAAAAGATGATTCTCAAACTTAGAATCAATGAAGCTCTTCAATCTCAATTCGAATCCCAGGAACAGATAGCAAAAGTAGCAGAAGAAATGAAAATGAAGACAGAAAACTAAATCCAGTTCCCAATCCTTAGAATTATGCAGAAGAAAACAAAGATGAATTGCAGATCAAAGATTGAAACAGAATTCCTTCAATCTCAATCCAGAATTCAAAAACAGAAAGCAAGAAACGCAGAAGTAAGAACAAGGAAGAAGAGAACTCAGCTTTCAATCCCAATTCCAATTCCCAAAATAAAATTAAAAATGAAAGAAAATTCAAAAGTAAAAGTAAAAAAAAGTCCTATGCAAATCAAACTAACTCCTATTTATACACTTCCTATTTTTGGATTTTCAGAATTTGGAGTGGGCCTTTCAATTTGGTGAAGAATTGAATTTAAATGGAATTTTAATAGAATTTGGACCATGGGTGCTGCTCCCAGTAGAGTGCTCGGTTAACTAATTGAGCACAGTGCTACCCATTGCCTTTGGCCGTCAATTTTGTTGCGCACCAAGCCTTCCTTGGCACAGCTCCATAGCGCTCGGTTAAGAAAGAGAGCGCAACGCCCTTTGCTTGCTAATAAAGTCCCCAGCTTCGAGCCTTGAGGGAAGCATTTGTGGAGCCATTTCTTTTTGAAACAATGAAAGGTAGCGCTCAGTTAAGTAAGGGAGCACAACATCCCTTTGTTTTTGGTGGAGCTCCCTTATTCGAATCCCAGTGAATGCATTTTGCTCAATTTCCTTGTGAATTAAGTGTAGCGCTCCTTCCTAGCCATCATGGGTTCAAAATTTGGCTAGCTTCTTTTGCCAATTTCTTTCATGAAGCAATGCAAAGTAGCGCTTCCTTTGGTTCCTCATGTCCTTGGTTCGAGACTTGGAGGTTTCATTAGCAAATATTGCACCTTGCATTTCTTTCGGTGGAAGCCCGATAAAGTTAACAAAGTTAACCTAGCGCTATACTTTTTGCCTTGTTCCTTTGAGCGCTCAGTTAACTCTTTCAACGCAGCATCCTTGCCCTTTGTGTAGTTGACTTTGTTTGCCATCTCTAGTGCTCAATTAGAGAGCCTTGTGCTCAATAAGAGAGCGCTGCTCCCTTGCTTTCTTGATGCGCCACGCTTTTTCCTTCCTTGGGCCACGCTTTCCTTGTTTCTTTCTTTTCTTCACCTACAAGTAATCAAAACAACCAATCAAAGTATCACCAAATTCACAAGGTTTAAAATTCATTCAAAAATCAATTAATTCTAGCTTAAACATCATGATTTTGTGTCAAATAAAGGGTGGTCGCACTACTAGAAATTTTTCATTACAGACGGATATTTCTGACAGATTTTATCCCTCGAAAATACAGAGAGATTTTCCGATGGATTTTCCATCGATAACGAAAAGAATGAATTGCACAAATTTAACCGACAAATATAAAAATCCGTCTATAATTTCCTCTGTAATATTGCCGCCTATTTTATGAAAACTAATTATTCACAGGAAATCCATTGGTAAGAGAATTAGTAACTTTATGTTTCTCTTTTTATCGAGGGTTAATTAGGTTTCAAGCTCCCCCTCTCTTACACATACATCACTCACAGAGAACACCTCCTCCATCTCTTCCTGATCGTCCCTCCATCGTCGTCGTTGTCTGTGGCCTTGCCTCCACCACTTCTTCGATTTCTTCTTCCACCTTCACTCTCTCGCTTTTCTTACTGTTCAATTCCTCGAGCGACGATCTAATTTTCTGAACAATTTTCCCGTCGGTGAACGCATCTCTGTTCTCTTCTGAGCTCATTCCGATTCATAGCCATGAATTGTAAGTGCTTTATGCATTTTTTCCCCCTTTCTCCTTCAATTTTCCATGGAATTGCTTCCTGCACATTTTTTACTCCACCTTAATTTTGATCTAATGTTGTTTCATTCAATCTTATTAATGTATATTTTAATTTTATTTTTCATTCAATCTTATTGATTTATTAAAAATTTGTGTTAGCGGTAGCATAGGTTATGGAAGATTGGATACAATTATATCAGCTGGATATATACCAAGCTCAAAGTGTTAGGTAATTTTAACTACTGGAATCAAATGCAAAACATTTTCTCAAATTCCAGGTGGATCAGTTTATTTTATGTAATTCTATTGTAGGTGTGATGCTAAGAGCTTGGAATATGCACTGATCAAGCGTGTGATGGTAACACCTGAGGAGGTCATTACAAGAACCCTTGATCCTATTACAGTTGTTGGTAGCAGGGATTCATTAGCCAAATTCTAAATCTATCATTGGAATTCTTGATATCTATGGGTTTGAAAGTCTTAAATTCAATTTATTCAAGCTGTTGGTAGCAGGGATGCAAATGATGCATTTGTTCTTCTATGAATTTGAATTGAATAGTTGAATTTGTTGTAGGCTCTTGCTAGCTGATGGCTAGTTGATATTGTACAATTTATCATGGCGCTTGCTTTCTAACAAGGTTGCAAGTTCTTGTAACTTTGTAACTCCATCACTTTGTGGCGGTGGCAAAAGAAGAGGTGGTGGTGGCAGAGTTAGAGTTGGCCGGAAAGGGGTATGTGAAATCTGAATTCCAATAAAGTTTATGCAGTTTATGACGGACTTTAAATTTTGATAAACAATCCTTGCTTCTCATAGGAAACAGGCAATGAGAATGTCAACAGCATTTTGCATAACAGGATGGTTAGCCCTCTTCTTCTCAAAGGTATGCATCTCATGCAATATGTAAATTCATCTCCTAAAAAAAAGTTATCGAAATTGAAATGAGGTTCAATTTGTTATTTTGTCTGCTTCAAGATCCTTACTCACTTGACTTTGGAAGATTTTTCACAGGATATGGAATTGGAGTTATCTCATATGTGGTAATTAACTATAGTATATTATAATATTATCAATATTTTTCTTTTCCTAATTAGAAGCTTTGATAGAAAGCTATATCTTATGTTAGCAAAATGGAACAGGTTCCTATATATATAGTTGAAATAGCACCAAAGAATCTTCGAGGTGGACTTGCAACAACAAATCAGGTAGGAAAACATTAAAAATGATCATATTACTTGTTTGATGATTAAAATGTTGAAGCACACCATTGGAGTGAATTTTGGTCTTAACTGCAATTGTATTGCAGCTTATGATTGTTATTGGAGCTTCAGTCTCATTCTTAATAGGAAGTGTCATAACTTGGAGACAACTAGCTCTAGCAGGTAAACCATAATTGATACCATTAGCTTTAAAGTTTAATTTTCTGCATAAGGACTATTGTGAAGAAAAAGGGTCTAACTTGAAGGGTTTAGTTTGAAAATTGAAGGACTTGTTCCATGCATTTGCTTGCTGATTGGTTTGTGGTTTATCCCCGAGTCCCCTAGATGGCTGGTAAGCATTGAGATACATTTGTTAGGCACTAAAAACTAGCAACTATGGATTTGAACCTATGCTTCAAAATTATGAATTTCTATAAGCACTGGCTTTACTCAAGTGGATGGTCGTGTTCTGCCTTCACCAAGGGTATTTAATATTTCTTTTTGTCAATGTGTTCTTGAAACTTGTTTATTGTGTGTTGCCTTGTTGTTCTATTTGAACTTGGTGACCTGAGGTTTTCTTAATTATGACTTGGAAGGTCACTTGTTCGAGAAATGATTTTTCTCATTTAGCAAATTCTCTAGTAACTTGTTTTTTCTTGACTCCCACATGAAACTAAATGAAAGTCCTTTTTAAAAATCTGTTGTTTGGAATATGGATTTACATGAAAAAATTCTATTTTTTCTACTGTCATATCTAAATGCTAGGCTGCCTCTGATGAATTATAAATTATTTTATAAAATAAAATGGTTGAGCAATATTGTAAGCAAAATTAATTATGGTACGGAGACTCATGGCTCCTATATTGTTAATCATCAATAACCTTAAGTTTTTATTATGCAGTATGGAAATAAAAGAAAAAATCAGAAACTTGATTCATGGCTGCTAGAAGCAGAAGTTTAGAGTACAATGCACGGTAAAATCGATCACTGGCTATCTGATTCTTCGATGTGATTTTGTCGAGAAGCATCAGTGCTTGAACTCCTATGTTAAAATTTTTTGAATGAACCTGCAGGTTTTTAGCTTTTATCAATATCCAAGAATCAAAATAAGGTCATGACTCATGACAAATGCTCTTGCAACATCTGTCAGTGAAATATTGCAGACTTTTGAATATACTTACCAACCGGAAAAGAATTAGGGTTTGAACATCAACAATGTCATCAACTTCAGTGCTTGACACATAAGGAAATGCCCTATTCACTTTGAGTAAGTAAAAACAACATAAAAAAAGAATTTCACAATCATTAATCAATGTCAGTTCTTGAAAATTATAGCAACATGCTTATGATGGACGCACGGGAACCGTGTCGGAAGAGATTTTCTAAATGAAATTGAGTTGCAAGTATAGCACTCCAACAACAATCCTCGCAGATCAAATTTAGAATGGAATTGGTTATCACAAGTTCAATCCCAATAAAATAACCGAAGTATTCAAACCTCGGGTCGTCTCACGAAGAATGGGCAAACATGTGCTTCAACATTGGTTAGAAGTCCGGGGTTGTGATTCATTAACAAGAAAGTAAATTGAGAATCTTAGCAATTAAGCAATCTAAAGTGCAAGAAACTAATTCAAACAACAAGCAAGGTGTAAACAATTTCAAAACAAGGAACCATTAAATGTACTCTTAACTAAACAATAACTACAACTAAGCAAGACAATTGAGAAATTGATTTTCAAATATGAATAATAAAAGCAACTCTTGGTTAGGCATGGGAATTGGGGTCGCTATCCTTGTCTAATAACCATATCTTGACAATTATGAGGAGCCAAACTCATTAAGTCTACTTCCACACTTGAAGTACGTCAAATGGTTTGGTCAACATCAACCCATAAGGCCTAACCTCACTACTAATTAACCTAGTAGTAGGCTAGTGTTAATGGATATCAAATTGACCACTAAGGACTCTCAAATCATCAAATCTATTAGACCCAACGACCCAAGTTTATCCAATTCCATTGGCCTAAGCCAAGAGTAAAAAGGACTACTCCATAGTCAAGGTAAACAATTCATCAAACACTTGGTAAGCATTAATAAAAGACATGTTCAAATTGCAATTGAATTGAAATCAACAAATACCCACTTACAATTATCAACTTAGAAGAGCTTAAACAACACAATGAAGCATAAAAATTATCAATGTAACATCAACAAGTCAAGATTCACAATATTCATGAAATGGGTATAAAGTGACAATTAACAAAATCCATAAACTAACACAAGATCTAAGTGGAAATATACTAAGGAATTCAAATTAAGCAATCAAAGATAGTAATTAACAAAACCCAATTCAGATTCAACAAGGAAGGATCAAATTAAAGCTAGATCAAGAGAAGAACAAGGGTTTCTTCCTCTAGAAGAACAAAAAAAAAACCTCAAAACTAGAAAAATTGTGTCTTAGTGTAAAATGATTGATCCCCCCTTTCTCCCTAGCATCCTTGGGTCTTTTCCAAGCAGAAACAGCCTGAAATTGGGCCTGTTGAGCCTCAGAAATCACCAGGCATGATTTCTTTTAATGAAGTCACGTGCAGCTTCCCGCGCGTGCGCGCCATGCGTGCGCTCGCACCGATTGCTTTTGTGATCCATGCGTGCGCGCCAGCTGCACGTTCGCGTTGGTGGAAATTCTCTGGCCTGCACGGATGCATCCATCCTTGCGCGCCGCTTCCAGCTGTCCTCATCCACGTGTGCGCGTGATGAACGAGTGCGCGTCGATGCTGCAGTTCCCAAAATCCAAATCTTCATGTTCCTTCCTATGGTGCATGCTTTCCTTCTCTCTTCTGGGCCATTCGTACCCTACTAATTCTGAAATCACTCAACAAATACGTCACGGCATCGAATGGCAATAAAGAGAATCAAAATATAGCAATTCTAAGGCAAAATAAGCATGTTTTTCACAATGGAGCAACATTGGAAAGTGAACACAAAACCACTGACTTTCATTCCAACTTCTACAACATTGGCCATTCACTTTCTATTTCAAACATTTTTCTTTTATTTATGCAGAAAGGAAACAAAACATAATCCAAGCTAATGATGAATGACAAGCATAATGCAATTTACTTGTAAGAAAACTACTCAAAATATGAAAATGCAAAACATAAAGCAATTGGAGGCATCTCATGTTTCAGGGATGCATCTTCCTTATTTAATTTTAAAAGAGAGCATAAAAGAAACTCCACCACCTCCTAATTATTGTGCTCCTTGCTCTTGCTTGATTCCCCCTTCTTCTTCCTCTTCTTGGCGTAATCTTGAGGCTCTTCAACAGGACATCTTCTATCCCAGATAGGGTCTAACAAACCTGAGAGTCCAGCATCCTCCAATCTCTGAAGCATACTTGCTGAATGCGTCTTGGTTCTTGTTCTCTAACGGTCCACTAACTTTTGGCATTGCTTAAATGGCTTGATCTGTGGGTTCAATGCTGGCATGCTGTGAGTCAAATAATCCAACTTTGCTTGGGTGCTTTCATCATACTCTATTCTTTGATAGTGCCTGTGTTCTCTAATGGTATGATGTATATTCTTCCATTGGTATAGATTTTGAGTATACTCCCCATATTTAGATTGCCACAGGGACAATCCATTATATGACTCTTAAAAATCTACTGCTTGTTCCTTTTGCCCCTCAAGAATCCTTGTCTGAAATTCTTGTTGTTGAATCATCATTTGTTGCTGCCAGTTCTCTTGTCGCTCCTTCATGTGGCGCTGCCATCTCTCTCTTTCCTCTCTATCCTTCAAATATTGCTCCTGTTACCTCAGATACTGTTCTTGCTGTTGCTCCTGTGCCTTCATGAATTGTTGAGACATCTCTTCAATTGTTCTTTGCATTTGGCTCAGATCCAGTACACTAGAAGCTTGCTCTCCCTCCACTTGTGGTCTTCTTCTTCCACTTTGAGTTCCTCTTTCCTCCTGATTGTCATCTTCAGTAACACCTTCCATGCTTTTCTTTGTGATTCCCCTTCCTCCTTTTACCTTCTCTGTATCTTTATCTTCAAAGAGCATTCCAGCTCTGTTGCACAGCCTTAGAATAGTGCTTGGGTGACCAAGCCTACCCGATTTGCTTGTGTCCTCAGCCATTTCCCGGATGCTGTCTGCTATGAGTTGTGAGAGGTTGATTTCCCCTCCTTTTAAGATGCAATATGTCAGGAGGGCTCGCTTGACTGTGACCGCTGAGGTGTTTCCAGTAGGGAGTATAGATCTCCTTACTATCTCATACCACCACTTGGCCTCAGGAGTGAGGTCTAGTCTTTTCAAGTGGCTTGGGGCTCCTTTTGAGTCTCTTTCCCAGTCTGTGTTTTCCAAGCATAACCCATGTAATAGCTCATCAGGGTCATTCTCACCCTATAATCTAGCCTCAAAGCTAAGCTCTCCATAGGTTACTGTCCTCAATTTCAGGACCCTCATGACTGATGATGGACTAAAATCTACTTCAACACCTCTGACAAAGCTCTTATAAGGGGGCTGTTCTTGCTTTCTTTTACAGTATTTGCATAAAATTCTCTTATCATGACTGCATTGACGTCTGTGAGAGGCTCACACAAAAGTTCCCACCTGTTTTTCTTGGTAATTTGCCTCAGATGGGATACTCCCCCCCTCAGTTTGAAGCCCATCTCAGGAATGACATGTTTTGATTTCCTGAGCCTATGATACCTTGATTCATGAAACTGAGATTTAAATTTCTTTGTATCATAGGTTGGAGGTTTGGCCACCATTGGTTCCTTTCCTTTTCTTCTTCTAGAACTTGAAGAAGCCATGAATTGGAAGAGAGAAGAAAGGAAAGATGGGCGGTGTTTGGGCTACGATTTAGCTATGGAAGGAAGGGGTGGAAAAGAAAATGTTGCTGTTGAATAAGGAAGGATGTTGAACGTGTTTTTAGCTAGGTGAAGAATGAAACCAAGGCTTCTAAGTGAGGGAAGCTTGTATGAGGGATATGTAAGCTAGGAAGTGTCATCAACTATTTATAGGCAAGGCATAAGTCTTTGAACAAGAGCACAAGTGAAGGACGCATTTCGGTTATGCAATTGAAGGGTGAAGATTGAGGGGAGCTCTTGGTGTGAACGGCTTACATGTATAGTTAAAGGATGACAAGGATTGACCTCCCCATTGGATGCACGTGGTTCAGCCTCCAAGGGTGCAAAACATGCAGATTCTTTTTCCCAATGGACCACGCTTTTCTAAGCACATGTGACCCTCTTTCCTTGGCTTGTTTTGACCGTGCTCTCTTTCTTGCTTTGTCTTCTTCTCGATCTTCTTTGTTCTATACAATTAAATCAACAAAATGGTGAACATTGGGAGTAAGTTTGGTTTGGTTGTGGTTATGAGTAAATAAAGAAAGATAATTCTACATATTCTTTAATTAAATGATCAATCATGATCCTTAGATTTTGACCAAAGATTTGGTGGACACCAAACTTGTTCTCTGCTTAGGGATTCATATAAAATTAGTACTAAGGAACATTTTATTTTTTACCATAAACTACTAAATTGAAACAATGTGTGATCCATCTATCCATAAATTTGGTCCTATGAAGAAAATTGATTTTTCTGGAATTTTCTGCATATGCAGACACCAAACTTGATGTTTTGCTATATACTCCATCAAAATGAATGAGCATATAGTCTGAGGAAGCTTAAAAAGCCATTTTGGAGTGCCTTTAGGCACACCAAACTTAGAAGTCTAACATACGCTTAAAGACATTGTGTGCAATCATCAAATATACTCATGAGACTCAAATTCATTCTAGAACGATCATTGATTATTGAATTTTTTAAAACAAAGCAAGAATCTTAAATCATGGGCTGCCTCTTATGGAGCGCTCTTTTATTGTCACTAGCTTGACATTGGACCCTCATTAGGGTGGTTGATGACTGCAGTGTCTCAGCTTGTCTCCCCTCACTGTGAGCTTCCTTCCAGTGCCTTGATGTTCAATCTCTGCATGTTCCAGTGAGAGTACCCTATTGATAATGTAATAGTCATCAGCTTGTTGATTTGTCCTCAACTATTGGTAGATTAGCTGTACTTTATCTCCTTTGGAAAATCCTTCAGTTGGGATCTTTTTATTTTTCCACCCTTTTGGAGCCTTTTTCTTGTTTTTCTTTCCCCTTTTTAGTAATCCTTCTGCTTTGCTAGTCGGATGTATCCTTGGCTTTACCTTCTCAGTAGTCAACTTTTCACCTTCTTGCCTTCTCTCATCATTCTATAAAGTTTCATTCTCCTTTTGTCCTGCTTTGCTGCTTGTCTCTTGCTCTAGAAGGGCATCAATAAGTGTCTTGTTGGTTTCTTCCCTCCACTATAAGTCTTCTTTGTCAGCCTCCATGCATTCCTCCTTTTCCTCATTATGCTGTACTTCTGGAAAGACATTCAGGGTAATGCTTTCATCATGTACCCTTAGGGTCAGTTCTCCTTGTTTATCATCTATAATGGCTCTTACTGTTGCCAGGAACGGTCTTCCCAAGATAATAGATTCACTCCCTTCTTTTCCTAGATCCAGGATCACAAAGTCTGTAGGGAATATGAACTTATCCACCTTGACCAAAAGGTTTTCAATTACTCCTTTGGGAAACACCAATGATTTATCCACGAGCTCTAGTGACATCTGTGTGGGCTTTACCTCCTCTATTCATAGCTTTCTCATCATGGAATAGGGGATTAGATTAATGATGGCCCCTAAGTCACACAGTGCCCTTTTTATGGTCATATTGCCAATGGTGCAAGGTAAGAAGAAGCTTATTGGATCCTTGAGTTTTGGTGGGAGACCTCTTTGAATTACAGCACTGCATTCTTATGTGAGCATAATGGTTTCCTTCTCATGCCAGCATCTCTTTTTGTTGATGAGCTCCTTCAAGAATTTTGCATATAGAGGCATGATGAGCGGATAATTTATACGCTTTTTGGCATTGTTTTTAGGTAGTTTTTTAGTATGTTTTAGTTACTTTTTAGTATATTTTTATTAGTTTTTTATGCAAAAATCATATTTTTGGACTTTACTATGAGTTTGTGTATTTTTCTGTGATTTCAGGTATTTTCTGGCTGAAATTAAGGGACTTGAGCAAAAATCTGATTCAGAGGCTGAGAAAGGACTGCAGATGCTGTTGGATTTTGACCTCCCTGCACTCAAAGTGGACTTTCTGGAGCTACAAAAACCCAATTGGCGCGCTCTTAAATTAGTTGGAAAGTAGACATCTTGGGCTTTTCATCAATGTTTAATAGTCCATACTTTGCCTGAGAATTGATGGCCCAAATTGGCGTCTAAATACCCACCAGAGACCCTTTTCTGGCGTAAAACGCCATAACTGACACCAATGCTGGAGTTAAACGCCCAAACTGGCACCAAAACTGGCGTTTGAACTCCAAGAAGAGCCTATGCACGTGAAAGCTTCAATTCTCAGCCCAAACACACACCAATTGTGCCCCGAAAGTGGATTTCTACACTATCTACTCATTTTCTGTAAACCTAGTTTACTAGTTTAGTATAAATAGCATTTTTTACCATTGTATTCACATCTTTAGACCATTCTTCAATCCTTAGATCAGGTCTTTGAACCCTATTTCGATTGTATTATGCCATTTGAGAGGCTGGCCATTCGGCCATGCGTAGACCTTGTTCTTATGTATTTTCCAACGGTGGAGTTTCTACACCTCACAGATTAAGGTGAGGAGCTCTGCTGTTCCTCCAGTATTAATGCATGTATTATTGTTTTTCTATTCAATTCACATCTACTTCTCCTCCAAGATATACTCCCATACTTAATTCAGTTAAGTCAGAATGAAGGGGTGACCCGTGACAATCACCCAATCTTCGTTACTCGCTTAGCCAAGATCCGCGTGCCTAACAACCACAAAGCGGTCTACATGATGTTCAACATAGTCATGAATGACAGCTGGAGTATACTCTCTTTGGTCTCTGACACACGGATCTAAATGACCTCTCCTGACAATAGAGCATTCGAATCCATAACATTAGAACCGTCGTGGTATAAGCTAGAACCAATTGGCAACATTCTTGAGATCCAAAAAGTTTAAACCTTGTCTGTGGTATTCCGAGTAGGATCTGGGATGGGATGACTGTGACGGCTTCAAACTTGTGACTGTTGGGCGCAGTGACAATGTGCAAAAGAATAAATGTATTCTATTCCGACACGATCGAGAACCGATAGTTGATTAGCCATGCGAGAAACCGTAGAGGACATGTTTTCACTGAAAGGATGGATGGTAGCCATTGACAACGGTGATCCACCAACATACAGCTTTCCATGGAAGGGAGTATGCATGATTGGATGAGGACAGTAGGAAAGCAGAGGTTCAGAGGCAACAAAGCATCTCCAAACACTTCTCTGAAGTTCTCACCAAGGAACTACATAAGTGACTTAATTTTATTTTATGTTTTATTATTCTTTTTACTATCAAACCTCATAACCATTTGAATCCGCCTGACTGAGATTTACAAGATGACCATAGCTTGCTTCAAGCCGACAATCACCGTGGGATCGACCCTTACTCACGTAAGGTATTACTTGGACGACCCAGTGCACTTGCTGGTCAGCTGCGCGGAGTTGTGAGAAAAGTGTGAAATCACGATTCTGCATACCAAGTTTTTGGCGCCGTTGCTGGGAATTGTTCGAGTTTGGACAACTGACGGTTCATCTTATTGCTTAGATTAGGTAATTTTCTTCTTGTTTCAACCTTTATTTTATTTTCAAAAAGTTTTCAAAAATCTTTCAAAAAAAATTTTTTCTTCTTTTTCGTTTTTCCAAAAAATTTTTCGAAAAAAATTTAATAAAATCATAAAATCAAAAATTTTATGTGATTCTTGTTTGAGTCTAGAGTCAAATTTTAAGTTTGGTTTTAATTGCATATTTTTATTTTTCTAGCATTTTTTTCGAAAACTCATGTATATGTTCTTCTTGATCTTCAAGTTGTTCTTGATGATTGTCTTTGTTTGATCTTGTGATTTTCTTGTTTTATGTCTTTTCTTGTTTTTCATATGCATTTTCGAATTTTTAGAGTCAAAGGTTTAAAAATTTCAAAGTTTGGTGTCTTGCATGTGTTTCTTTTCTTAAATTTTTTTTTTAAAATTAAGTTCTTGATGTTCATCATGATCTTCAAACTGTTCTTGGTGTTCATCTTGACATTCAAAGTGTTCTTGCATGCATTATGTGTTTTTTATCTTAAATTTTTATGTGTTGTGTCATTTTTATATTTTTCTCTCTCCTCATTAATTAAAAAAAAATCAAAAAATATCTTTTCCATATTCCACTCATAAAATTCAAAATTTTGGGTTGACTTAGTCAAAGATTTTTTTTTTAAAAAAAATTTTAGTGGTTTCTTGTTAGTCAAGTCAAAATTTCAATTTAAAAATTCTATCTTTTCAAATCTTTTTCAAACAAATATCAAATTTTTTCATTTTTCTTCTTAATATTTTCGAAAAATTTTAAAAATTGATTTTCAAAATCTTTTTCTTATTTTTATTTCATAATTTTCAAAATTATTACTAACAATTAATGTTTTGATTCAAAAATTTCAAGTTTGTTACTTTCTTGTTAAGAAAGGTTCAATCTTTAAATTCTAGAATCATATCTTTTAGTTTCTTGTTAGTCAAGTCCTCAACCTCAATTTTCAAAATCAAATCTTTTTAAATTTCTTTTTCAAATCTTTTTCAAAATAGATTTCAATCATATCTTTTTCAAAACTTAATTTCAAAATCTTTTTCTAACTTTTTATCTTTCCAAAATTTATTTTCAAATCTTTTTCAATTAACTACTTGACTTTTTTTTTATTTCAAAAAGTTTACTAATTCTTATCTTTTTCAGAACCACCTAACTAATTTTCTCTCCCAATTTTCAAAATCCACTAACAACTTTTTCAAAAATCTTTTTAATTAACTAATTGTTTTAAACTCTAATTTTATTCCTTTCTTAATTTTTGAATACTAACTAATAATTAAAAAAATATTTTTCTTTTCTTTTATATTTGAATTTCCCTCCCTCTCTTTCTATTTATTTTATTTATTTACTAACACTTCTCTTCTTCTCAAAATTCGAACCCTCTCTCCCTCTCTGTGTTTGAATTCTCTTTATTTTCTCTCTACCTCATTCTTCTATTCTTCTCTTCTTCTACTCACATAAAGGAATCTCTATACTATGACATAGAGGATTTCTCTTCTTTTTTGTTCTCTTCTTTTTCATATGAGCAGGAACAAGAATAAGAACATTCTTGTTGAAGCTGATCTTGAACCTGAAAGGACTCTGAAGAAGAAGCTAAGAGAAGCTAAAGCACAACACTCCGGAGAGGACCTTACAGAGAATTTTGAAAAAGAAGCAGATATGGCCGAACCCAACAACAATGCAAGAGATGCAAGGAAGATACTTGGTGACTATGCTACACCAACTTCCAACTTTTATGGAAGAAGCATCTCAATTCCTGGCATTGGAGCAAACAACTTTGAGCTTAAGCCTCAATTAGTTTCTCTAATGCAGCAGAACTGCAGGTTTCATGGACTTCAATAAGAAGATCCTCACTTATCTGAAATTCTTGCAGATCTGTGATACTGTTAAGACCAATGGGGTTGATCCCGAGGTCTACAGACTTATGCTTTTCCCCTTTGCTGTAAGAGACAAAGCTAGGACATGGTTGGACTCACAACCTAAGGAAAGCCTGAACTCTTGGGAAAAGTTGGTCAATGTCTTCTTAACCAAATTCTTTCCACCTCAAAAGATGTGTAAGCTCAGAGTGGACGTCCAAACCTTTAGACAGAAGGAAGGTGAATCCCTCTATGAAGCTTGGAAAAGATACAAGCAATTAACTAAAAGGTGTCCTTCTGACATGTTTCCAGAATGGAGCATCATATGTATATTCTATAATGGTTTGTCTGAAATGTCAAAGATGTCACTAGATCATTCTACTAGTGGATCCCTTCATCTGAAAATGCCTACAGAAGCCCAGGAACTCATTAAGATGGTTGCAAATAACCAGTTCATGTACACTTCTGAAAGAAATCCTGTGAATAATGGGACGACTCAAAAGAAAGGAGTTATTGAGATTGATACTCTGAATGCCATATTGGCCCAGAACAAAATACTGACTCAGCAAGTCAATATGATTTCTCAATTTCATGACTGAGGCACAATCCTCCATTAGAAATTTAGAGGCACAAGTGGGTCAGCTGAGTAAAAGAGTTACTGAAACTCCTCCTAGTACTCTCCCAAGCAATACAGAAGAGAATCCAAAAAGAGAGTACAAGGCCATCTACACGTCCAACATGGCCAAACCTGTAGAGGAGGGAAAGGCAGTGATTCCCAGTGAGGAAGACCTCATAGGACGTCTACTGGCCAGTAAGGAGTTTCCTATTGAGGAACCAAAGGAGTCTGAGGCTCATCTAGAGACCATAGACATTCCACTAAACCTCCTATTACCATTCATGAGCTCTGATGAGTATTCTTCCTCTGAAGAAGATGAAGTTATTACTGAAGAGTGAGTTGCTCAGTATATAGGAGCAATCATGAAGCTGAATGCCAAATTATTTGGTAATGAGACTTGGGAGGATGAACCTCCATTACTCATCAGTGAACTAAATGCATTGGTTCAACTGAAGTTACCTTAGAAGAAAGAGGATCCCGGAAGGTTCTTAATACCTTGCACCATAGGCACCATGACCTTTGAGAAGGCTCTGTGTGACCTAGGGTCAAGTGTACACCTCATGCCACTCTTTATAATGGAGAAACTAGGGATCTTTAAGGTACAAGCTGCAAGAATCTCACTAGAAATGGCAGACAAATCAAAGAAACAGGCTTATGGACTTGTAGAGGATGTCTTGGTAAAGGTTGAAAGCTTTTGCATCCCTACTGACTTCATAATCCTAGACATTGGGAAGAATGAGGATGAATCTATAATCCTTGGAAGACCCTTCCTAGCCACAACAAAAGCTGTGATTGATGTAGACAGAGGAGAGTTAGTCTTTCAAGTGAATGAGGACTACCTTGTGTTTAAAACTTAAGGATTTTCCTCTGTAAACATGGAGAAGAAGCATGAAAAGCTTCATCCAATTCTCTCCATGCAGAGTCAAGTAAAGCCGCCACATCCAAACTCTAAGTTTGGTGTTGGGAGGCCACAATCATGCTCTGAGCATCTGTGAAGCTCTGTAAGAGCTTCCTGTCAACCTATTGACATTAAAGAACCGCTTATTGGGAGGCAACCCAATTTTATTTATCTATATTAATTACTCTTTTATTTTGTTTTCCATTGTTATTTTATGTTTTCTTTATGATGATGATCATGTTGAGTCACAAAAATAACGGCAAAAATTAAAGCAAAATAAAAACAGCATCAAAAATAGCACACCCTGGAGGACGAGCTTACTGGCGTTTAAACGCCAATAAGGATACCAAAATGGGCGTTTAACGCCCAGCCTGGCACCATTATGAGCGTTAAACGCTAGAATTGGTAGGCAAACTGGCGTTTAAATGCCAGTAAAGGAAGAAAAATGGATGTTTAAACGCCCAGTCTGGCACCATTCTCGATGTTAAATGCTAGAACTGGCATGCAGACTGGGGTTTAAACGCCAGAAAAGGGCAATAGACTGGCGTGTAAACGCCAGAAAAGGGAAGCAAACTGGCGTTTAACGCCAAAAAGGCCACATAGAGGGCGTTTAACGCCAAGGAGGTGTAGGGATGAAAAATCCTTGACACCTAAGGATCTGTGGACCCCACAGGATCCCTACCTACCCCACCTCACTCTCTCTCCTCTTTACACCTCTTTATAACAATCTACTCAAAACACCACTCACTTATCAAATCTTACCCTTTTTCCCATATTCTCTTCACCACTCACATCCATCCCCTAATTCCCAAAAACCCATCATAAAACCCTACCTACCCCTTCTCACACGAACCAAATCCCTCTCTTACCCTATAAATACCCCTCCTTCCTCCTTCATTTTCATACATCCCATACACTCAAAACCCCCCTTGGCTAAACCCTCTCACGCCTCCATCTCCCACTTTTCTTCGTCTTCTTCTACTCTCTTCTTTCTTCTTTTGCTCGAGGACGAGCAAACGTCTTAAGTTTGGTGTGGAAAAATCCTTGCTTTTTAATTTTTCATAACCACTATTGGCACATAGGGCCGGAAAAACCTCAAGAAAGAGGAAAGGGAAGGCAATTGCTTTATGGGAGATGGAGAGATTGATCTCAAAGGTCCATCAAGACCACTTCTATAAAGTTGTGGCCAAGAAAAAGTTGATCCCCGAGGTCCCCTTCAAGCTCAAAAGGAGCGAATATCCGGAGATCCGACATGAGATTAAGAGAAGCGGATGGGAAGACAAGTCAGAATCTTAATGGTTCAAGAGTTCTATGCTAATGCATGGATCACTAAGAACCATGATCAAAGTATGAACCCGGACTCGAAGAATTGGCTCACAATGGTCTGGGAGAAATACTTAGATTTCAGTTTGGATAATGTGAGATTGGTGTTCAACTTGCCAATCATGAGAGGAGATTCTCATCCTTTCACTAGAAGAGTCAACTTTGATGTAAGGTTGGACCAAGTCCTCAAGGACATCTGTGTGGAAGGAGCTCAATGGAAGAGAGATTCCAAGGGCAAGCCGGTTCAACTAAGAAGGCCGGACCTTAAGCCTGTGGCTAGAAGATGGTTGAAGTTCATCAAACGCTCTATCATTCCTACTAGCAACCGATCCGAGATAACTGTGGATCGGGCTATCATGATCCATAGCATCATGATTGGATAGAAAGTGGAAGTTCATGAGATCATACCTCTAGAACTATACAAGGTGGCTGACAAGCCCTCCACTTTGGCAAGGTTAGCCTTTCCTCATCTCATCTGTCACCTATGCAATTTAGCCGGAATCGTCATAGAGGAAGATATCCTCATTGAAGAGGACAAACCCATCACTAAAAAGAGGATGGAGCGAACAAGAGAGCCCATTCATGGACCTCATCAAGAAATCCCTGAGATGCCTCAAGGGATGCATTTTCCTCCACACAACTATTGGGAGCAACTTAACACCTCTTTAGGGGATTTGAGTTCCAATATAGAGCAACTAAGGGTGGAGCACCAAGAGCACTCCATTATTCTCCATGAGATTAGAGAAGAATAAATAGCCATGTGGGAGGAACAACAAAGGCAAGGAAGAGACATAGAGGAGCTCAAGAACACCATTGGTTCTTCAAAAGGAAGAGGATCCCACCATCACTAAGGTGGATCTGTTCCTTAATCTCTTTGTCTATTTGCTTTTCTATTTTCGATTTTTATGCTTTATGTTTGTCTATGTTTGTATCTCTATTACATGATCATTAGTGTCTAGTGTCTGTGTCTTAAAGCTATGAATAATTCCATGAATCCTGCACCATTCTTAAATGAAAAAGTTCCTAATTACAAAAGAATAAGAAGTACATGAATTTTGAATTTTATCTTGAAATTAGTTTAATTATTTTGATGTGGTGGCAATACTTTTTGTTTTCTAAATGAATGCTTGAAGAGTGCATATTTTTTATAGTGACGTTTATGAATGTTAAAATTGTTGGCTTTTGAAAGAATAATAAAAAAAAGAGAAATGTTATTGATAATCTGAAAAATCATAAATTTGATTCTTGAAGCAAGAAAAAGTAGTGAAAAAGAAAAAGCTTGCGAAAAAAAAGAGAGAAAGCAAGAAGAAAAAGCCAACAGCCCTTTAAACCAAAAGACAAGGTAAAGAGGATCCAATGCTTTGAGCATTAATGGATAGGAGGGCCCAAAGGAAAAAAATCTTGGCCTAAGCAGCTAAATCAAGCTGTCCCTAACCATGTGCTTGTGTCATGAAGGTCCAAGTGAAAAGCTTGAGACTGAGTGGTTAAAGTCGTGATCCAAAGCAAAAAGGGTGTGCTTAAGAACTCTGGACACCTCTAACTGGGGACTCTAGCAAAGCTGAGTCACAATCTGAAAAAGGTTCACCCAATTTTGTGTCTGTGGCATTTATGTATCCGGTGGTAATACTGGAAAACAAGATGCTTAGGGTCACGGCCAAGACTCATAAGTAGCTGTGTTCAAGAATCAACAAACTGAACTAGGAGAATCAATAACACTATCTTAATTCTGAGTTCCTATAGATGCCAATCATTCTGAATTTCAAAGGATAAAGTGAGATGCCAAAACTGTTCAGAAGCAAAAAGCTACTAGTCCCGCTCATCTAATTAGAACTAAGCTTCATTGATATTTTGGGATTTATTGTATATTCTCTTCTTTTTTTTCCTATTTTGTTTCTAGTTGTTTGGGGACAAGCAACAATTTAAGTTTGGTGTTGTGATGAGCGGATAATTTATACGCTTTTTGGCATTGTTTTTAGGTAGTTTTTTAGTATGTTTTAGCTAGTTTTTAGTATATTTTTATTAGTTTTTATGCAAAAATCACATTTCTGGACTTTACTATGAGTTTGTGTGTTTTTATGTGATTTCAGGTATTTTCTAGCTGAAATTGAGGGACCTGAGCAAAAATCTGATTCAGAGGCTGAGAAAGGACTGCAGATGCTGTTGGATTCTGACGTCCCTGCACTCGAAGTAGATTTTCTGAAGCAATAGAAACCCAATTGGCGTGCTCTTAATTGCGTTGCAAAGTAGAGATCTTGGGATTTCCAGCAATTTATAATAGTCCTTACTTTGCCCGAGAATTGATGGCCTAAACTGGCGTCCAAATTTCCACCAGAGACCCTTTTCTGGCGTAAAATGTCAGAACTGGCACGAAAGCTGGAGTTAAACGCCCAAACCTGCACCAAAACTGGCGTTTGAACTCCAAGAAGAGCCTATGCACGTGAAAGCTTCAATGCTCATCCCAAACACACACCAAGTGGGCCCCAGAAGTGGATTTCTGCACTATCTACTCATTTTCTGTAAACATAGTTTACTAGTTTAGTATAAATAGCACATTTTACCATTGTATTCACATCTTTGGACCATTCTTTGATCCTTAGATCAGGTCTTTGAACCCTATTTCAATTGTATTATGCCACGGCTATGCCTAGACCTTGTTCTTATGCATTTTTCAACGGTAGAGTTTCTACACCTCACAGATTAAGGTGAGGAGCTCTACTGTTCCTCGAGTATTAATGCAAGTATTATTGTTTTTCTATTCAATGCACGCCTACTTCTCCTCCAAGATATACTCCCGTACTCAATTCATTTAAGTCAGAATGAAGGGGTGACCCGTGACAATCACCCAATCTTCGTTACTCGCGTAGCCAAGATCCGCGTGCCTGACAACCACAAAGCGGTCTACATAATGTTCAACATAGTCATTAGACGACAGCTGGAGTATACTCTCTTTGGTCTCTGACCCACGGATCTAAATCACGTCTCCTAACAATAGAGCATTCGAATCCGTGACGTTAGAACCTTCGTGGTATAAGCTAGAACTAATTGGCAGCATTCTTGAGATCAAGAAAGTCTAAAACTTATCTGTAGTATTCCGAGTAGGATCTGGAATGGGATGACTGTGACGAGCTTCAAACTCGTGACTGTTGGGCGTAGTGATAGTGTGCAAAAGAATAAATGTATTCTATTCCGACATGATCGAGAACCGACAGCTGATTAGCTATGCGGGAAACCGTAGAGGACATGTTTTCATTGAGAGGACGGATGGTAGCCATTGACAATGGTGATCCACCAACATACAGCTTGCCATGGAAGGGAGTACGCATGATTGGATGAGGACAGTAGGAAAGCAGAGGTTCAGAGGCAACAAAGTATCTCCAAATGCTTGTCTGAAATTCTCACCAAGGAACTACATAAGTGACTTTATTTTATTTTATGTTTTATTGTTCTTTTTAGTATCAAACCTCATAACCATTTGAATCCGCCTGACTGAGATTTACAAGATGACCATAGCTTGCTTCAAGCCGACAATCTCTGTGGGATCGACCCTTACTCACGTAAGGTATTACTTGGATGACCCAGTGCACTTGCTGGTCAATTGCACAGAGTTGTGAGAAAGGTGTGAAATCACGATTCTGCGTACCAATGCATTTGCTCTAATGCTTCAGCCAGGGGGATATTAATCTCCAATTTCTTGAAGACTTTAAGGAACTTGGGGAAGTATTGATCCTTGGTTTCCTTGTTGAACCTTTGAGGATATGGCAAGGGAGGTGTGAAAGTCTTTTCCACTTGCTTCTGTCCTTGATATGATTCTTCCATTATTTGTTTCCCTTTCCTTGAGATTTGTGGCTACTTCTCTCTCTCTTCAGGCTTCTCTTGATCATCCTTGTTGAGTGTAGCATCATTCTTGCTGCTGGCTTCATCATTCTCAGTTGGCTTCTTGTCATTCACCAAGGTTTTTCCACTCCTTAGCTGTATAGCTTTGCATTCTTCTTTAGAATTTGGAATGGTGTCACTTGGGAGTGAGCTCGTTGGCCTTTCAATCAATGCTTGCTTGGATAGTTGTCCAATCTATCTCTCTATGTTCCTTATTGAAGCTTCATGATTCTTGCTTGTCATCTTCTGATGCTTCATCATCTTTTCCATCAGTACCTCTAGGTTTGAAATCCTTTACGTGTCTTGTGGTAGCTGTGGTTGGTTATGAGATGTTGAGGGTGGATGATAATTGTTTTGGTTGGTGGTTTGGTTATTGGATGGATAATGGTTGGAATTGGGATAAGTGTTTTGGGGTTTTCTATATGGATTTTGGTTATTGTTCTGCTGGTTGTGGTTCTGGTTATTTCTTGAGTTGTTTTGGTTTGAATTTCTTTGCCATGGCTGCTGATTTTGATTGTGGTTATCTCCCCATATGAGATTTGGATGATTCTTCCAGGATGGATTGTAGGTGTCACGATAAACTTCATTTTGTCCTGCTCCTTGGTTATGCATATAGTTTACTTGTTCCTGTTGCTGATCTTCTTGGTTTTCTTCATTCTGGCCCCATGTGGTTGATGGTTGGCTTCTATTCACTACTGTAACTTGGAGGCTATCAATCCTCCTAGCCATTTGCTCAAACTATTGTTGAATTTGCTGCTGCATAATCTTATTTTGAGCTAGGATTGAGTCCACTCCTTCCAACTCTAGCACTCATTTCCTTTGTGATGGTTGGTGTTGTCTCTGATGAGAAAAGAAATATTGATTGTTTGCCACCATATCAATGAGATTCTGAGCCTCCTCTGCAGTCTTCATCAATTGTAAGGAACCTCCTGCTGAGTGATCTAGTGCTTCTTGAGCCTTCAGAGTTAGTCCTTCATAGAAGTTTTGAAGCTTATCCCATTCATTGAACATGTCTGGTGGACACTTCCTGAGTAAAGCTTTGTATCTTTTTCATGCCTCACATAATGACTCTCCATCCGTCTGAGTGAATGTTTGGACCTCTGTTTTGAGTCTGGTGATCTTTTGGGGAGGATAGAACTTGGCTAGGAATTTGCTCACTAGATCTTCCCAATTGTTGATGCTCTCTCTTGGAAATGTCTCCAACCATTGAGTAGCTTTGTCTCTGAGGGAAAATGGAAATAGTAACAGCTTGTAAATGTCAGGATGCACACCATTAGTTTTGACAGTATCACAAATCCTCAGAAAAGTGGATAAGTGTTGGTTTGGATCTTCAAGTGGCCCTCCTCCATAGGAACAATTATTTTGTACCAAAGTGATGAGTTGTGGCTTCAATTCAAAGTTATTTGCATTGACATTTGGGGTAAGGATGCTACTCCCACAATGCCTAGGATTAGTAAATGTATATGAAGCCAAGACTCTCCTCTGTGGTTGACCATTGTTGTTGGCCACTCCTACTGGTGGATTTGTTGCACTCTTCTCCATTTCTTGATATTCTTCGTCAGAAGTTTCTCCTCCAATGACTCCCTTTCCTCTGGCTTCCCTTCTCTGTCTTCTAAGGGTTCTTTCGTCACGATCACCAGAGGTGGAGACCTCTCTCCTTGCTTCTGTCATAAAACCACAACAATAAGAAACACAAGAGCATTCTATAGCTTGAGTGCAGTGAGAGTTAATAGAGATAAAGTCTCAAATAGTTAGTATGCTGGTTAAAAAAATAAAAGAAATGAACAAAAACAAAGAAAAAGTGCTTAATCTAGACCCCCACCTTACTTGATCATTGTCAATCTGATCAATCCCCAGCAATAGCGCCAAAAACTTGATGTGTGGAAAACGATCCAACACAAAACTCACCGACAAGTGTACCGGATTGCATCAAGTAGTAATTACTCACATGAGTGAGGTCGATTCCACAGGGATTGAAGGATTGAGCAATTTTAGTTAGGTGGTTCATTTAGTTAAGCAAACAAGTGATGATTTGAGTGAATTTTGATAAACAGAAGCTAAATTGCATGAAAGTAAAGAGGAGAGGGGAAATTAACAGTAAATTAAAGTGCAGAAGAATTAAAGAGCTGAAGCCTAAAGTGCAAGTAATGTAATTGACTGAAACTTATATTGCAAGAAATGTAAATGGCTGAAGTGTAAAGTGCAAGAAATGTAAAATTGCAGGAAGAGTAAAAGGAATTTCGGGAGCTGGGATGCAAAATTAAACAAGAGAACTCAACATGCAATCAATCAGAGAAAATCAAATGAAGTAAGTTGCAGCAGATCTCAAACATAAAAATAAAATTGCTTGAAGAAGCAAAATAGAAATGAAACTCAGCTTAATTGCAAAATAAAGTTGAAGATCTCAGGGGATCAAAGAGACTAGAAAACAAGTCTAGATCTCAATTCCTTCCTTGATCCAACAGAGAACAATTTACAGATGAAAAGAAAGATGAAAATAGTAAATGAAAACTCAGATTCAATTCTTGGAATAATTGAGAAGGGAGGTAAAAGATGATTCTCAAACTTAGATTCAATGAAGCTCTTCAATCTCAATTCGAATCCCAAGAACAGATAGCAAAAGTAGCAGAAGAAATGAAAATGAAGACAGAAAACTAAATCCAATTCCCAATCCTTAGAATTATGCAGAAGAAAACAAATATGAATTGCAGATCAAAGATTGAAACAGAATTCCTTCAATCTCAATCCAGAATTCAAAAACAGAAAGCAAGAAATGCAGAAGTAAGAACAAGGAAAAAGAGAACTCAGCTCTCAATCCCAATTCCCAATTCCTAAAATAAAACTAAAAATAAAAGAAAATTTAAAAGTAAAGGTAAAACAAGTCCTATACAAATCAAACTAATTCCTATTTATACACTTCCTGTTTTTGGATTTTCAGAATTTGGAGTGGGCCTTTCAATTTGGTGAAGAATTGAATTTAAATCGAATTTTAATTGAATTTGGACCATGGGTGCTGCTCCCAGTAGAGTGCTCGGTTAACTAATTGAGCGCAGCACTACCTATTGCCTTTGGCCTTCAATTTTGTTGTGCACCAAGCCTTCCTTGGCACAGCTCCATAGCGCTCGGTTAAGAAAGAGAGCGCAGGAAGCATTTGTGAAGCCATTTCTTTTTGAAATAATGAAAGGTAGTGTTCAGTTAAGTAAGGGAGCACAGCATCCCTTTGTTTTTGGTGGAGCTCCCTTGTTCGATTCCCAGTGAATGAATTTTGCCCAATTTCCTTGTGAATTAAGTGTAGCACTCCTTCCTAGCCATCATGGGTTCGAAACTTGGCTAGCTCCTTTTGCCAATTTCTTTCATGAAGCAATGCAAAGTAGTGCTTCCTTTGGTTCCTCATGTGCTTGGTTCGAGACTTGGAGGTTTTGTTAGCAAATATTGCACCTTGCATTTCTTTTGGTGGAAGCCCTATAAAGTTAACAAAGTTAACCGAGCGCTATGCTTTTTGCCTTGTTCCTTTGAGCGCTCAGTTAACTCTTTCAACGCAGCATCCTTGCCCTTTGTGTACTTGGCTTCGTTTGCCCATCTCTAGCACTCAATTAGAGAGCGCTGTGCTCAATAAGAGAGTGATGCACTCTTGCTTTCTTTATGCGCCACGCTTTTTCCTTCCTTAGGCCACGCTTTCCTCGTTTCTTTCTTTTCTTCACCTACAGGTAATCAAAACAACCAATCAAAGTATCACCAAATTCACAAGGTTTAAAATTCATTCAAAAATCAATTAATTCTAGCTTAAACCTCATGATTTTGTGTCAAATAAAGGGTGGTTGATTGATTCAACAAAACCATGCAAATCCACTCCAAATTACTTACTTACAATGCAATAAAGTGCATAAAACCAAATGAAACAAGTGAAAAATGCTTGAAAAGCTAGCATAAGATGACTTGTCATCACACACTAAGATTCTAAGTTTGGTGTGCCACTTATTTTTCTATGCAATTTATTCAGCAACACCACTTGTCTGCATAATCATAATTTCCTTTGCAGTGTTATTTTTCTTCTTAGTTGGACAATTTTATTAACTGTTTTTGTTATTCATAACATATTCTTGGCTTGGTGATTGTATTTAACATATAACAGTTCCCTTTGTTTAATTTTAGTTCAAATAAATTGACATAAGATTGCATTCTATGTTTGGTGTTGCTACGCAACAAAATTTGTTTCCAATCCACACTAGATACTTGCATCAATTCCAAGTGAGAGTGTCAAACTAAATTTGGTGTGCCACTTACTTTCTTTATGCAATGTATCATGCACACCCTCTATGTTTGCAATTACAATGTCTCTGTTTCCTGTGCCTTGATTGTTATCTTTTGTGTTACTAACATTTCATTCTGTAAGACATTCATGATCCATGTTAGCCCCATAGCCATTGTTCTAATTGTTGCTTGAGGATGAGCAAGCATTCTGAGTTTGGCAAGGGAAAGGGAAGAATGGAAGAAAAATGACAACAATAAAGAAGATGAATTACAAGGTTGTAAAGTTCATTTTCCTCTCATTTGTTTCCAGCATTTTAAATTGCATGATTGTCTTTATCTTCTCTGTTTACATGTGTGTATAAATAAGCATAGCTTGTATTTTGATCTGTAACATGTTGCTATGCCACTATGACTATCAACTTGAGTTTTGTGAATTCAAAAGCAATAAAGCATCATGATCATAAACAAACAAGGAATTAAAGAAGAACTTAGCATGTGCATACAAGTATTGGAAGGCTAGTATGATCAATTGTTGCTCAATTGCATTAGATTTTATTTAATTGAAGTTTTCAACTATGACATTCTGCAACATCTTTGGAAATCATGAAAACCTTGAAGAAGCAAATATAGTTAAGGCAAGAAAAGAAAAAGGGAAGGAATGAGAAAGCTGAAGACTCTGAGTACCAATGACAAATTCATTTGTTAAGTACTTGTGGTGTTTATGTATCAAGAAAAAAGCTTGAAAACAAAACACTTAGAGTCAAGGTTAGGCTCAAGTGCAAAAGCACTTCCTCAAAGCTCAAGACTCTGAGCATCAATGATTAGAGAGTAAAGAAAAGAAATAAATGAGCTTAAAGAAATCCTCTAATTAAATGCTTGTGGTGCTTGTGTATCAAGTGGTAATACTTAAAAACAAAGCATTTAGAGTCGTAGCTTTGTTATCAACTCATGGGACAAAGCACCCAAAAGGAGAAGTTAATAAGAGAATGAAAAAGCTTATTTCAAAGAAGAAATATAAGGAAAAGATTTCATAAATTGAGCTAGATAGAAGCATCAATCATTTACATTTCTTTTGTGATTGTGGCATGCATGGAAAACTAGCCAACCATGAATATTGAGTTGCTATTCTGCTTACCTTAGATTGTCAATCTCTATTGCAAGATTATTTTCTTGCTTGGGGACAAGCAAGGTTTAAGTTTGGTGTTGTGATGACATGTCATCATGTCATGTTTTTCTATGCTTTTTCATACAAGAAATCACTACAAGAAAAAAGGCCTATGGCCACGCTTTTTTTTTGCTACGCTTTAAAAGCGTGGCCAAAAGTAGGCTATGGCCACGCTTATGCGTGGGTGGCGTTTGAATAGAGATTTTGCCACGCTTTTTTTTGCTACGCTTTAAAAGCGTGCCGAAATCTCTCTATGGCCACGCTTTTATGAGGGTGGCAGTTGATGTGAGATTTAGCCACTTTTTTTTCTGCCACGCTTATAAAGCGTAGCCATAGAGAGATTTCGGCACGCTTTTAAAGCGTGGCAACAGAAATTTGTTATTGTGACGTTTTAAAAGCGTAGCCGTTTCCTGCAAGCCTTTTGGTACGCTTTAAAAGCGTGGCCAAAAGGTTTCCTCAGAAAAAAAAAAAATTAAAGAAGCTAGCTCGCGATCGAATTAACAAACACGCTCCTAACTCTCCTTCGTTTCTAACACTTAGAGAAAAACACTCCTAACTTCTGCCCTAACTCCTCCTTCGAAACCCCCAATGGCAACTGCAACCACCAATCTCCTCCTTCTTTGTGCCTCACCGCTTCCTCCTCCGAAAGCCCTAGCTAATCAGTCTTCAATTTTTTCGCCTTAACCCTTCTTCAAAAGCCCTAACCCCTGCCCTCACCGCGATGACAACACTCCAACGAAGAACGACGACGCTCTCCCTTCCGCGCTGCCGCTCGCTTCCTGCTTCTTCGCTTCCGTGAAGAACGACGAAGCCCTCCCTTCCGCGCTGCCGCTCGCTTCCTGGTTCTTCGCCTCCCTGAAGAACGACGAAGCCCTCCTTCCCGCGCTGCCGCCCGCTTCCTGGTTCTTCGCTTCCGTGAAGAACGACGAAGCCCTCCCATCCGCGCTGCCGCTCGCTTCCTGCTTCTTCGCTTCCGTGAAGAATGACGAAGCCCTAACATCTGACGAGGTGGAAAAGCGCCATTTCCAGCTTCGAATAAGGCTATAGGTTTCTCCTCCTTTTGTTTTTCTGCAGTCAAATTCATGAGGATGACTCTAAGTTTTCAGTCTTTTTATTTTTTTATTGTTCATTGTTTTGATTCTCATGCATTTCTTCAGGAGAAGGTGAGGAATCCGTTAGTCGAGAACCATCCTAAGGAGTTCGGGATCAGAGGAGCAGAGGAAGAAGAGGATCCTCAAGCAGAGGTTGAAGGCTCCACCAGCTTTGAACTAGTTCACCACCCTTGACAAGAACCTAGGTGCGTAAATAAGTATCTCCATTTTGTTTCATTTACTCTGTTTTATGTTTGTGTAATGCTTCAAGTGTAGTAATATTTCCATCTTATGGCAATTAGATGATGCTTCTGATCACTTTATTTTTCTATCTAACTGCATTTAACTTCATTTTTGCAATTTCACCTTTTGGAAATGATCTCAGTTTTAGAAAAGGAAAGGGAAGCTTGAAAGCTAAACATGTATATGGTGAATGTTTTTAAGTTGTAGCTTCATTTTCTGAGAGAAAGAGTGCATCCTGTTGATCTTGTTGGTGGTGTTGTTTGACTTCTCAAAGTTTTATAAAAACTATTTTTCACTATTTTTGGATGTCTAGATTGAGAGCAGAAATTTATGTAAATTATTGCCATTTCTACAATAAATACTGTCGAATTCGGTTCAAACTCTAAATGATCATTTTGAGTTTTAGAGACTTCTAACTCTTATTAACTCTTGATTCTACCTTATTTTAGTTACTTAAACTTGTCTAGCTTAGTGTCACAGCCCCAAGAGCTAAGCTCTTGCCATTATGAAAAGCTAAACATATATATTAGTTTCACTATGATGCATTATTCTTTCTTTACTTATATGCCAAAACTTTAGTGTGTTTGATGTATTATCTTGCTGTCACTTTAAATAAGAATTGAACGCATATAGAGTTATTAGTCAAGAGCATTTTTTTTCTACTTTATTAACTCATTTGGGTATTAATTACTGCAGCTTAATAATGATTTTCTACTGGCTCACTATATCTTCATTTTGGTTATTTTAAATTGGTTTCTGTGATGGTTACTATAGGTTCATTTGAGCTATAATGTCCTATGTTCATGTGTGTAAGTTTAGGTTTCTGCACCAAACATGAGTTCATGGTCGTATGTTTTCATTGTGTTTTGCTTTATTTGACTGAGTCTTAGTAGAAATGAAGCATGAATGCACCATTTGGAAAAGAAACGGCACTGGTTTCAAACCCAATAGAGTTGACCATCTGAAATTTGAAAAGGAAAATAACACATAAAATTTGAGTTTGTTTTAAGACCATCAGCCAAAAGATTTTAAAATTCTGCATTGGAATCACGGTTGGTTGTTGAGCTGATTTATATTTTATTTATGTAGGGGAAGCTATTTTGTTCCTAATTTTGTTTATTTTTCTATTTTATGTCAGTAGAAGAGTTAGAATGGGTGCGAAAATGGTATTTCTTGTGAATGATTGTGATTCTTTTATTTCCCCAGCTGTTAAGACAAGAAGTTAAAATAAATGAACATAAAAATTTAGTTTCCAAGTTTATTTGCTTTTAGTTTTCAGATGTTTACTACCCTTGTTTTTTGGTAGTTTTTCTTGTTTCTCACTCTGGTCTCATTTGTTTCAGTTTCACCCAAGGCACCTAAACTAAAGCCAATAGCAGGTTTGTCAATTCCATTTTGTTGGATAAGAGAAACAAAGCCCTGGTTCTTGGTCTTTAATTGAGCCAAGTTCATTCAAAGTCAGAGGGAAAAACTGCTTTAGGTTGGTACAAAATACTTGTTTTTGTATACAAAACTGCTTTAGGCCTGGCTCTGAGGAATAAGCATTTTTATACCTTATCTGGAGTTGATTTTAGAATAAGCAGACTGCTACAATAGATACTGTTTGCTGTGCTCTTTCTAGATAGAGCTGCTTTTAGATGGTTCTGATGGAATTTTTGCACACACTGAAATCAAAATTCATATTTTTTCTTTAATTATTATTATTATTATTATTATTATTATTATTATTATTATTATTTTAATTTTGAAACTGCTGCATTAAAAGATCATTAGAATGGTTAAAGTGCCCATATCCAACTTTTTCTGGAACTACAAGGTTAAATAGGGATTTCATGTCTTATCAGTGTATATACCCTTTTTCCAATGTCAAGAAAAGGTTTCAGTGGATGGTACACAATGGTGCTGTGTAGGAAAATTTTGTGTGTTGTTTTTGTTCTTTTTTTTCCTCCCTTAATGGAAGCATCAAAATTTGCTAACTCCTTTACTTTTAAACAGTGGTCCCAGGGCTGTTTCTGTTGTTAGTTCTTCCTCGGAAAGACTAGGAGGAGCAAAAGTTGTCGCTACTGCTGTGGCTCCAGATGATGTGGCAAAAATTTAGGAGTTTCTAAAAAGATGGAGTGATGTTGAACATGTGGATCTTATACTTATCCTTGGTACATTTCTACACACATCAGTTTTGCTATTGAAGTCCAACAATTCTAGTTTTGTTGAATTGATTTCCCATTTTATTTTCCTTTCCAATCAAGGTGGGACCGGCTTTACCTCACGAGATGTAACACCAGAAGCTACAAAACAGTTGATTGAGAAGGAAACACCTGGTCTTCTGTATGTAATGAGACAAGAAAGTTTAAAGGTATGAAACTCTTGCATTTTCTGGTTTTTCAGTTTGATTAAATGATTAAATTTTATGCATGCTTAAATGTGTAGACATCATGTGCATTCTTGGTCTACTTCACTGGTGGGTTGAAGCCAACATTTGTCAATTTCTCATTTGAATTGTATAGTTGGTATTGCCTTGGGACTGTGGCTTTCTAATCGTTAGACAGTTATGGTTGTATCATACTTAGTTTAGGGAAGTTTCATATTAATTGATTGCTTCGAATGGTTCTCCAGGGGTTCATTGTATTGTTTTATAGATTTGATTAATTTGTTAAGTCATAGTCTTTGATTTGTTGATATTCAGATAATTAACATGCCCGGAAACCCAAGGAAAACTGCTGAGTGTATGGAGGCCTTATTGCCTTCACTTATGGTTGTAGAGCTGAGTTATATTTTATTACTGCAGGGGAAGCTATTTTGTTCCTAATTTTGTTTATTTCTCTATTTTATGTCAGTAGAAGAGTTAGAATGAGTGCGAAAATGGTGTTTCTTGTGAATGATTGAGCTTCTTTTATTTCCCCAACCGTTAAGACAAGAATTTAAAATAAATGAACATGAAAATTTAGTTTCCCAGTTTATTTGCTTTTAGTTTTCAGATGTTTACTACCCTTGTTTTTTGGTAGTTTTTCTTGTTTTTCACTCTGGTCTCATTTGTTTCAGTTTCACCCAAGGCACCTAAACTAAAGCCAATAGCTATTATTATTTCAGTTTATTTGCTTTTACGATGTTTCAGTTTCTCACTCTGGTCTCATTTCTTTTAATATTGAAATTTGTGAACTGGTGCATTTGGTTTGCTTGGTTTATGCTATTTGTTATTATCAGTATTAATGCACGCCAAGTGCTCTCTGATATGCCTCTTTGATATTCCTCTCTGGTTTATGCATGTTCACAAGTCTGAATTCTTGTTTCTCTATCCAAGTTCATATTTTTATTTTATATACATTACAATATAAGAAGCTAAGGAATAAGAGATCTAGTTTGCTTATTGTTTAAGATTGCTAAATCCAAGTTCATTTACCACATAAGTTGACTTTGCTTACATCCTGCAAAATTTAAATTCTGGATTCCTTTTAAATTACCCTCAGTAACTTTTTCTTATTATTTATTTAGAAAATTGGAAGGTTTATTATTAAGCTAATAAAA
This sequence comes from Arachis hypogaea, assembly GCF_003086295.3. Taxonomy (NCBI): domain Eukaryota; kingdom Viridiplantae; phylum Streptophyta; class Magnoliopsida; order Fabales; family Fabaceae; genus Arachis; species Arachis hypogaea. The sequence goes on from NC_092037.1 coordinate 41,694,214, forward strand.
AACAGTTTATCCAAAATTTCATAAGATTGTTACTTTTGGTGGAACTAAAATTTTTATTGAATAGAAAAAATAATTTTCAATTTAAGCAATCATACATATTGATATAAGATTGATATTTAAACACAATGAATGGTAAAATTTAATGCATATTTGGATCCACCACGCAATAACATCACAACTTGGACTCCTTTATGAATGAGCTATACAAGAACAGAGAAAAAAAACGAATTAGATCATTTTATCTTAACAAGGCTTGAATCTCTGACGGCCACACCTCTGGTTTATAGTTGTGGGCTATATTTTTTACAAAGTTTGGAACGGGCTTGCTTGTTTTTGGTCATTTAATTTGTATCTATAAATAGAATTCTGTATTTGATTGAAATTTAATTTAAGTAGCAAGTCTGTAATCAAACCAGTGCATATATATGAGTTGGTTATGGCTGTGTTGTGTTGAATGTGCTAGTTGAATTGATTTATTTTTTTTTGGTTAATATTATTTTTGGGTGCTATGGAATTATAGAATGGAATAGAACTGATGTTATTAAACTCCGAATTGATTTATTTTTGTGTTGTGTTGAACTGATGTTATTAAGTCTTTGTCTCTTATTTTCCTTTCTCTTTCTCTGTTTTGGTGTATCTGTCTCTGGATAGAATCTGAACGGAGCCTATATCAGTAACAAAAGGGGGGGGGGAGGGGGCTGTTTGATTGTTACCTTCCTATATCAGTACCCTTTCTCTTTTTTGAAAACTTTAAGAACAAAAAAAGTATAGTGGCTTTCAATGAAAGAAAAGCCTTTGCTGGTTATAATTATTGAACGATTATAACATAGTTTGTTTGATAATGTCTTTTAATTTTTTGGTTTGGTATAAGATGCACTAACACACAACAATATTTAAAATTTTGCAGGGCAGTGCTGAAAACAATTTCTCTCACAATGATGATCAGTAATCATGAACTTTTGTATTTTGTAACGAAGTGTAAATGAAGTAGATAATGTAACCCATGTTGGAATTGTAACTCATGTATTAAGAAATTGCTAGTGGATGAGACTTTGATTTTTGGTATTTTGTTTAGAGTATATCATGTGATCAAACACTTTTTTTCTATGACAAGTTTATGAAGAAGGATTAGTTGATTTAAAGTTTGTAGTCATCTTTTAAATTTTAAAATTATCCATGATTAAGGTTTATAAAAAAAAGAGTGCAAAGATAGGTACTGAACTTACAGCCACGCTTTAAAAGAGTTGCCATATTGTACAGCAGCAATCAACAGCCACGCTTTATAAGCGTAGCTGTATCTCACAGCTATTGGCACGCTTTAAAAGCGTAGCTATATCTCACAGCTATTGGCACGCTTTAAAAGCGTAGCCATATGTCTTGATATCGGCACGTTTGAAAAGCGTAGCCATATCTCCATTTGTTGCCACGCTTTGAACGTGTGGCCATAACGTTACTGTAGGCAACAACAGGCACGCTTTAAAAGCGTAGCTGTATCTCAAGTCTATTGTCACGCTTTTAAAGCGTAGCGATGTGTCTTATTATTGGCACACTTAAAAAGCGTAGCGATATGGTACGCTATTCGCACGCTTTTAAAGCGTAGCCATATCAACCTATTGGGACGCTTTCAAAGCGTGGCCATATGTGTGACATATGGCCACGCTTTTAAAGCGTGGCCATATGTAAAAGCGTGGCAAAAACAAAAGCGTAGCGATAGGTCACCAAAAGCGTGGCGATATAGCAACCGGCACCCTTGCAGATGTGACCCTTTGAAAAGCGTGCCGGTATCTCAAAAAGCGTGGCGAAAAGCTATCGCTACACTTTTTTGGACTTTTCGCCACGCTTTAAAAGCGTAGCAAAAAGCTTGTTTTCTTGTAGTGAATTGATGATTAGTGCTTAAATATTGAACGCTTTTGTGCTTAATTGGTATATTTCTTTGATCTTTTTTGATTTTATAAATTTTGTAGGAAATAAGAAGAAAATGAAGAAAAAAAAAGCACAAAACAAGCTAAAAAGAAGAAAAGAGGAATTTCGGGCACATTTTGAAATTAAGGCATACTTTGGAGCCTTAGGCCACGCTTTTAAAAGCATGGCCCAAGACCATGGAGCCGTGGCATTTAATGATGCCTCATGCATGCATTATTAATAATGAAAGCATGCATGAAGTGGCAACGGCATTACTTTGATTTCTAATCCAATTGGCAATGAAACCAAGCTTTACGTTAATTGGCATTATGGATTAATAAAGCCAGTGAAATGTATGCATGATGCATTTAATTATTATGTCAATGGAGAATGAATGAATGCAACGTTAATGCATTAGTATTATCATTAAAACCATGGAAGCATGCATATAATACTAAGGCATTAATGGAAGCACTTATTAGTAATGCCATGAACGTGAGGCCAAGGAAGCAAAGCGCTCAAGCATAGCGCTACGTTGGTGCACACAACGGAGCGCTCAGCAAATACAAGGCCAGCACTCAAATTAAAGGAGCACTACGTTAACTTTGTTAACGTTTTCGTGGTCTTCACAAAAGAAAAGCAAGGCTCAGCACTCAAAAAGGAAACGGCCACCAAGAGAAGTGCGCACAAGGCATAGAGAGGGCGCTACGTAGCTTAACTTCACGGAGCGCTATTTGCACAAGAAAATTGGCCAAAATGAAATGGCCAGGGCTCGAAGAGGGAGACCAACTTAAGCACAAGGGAGCGCTACGTTGGTTCATTTAACTTAGCGCTATGTGTGAAGCTTGGCACAAGGAAGACACAAGGCTTGGTTCGAAAAGCCTGGGACAAGCCAGTGAGCGCTACGTTTGCTTACATAACCAAGCGCTCCACTGGAGGTGCACCAACCCACCTGACCCAAGCCACCAAGCATCTCAAAACCAAATCAACCTATTTCATTGAAGCCTCAAAGCAAGCAAAACCCATTGACATGACTCAAAGGCACAAGAAACAATTGGATTAGGAATTTTATTTTAATTGTAATTTGTTTTCAATTTTATTTTCATTTTCATTTTGTAAAAAGCCTATAAAAAGACATCAGTTTCATTTCATTGGAAGGCTGGCTCTAATAGAGAGCAAGTAGAATAGAGAGCTCTTTTAGTTTTCTTTTTTTTGAATTTGAAGAATTGGAGATCAAATCTGAATTTTGCTTTCTGATTCTCATTCTACTTCTTCTGCAACTTCTACTTTCTTTCTAATTCGGATTTTTGGAGCTCTGATTGGAGAATTCTCTTGAATCTCTTCATCGTTGAGTTTCCTTTTGATTTCTTTGTTTCTGATTTCAAGAATTAAAGATCTGATCTCAATTATCTCTTTGGATTTCATTCTAAAGCAGGTTTTCATTTCTGTTTTAGTTCTTTTGCAATTTATCATTTCTATTTAGATTTTCTACAATTCCCTTCTACAAATTCACTTTCTGAAATTTTCCATTTGAGCTTGCTGTGATCTTGATTTATTTCCCTGCAATTTATAATTCCTGCAATTGTTCTAAGTCATGATTTACTACTTTCTTTAATTTTCTAGCACCCAGTCCCCTTGATGCAATTTACTTTTCTTGCTCTTTAAGATTCTGTCAATTTACTTCCTGCAAGTTAGATCTTCTGCAATTTACTTTTCTTGTTCTTTAAGTTTCTGTCCAATTTACTTTCTGCAATTTAAATTTCCTGTAATTTACATTCTGCAGCATCAATTTCACCCAATCCATCAATGTTAGCTTGACTAAACTAATCACCCACTAAAGTTGCTTGATCCATCTATCCCTATGGGATCGACCTTACTCTAAGTGAGTTATTACTACTTGATGCGACCTGGTACACTTGCCGGCTAGTTTTGTGTGGAAATCTGATTTCCACCCATTAAGTACCCAATTCCCAATATTTTCAATGAACTCTCAAAATACACTTTTATCCAAGCTAATGTTCCCAAATTTCCCTTACTTAAATGATACACACTCTCACTAGCCTAAGCTAATCAAAGATCCAAATAAAGGACATTTATTGTTTTTCACATAGGGGTAGTGATGTGCTAGAAATAAGAACAAAAGCGGTTTAAAATAGGCTCAAAGTTGGTTAACAAAGAATGATAAAAGGGGTAGGCTATTTGGGATAAGTGAGCTAAATAAAATGATGGCCTCAATTGTAAGAATCGGGGTTTTTCACGTAAAACCATTTTAATAAAATAATTTTTAAGTGCTCAGAATAGATTCAAAATTTAGAAGTTTTAATTTGAAAATATAAAGGTAAAATTTGGTTTCAATCAATTTTTCTGAGTCAGAAAATTTATTTTTTGCAAAAGACCAAGAACGGCAGCTGAACCAGTCGAACCAGTTTAAGCATGTCCGGTACTATCTTTTGAGAAAAATAAGATTTAGAAAATTGATTTATTGTTTTTAAAAGGACAAAAATAATTTTAGAATTGAAAACCGAGTACAAATCTTAAAGGTTTTGGCCCAAAGTGGGCCAAACGGGCTAAAAACGCTAACGGGTTGGACTGGGCTCAAACCGGGCCCAAGGCCCAACATATATAAGCTCATTAAATGAGCTTTGAGCTCATTTTTCAGAAAAGAAACATAGAGGGATGGTGAGGAGGGAGAAGAGAGGAAGAAGGGAGTGGCACTATTTACCTCCACCTTCCGAGAGCTATATCTTGACCTATAGAGCTCCGATTGACGAGCCATGTGCAGCCACATGAAGCTCTCGACGAGCTCTTCCTTTCTATCTAAAGAGATCTGGTATGAACTTGAAACTGATGGGATATTTTTGTGGAAAGATGAATTTCTCCCAAAAACACACCAATCTAACCGGCAAGTGTACCGGGTCGCATCAAGTAATAAAAACTCACAGGTGTGAGGTCGATCCCACAGGGATTGAAGGATTGAGCAATTTTAGTTTAGTGGTTGAATTAGTCAAGCGAATCAAGATTTGGTTGATTGATTGATGATTTGCAGAATTTCAATTGCATTGAAAGTAAAGGGAATAGGGAATTGGCATGAAATTAAAGGAAACAGAAATTAAAGTAATGAATCTTAGGAAGCAAGAAATTAAATGGCAGAAACTTAAAGAGCAATTAATGTAAATTGCAAGAATCTTAAATGGCGAGAATTGTAAATGACTTGAAATGTAAAGGGGATTGGGACTTGGATTTGCAAGAATTAAACAAAGAAAGAGTAAATTGCATCAAACAGAAGAGTAAATGAGTATTGGAATTGCATTAAATTCAAACAGACAAGTAAATGAACAATTAAAGTAAGAAACAGAAAATTGAAATGGGAAATTCAGATCTCAGGTCCCAGAGACTAGAAAACTGAGTCTAGATCTCAATGCCTTCCTAGATCCAACAAGAACAATAGCAAGGTAATTATAAATTGCAAAGAAAATAGATGAGAAGCAATTAACAGGAAGCTAAATTCAATTATGCAGTAAAGAGAATTAGAGATCCAAGGATGAGATTGAAACAGAATTTCTTCAATTCTCCAACCCAAGATCCAAGACAAGTGTATTTGGAATTGAAAACAATTAAACTAAGAAATTCAAAGGCACTCAAGCTCCCCCAAAACAGTAAAGGAAACTATCTAAAAACTCTCTAAAAGGAAGCTCCCGAACAAATTGAATTCAAGCCTATTTATACACTTTCTTCACTTGATCTTCAAGCTTTGAGTTGGGCCTTTGCTCTTGGTGGAATTGGGTTGAAAGAGGCCTTGGTTGATTGCTCTTGAAGTTTGGAGAGAGACCCAAGTGAATCAATTGAACCGGATGTGAGTTTTGCAAAGTTGGGTTTTTAAAGTTAGCCTCAAAGTTAGGGGCTAACTTCATGGCTAACTTTTTTAGCAGCAAACCCCATTCTCTGCACTTCACGTTTGGGCCAACGTTTAGGGGGCTAACTTTGTCCCTAACGTTGGCCTTGCTTTGAGTTGGAGTGGCGCCAACGTTAGCCTCCAAGTTAGGGGCTAACGTTGGCGCTAACGTTGGGCACCCTCGAGAACAAAATTTCATGCCAACGTTAGCCTCCAAGTTAGGGGCTAACGTTGGCGCTAACGTTGGAAGCCCTGGGAGCAATTTTAATTCCCAACGTTAGCCTCCAAGTTAGGGGCTAACGTTGGGGCTAACGTTGGCATACCCTGGGAGCAAATTTTAGCTTCCAACGTTAGCCTCCAAGTTAGGGGCTAACGTTGGGGCTAACTTCAATTCCAACTTCATTCTTCCTGGTTCAATTTCACTTGATTCCTTGTCTTCTCTTAGCTTCTAGCCATTCCTTCTCACTTCAATCCTTTTCCAAGCTTTCTTCACCTATCATAAATCAACCAAACACATCAAAGCTATGCTTGAAATCATGAGATGATCATTATATCCTAATATGCACCAATTATGGCATCAAACCTCATGAAAAAGCATTAATTCACATATGGTTGATTCAATCAAAGGAAGCATGATAATCTACCTAAATTAGCTTGCTTAAGCCTCAAGAAAGTGCATAATTCAATCAAAAACAAAAGAAAAAGACTAGTAAAACTAGGCTAAGATGACTTGTCATCAGAAACCTATTCCCCAGTTTCCTGCCCTAGCTTCTGCGCTTTTGAGGATTTGGTTTTTGAGTGGATTTTGTGGTTTTGCTTGTTTAGGTGATCTCTAGTAGTGGATAATTGTTGGATTTTACCCCTAATCTCGTTGGGTAAGGTAAGGTTTCACTAAACCTTTGTGTTTAGTTGTTTTGTGTATTCTAGGTTTTGATTTTTGTTATATATATGTTGTTAGTTAAGCTTTGGTGGCTTGTTCTTGGGTCATGGAAGCTTGTTTGGACTCATAGTGGTAGTTTGAGCATATTGGGAATCGGCCAAGGTATGGTTTCAGTTTTCTTTATGTAATATGGATTGTTTCTGGACACTTAGACTAGTTGACCTTAAGATAGGATTGAATTAAATACATGGTGGATTAAATTATGTAAGTGACATGTGAATTGTGTTGATGATTTTATGAGTTATGTATGTTAGAGTTTGATTATGATGTTGATGAAAAAATTGATGATTGGGGTTTTTGATTGGTATTGATTGATGTTGTAATGGTGTTGTGTGGAAGGAATTGGAATGATAATGATAATGATTATATGATTTAATGATGATTGTTGGTATTTTAATTATTATAAAGGTTGATGATGAATGTGAGACTTATTGTTGTTGATGAGGGCTGTTGATATGGTAGATGAAGAATGATAGATATTAATGTTGTTGGTAATTGAAGGTGAGTGTAAAGATTGTTGATAAATGATGTGGATTATGATGAGTTGATGATTTTTGAATATGTTGATGAATCATGATGTTGAAATTCGTAAAGATGGTGTGAGAAATTGAAATTGAGATTAAATGGGATTGATTTTGATGTTGGAATTGAATGAATTATGATTGATGAAAGTGTTGGTGGAGGGTTGATTTTTGTGTTATATAATTGATGTTTGAGGTTGAGAATAACGGATTGTGAAGGAAAAATTGGTATGAATTGTAGGATTTGATACAAAGGGTGAGTCATAAGGTAAATTGGAGTTTGGTATGGTTTTGGTTTAGGTTTGGTTGTGGAATTTGGTAAATTGAGGTTTTGAGATTTTTGTGTAAAACTTGATTTTTGGTGAACTTTGACGGATCATAACTTAGGCCTCGGTTTTCGAAATCAATTGAAATTTGTTTTAAATTGAAGATGATTTCAAGGGCTTTAAAAGATATAAAGTTTGAGAAAAATGGATTTTTGAAGAGGAAGTTATGATCGTTCAAAGTTTGGTGTTAAAATATAAAATTCTACAAAGTTGTAGAATTTTGTGATTTCTGGTATATGGGCACGCACAGCCTTGTGCGCATGCACACATCACTGAAGTTTAACAACTTGTGCACACGCACAGTCTTGTGTGCTCGCACACGTTAGGAAGGTCAGTCTGTTAGGGGCGCTAGCACGCCTTGTGCGAGTGAATAGAATTATGAAAACTGGTACCTGTGCGTACGCACACTTTTAAAAATCTCTTTGGGCGTGCGCACGCACACCCCTGTGCATATGCACATGCCTTGTTTCTGAAACTTAAACTTTGTTTTCAACTATTTCACCTTCCCAACAAGCTTGTAAGCTTCTGTGACACCATTTTACGACTCTTGGGCTTATTTTTGGGCATTGAATCATGGGAATGACCTTTAGAAGCTTCAGTTTGTTTTTCTTTGAAATTAGCAAACGAAGGTTTAGATTTCTGGTGTATTGAGCATGAGTTAGTTGAGAGAGAAGGAAGAGTGGTGCATATAGTGATAGTTGATAATGAATTGGGGAACTGATGAACTATTGAGTTGGAATGGAAAATATGAATTGAGGATGGTTGAGATGAGTCGAGGACTCGAGGAGAAATTATGATCTTGATGAATGACAATGCCTAAGAGCATAGGTTTGGATTTTCACACTAAAAATGGGATTTGTCCGTTGCAAGTATAGTCCAAACCCAACAATTGAGCATCAAACAAATGTTAAATTAAAATTAAAGTAACCGAGATCAAGAGTAATTCAACCTCGGGTCGTTCTCCCTAGAAGTTGCAATAAAATGTGCATTTATTGGCTATGAGGGGAAATGGGGAATTGGGAATGCAAGAGAAGCAAGTAATGTAAATAGCAAGAAAGTAAATGAACATGCAAGAAATTAAAAGAGAGCAATTAAAGAATGAAAATGGAAATTAAATATCAAAAAGAACTCTTGGCAAGAAGTGGGTAATTAAGGATTCCTATCATAGTTGTGGACCACAAACATGGCAATTGTGTGGAATTAATCCCAATTAGTCAATCCTTATTGAGAATTAGTCAAAAGGGCATAATTGATTCCAATCCCTAAATCCTAAGTCAACACTAGTGGGTCACTTAGAGTCAAGGGAAACCAAACCAATTAACAATCCTCACACAATGCGGAATGGACATCCACAACTCAATTCCACCCAAACACCCAATTTTTCAACTAAGAGTGTGAAAACTAAATATGCAAGGAATTAAACATCAAAGCAATAAAAGTCAAAGCAATTAAATGTAAGGAAAGGAAACTTCAAATGCAAGAAAACCTCTTGGCAAGTAATTGAGGGCTAAGATTACCTATTCTACACATTGACCACAAACGCATGATGATTATGAAGAGTTAATCCTACTTAGTCTATCCTAACATCGAAGATAAGTCAAGTAGGCATAGTTGATTTCAATCCATATGTCCTATGTCAACACTTAGGGTCACATAGAGTCAATGGAGAACAAATCAACTAACTACTCTAATGTATCAAACAAGAATGAACATCAATGACTCAAGGGTCACCAAAATCATCAATTCCAAGCCAAGAGTGTAGAAAAGCTAAGTGAAAACTAAGCCAAGCATTTTATCTAACACTTGGTGTGCATGGAAATAAAATAATATTAAATTATATTGAAAAATAAAATCTAAAATACCAAAAGTAAGAAATTGAAAATCACAACTAAAGAAAGCAATAAATGACATGGAAACATAAATTTGCATTAATTGAAATTAAAGTTAACAAGAGTATCCATGAACATAAAAATGGTAAAATAAAAGGAATAATAAGAGAAATGAAGAAGAACAAGATAAAAGAACATGAAAACATAAAGGAAACTACATTAAAACAAGAATTAAAAGCTGAAATTAAAAGGAAACTAGCTAAGAAAACCCTAATTCCAGAGAGAAGGGGGAGCTTCTCTCTCTAGAAAACAACCTATATAACGCTAAACTAACCCTAATTTCTCCCTCCTTCACAATGAATAAGGGCCCCTTTGATATAGCAAGAATTAGCCTCATAAAGTCCTAAAATTGGGCTCTGGAGGCCCAGAAATCGCCCCCAGCGATTTGCATTAATGAGGTCACTCGCTGGTACCTGTGCGTACGCACACATACTGATTTTCCTCCTATGCGTGGGCACATGTGCTGATTTCTATTATGTGCGTTGGCACAGCCCTGTGCATGGGCACAGGTGCTGATTTTGACCCTTGTGCGTGGAACAAAAGGTATGCATGGGCACAGGCTAAAATGCTTCTCTCCTTTGATTTCTTCATGTTTTCTCCCAATTCTATGCTTTTCTTCCACTCTTATCAAGCCATTCCAACCTATTACACCTGAAATCACTCATCAAAATCATCAAGGCATCGAATGGGATAAAAGTAGGATAAAATTAATCAAATTTAGCACAAAATAGCATGTTTTCACAATTAGGCTCACCTTAGAGAGAAAACACAAAAGTATGCTATTTGGATGAATAAATGTGGGTTTATATGATGAAATCCACTCAAATCAAACCAAAATATATCGTCAAATATGGACTCATCAATTCCCCCACACTTAAATAATAGCATGTCCTCATGCTAATCACAATCAAAGGATAATGATAAAAGGGTAAGCAATTTATTCAATGCAACTACTTATATGCATGCAACTATACTAAATGCTCCCTATCTATAACTATGATTCCCTAAAAGTTTGGTAAAAACAAACAAAAGAATCTCAATCAATCCAACAATTAATCACTAGGGCTAAGACAAGGGATCAATGCAATATGATGCACATCCAAAGATTTGATCTGAAGTTTACAAAAAATTAATAGGCAACTTGCAAGAAGATACAGGATAAGAGATGGGAACATAAAATTGAGCAATTGAACCCCTCACCGGATGTGTTTACACTCTAGTCGCTCAGTGTTTAGAGCTTAATCACTCAATCCTCCTTTAATCATGTTTCTCAAAGATTTGAAAGTCATCTAACAATCAACTAATACTTGATGCATGAATGCAAATATCATGAGGACTTTTGTGGGTTGTAATGGGGCTTAGGTAAAGGTAGGATTAATATTGTTAAGTGGGCTAATAAATTGGATCTTTGATTCGCTCAAGTATACCACCTAATCCTATATCATCCTATATACACATAACAAAACAACCTAACTATCCATTTATCCCTTTTCTCACATTCACTCATACATGCTTCTTTTCAATTCAACTACATATGCATCCCTTGTTTACATTTTTTTATTATCATTTCTTTTCTTTTCTCTTTTTTTTCTTTTTTTTTGAACATATATATAGAGTATATACAACAAAATTTTTCTTATATCATAAGTGAGATGCATATGTTCCAAGTAATGAATGCATGAGTATTATCCCACTTTTCCAAATGTTCTCAATGAACACCCAAATTACTAACTACCAATGTTTTCCCACAAATTTCCCCCACACTTGCTTAACACACACACACACTCAAACCTAAGTTCATCAAAGATACAATTTATGGACATAATGATTTTTCACTTAGGGTGAATAATATGCTTAAAATTAGAACAAAAAGGGGAATTAAAGGCTCAAAAGTGGTTTACAAAGGTAGATGTAAGGGTTGACCATATGGATTACTGAGTTCAATTTCAAGAAATGGCCTTAATCATATTAAATGTATTCAAAACATCAAATACAGGACATATAAAATCAAGCAAATCAAAGATTACAATCATAAAAGGAGTTTATCACACAAGAACAAAATTTATGGTTTAAAATGCGTAACCATCCAATTAAAGCTCAAATCTCACTTGGTATTTGTTCAAACTCTTTTCTATGTTCCATAAAAAAGATACTTCAAGAAAGTTCAAAAACAAGTTTCAAATCTAATCAATGGAATGCCCTAAAAGGGGATTTCTTGAAAATTCTTTGTTGTTATACCAAACTTATTTACTCTACCATGCGAATGCAAACATTTACAAAAAATAAATTATAACAATTTAAGATATATACACAAGCAAACCAAGTAAAATATAATGCAATAAAATACTAACAAATATTCACAAAATATAACTATTAAAAACTAGAAAATAATACAAAGTGTCGAGAAAGAGAAAGTTATGCCCCAAAAATTATGGATCATCCCCCCACACTTAAACGTTGCACGGTCCTCCGTGCATGCACTCAATCCGGGGGTAAAGAGATGCTCTAAGAGGCTCTACCTTTAGCTGGTGGGCACCGGGGGCTTCGGGTTGCTGTATAAAACAAACAAATAAGAATTGAGGATAAATTAGATGTGTGGTATGATAAAAGACAATGTGTGTATTCTAAATGCACGCGGTTTAGAACAAAACACATTGGCCGAGTGAATACGATAACCACATAAGCAAAAGAAATAGCATGGTCCTCAATCAAGTGGCCTAGGTTGCAAGTAAAAAGAAAAACAAGTACCAAGGGATAAACAACCTAGGTAACCACAGCAAAAGTGAATTGAGTATTTGAGATATTAGATGTTGAAATTGTGCAAGTGAAAGTTCAAAATTAAAAGAAGATTGCACAATAAAAAATAACCAATTCAGTGATGAAAAAAGACTACTTATTCATCTTTAGGAATAATGAAATAATCACATGTATAAGGTGCTTGTTACAAAAAGTGACAAGTCCTGATAAGAATCAAGTCAAGTCGATGATGAGCGGATAATTTATACGCTTTTTGGCATTGTTTTTAGTATGTTTTTAGGATAATCTAGTTAGTTTTTAGTATATTTTTTATTAGTTTTTAGTTAAAATTCACTTTTCTGGACTTTACTATGAGTTTGTGTGTTTTTCTGTGATTTCAGGTACTTTTTGGCTGAAATTGAGGGTCCTGAGTAAAAATTTGATTCAGAGACTGAAAAGGACTGCAGATGCTGTTGGATTCTGACCTTCCTGCACTCGAAGTAGATTTTCTAGAGCTGCAGAAGCCCAATTGGGGTGATCTCAACGGCATTGGAAAGTAGACATCCTGGGCTTTCCAGCAATGTATAATAGTCCATACTTTGCCCGAGATTTGATGGCCCAAACCGGCGTGGAAAATCAGCCTCAGAAATTCCAGCGTTTAACGCTGGAACTGGCATAAAACTTGGAGTTAAACGCCCAAACTGGCATAAAAGCTGGCGTTTAACTCCAGAAAAGGTATCTACACGAAAATGCTTCATTGCTCAGCCCAACCACACACTAAGTGGACCCAGAAGTGGATTTTTACGTCATTTACTCATTTATGTACACCCTAGGTTACTAGTTTACTATTAATAGGATCTTTTGACATTGTATCTGCACCTCATGACACTTTACACGTTTCTTTGTGTACTTTCCACAGCATGAGTCTCTAAACCCCATGGTTGGGGGTGAGGAGCTCTGCTGTGTCTTGATGGATTAATGCAATTACTACTGTTTTTCATTCAATCATGCTTGCTTCCATTCTAAGATATCACTTGTTCTTAAATCGGATGAATGTGATGATCCGTGACAATCATCATCATTCTCAACTATGAACGTGTGCCTGACAACCACCTCCGTTCTACCTTAGATTAAGTAGATATCTCTTGGATTCTTTAACCGGAATCTTCGTGGTATAAGCTAGAATTGATGGCGGCATTCAAGAGAATCCGGAAGGTCTAAACCTTGTCTGTGGTATTCTGAGTAGGATTCAATGATTGAATGACTGTGACGAGCTTCAAACTCCTGAAGGCGGGGCGTTAGTGACAGACGCAAAAGAATCACTGGATTCTATTCCGGCCTGATTGAGAACCGACAGATGGATAGCCGTGCCGTGACAGGGTGCGTTGAACATTTCCACTAAGAGGATGGGAGGTAGCCACTGACAACGGTGAAACCCTTGCATACAGCTTGCCATGGAAGGAGCCTTGCGTGCTTGAAGAAGAAGACAATAGGAAAGCAGAGATTCAGAAGATGGAGCATCTCCAAAACCTCAACCTGTTCCCCATTACTGCAAAACAAGTACTTATTTCATGTTCTTTTACTCTTCACAGTCAATCCTGATAATTTCTGATATCCTGACTAAGATTTACAAGATAACCATAACTTGCTTCAAGCCGACAATCTCCGTGGGATCGACCCTTACTCACGTAAGGTATTACTTGGACGACCCAGTGCACTTGCTGGTTAGTCGTGCGGGGTTGCAAAAAGTGTGATTGCAATTTCGTGCACCAAGTTTTTGGCGCCGTTGCCGGGGATTGTTGAGTTTGGACAACTGACGGCTTATCTTGTTGCTTAGATTAGGACTGTTTTATTTTTGTTAGTTTAGAGTCTTTTAGTTGAGTCTAGTTTCATATTTTAAGTTTGGTGTCAATTGCATGCTTTTGTTTTTCTTTTAATTTTCGAATTTGCATGTCCTTAGTCCCTTTTTGATCTGTAAAAATTCTAAGTTTGGTGTCCTCTTTGTGTTTTTCCCTTAAAATTTTCGAAAAATTAGTGTTTGATTTTCTAAAAATTTTAAGTTTGGTGTCATTTTGTTGTTTTTCTCTTTCCTCATTTCAAAAATCAAATCTTTTTCATAAAAATTTTTTCAATCATATCTTTCTAATTGCTAATTTCAAAATCTTTTTAATTAACGAATTGATTCAGTTTTCAATTTGCTTTGATCTTATTTTCCTCTAATTTTCGAATTTATTATTTTATTTTCCTTTTTTTTATTTTATTTTTCGGTTAATTCGAAAAAAAAACAAAATTTATCTATTTGCAATCCATATCATTTTCCATTATCCATTATGGACCTAAGTGGGATTGATCAGTCCAGAAGGACTCTGGGGTCATATGCTAACCCCATTACAGCTGCATATGGGAGTAGCATCTGTACACCTCCCATCAAAGCAAGCAGCTTTGAGCTAAACCCTCAACTCATTATCATAGTGCAGCAAAATTGCCAGTATTCCGGTCTTCCTCAGGAAGAGCCTACTGAGTTTCTGGCACAGTTCTTACAAATTACTGACACAGTACATGATAAAGAGGTAGATCAGGATGTCTACAGACTGTTATTGTTTCCATTTGCTGTAAAAGATCAAGCTAAAAGGTGGTTGAATAACCAACCTACAGCAAGCATAAAGACATGGAAACAGTTATCAGACAAATTCCTGAATCACTTTTACCTTCCAAAGAGGATGACATAGCTAAGGCTGGACATCTAAGGCTTTAAACAAGAGGATAATGAATCCCTTTATAATGCCTGGGAGAGGTATAGAGGTATGCTAAGAAAATGCCCCTCTGAAATGTTTTCAGAGTGGGTACAGTTAGACATCTTCTACTATGGGCTTACAGAAAAAGCTCAGATGTCTTTAGACCACTCAGCTGGTGGATCTATCCACATGAGGAAGACAATTGAAGAAGCTCAAGAGCTTATAGACACTGTTGCTAGAAATTAATATTTATACTCTAGCAATGAGTTCTCTCCAAAAGAGGAAGTCATGACAGTAGTCACTGATCCTAATCCTCAAGAACAGATGATTGAGCTTAATCAACAATTGCTCCTGATGACAGAACAGTTAGCAGAATTTAAAGAGATGCTCCATGAAACTAAAGTTGCTAACAAGAACATAGAACTGCAGTTGAATCAAGCAAAACAGCAAATATCTAAACAGATAACAGAGGAATGTCAAGCAGTTCAATTGAGGAGTGGGAAGACACTGAATAACACTGCTCAAAAGAGCAAAAGGCCAAATAAGGAACAATTGACAGAGGATAACCAACCCACTGTTCAAAATCCCTCTGAGGACAATAAGAGCCCAGAGAGGAATACTTTTGGCGTTCAAACGCCAGAGAGGGAAGGAAAGTTGGCGTTAAACGCCCATTCCTTGCCCAGTTCTGGCGTTCAAGCGCCAGAAAAGGGGGAAAAGTTGGCGTTAAACGCCCATTTTCCACCCAATCCTGGCGTTCAGACGCCAAGGGAAGATCAGACACCTGAGAGTGCTGACAGTAATCCCTCTAACAAGGCTTCTTCAACCACTTCTGTAAGGAATAAACCTGCAGCATCTAAGGTTGAAGACTATAAAGCCAAGATGCCTTATCCTCAAAAACTCCGCCAAGCGGAACAGGATAAGCAATTTGCCCACTTTGCAGACTATCTAAGGACTCTTGAAATAAAGATTCCGTTTGCAGAGGCACTTGAGCAAATACCTTCTTATGCTAAGTTCATGAAAGAAATCTTAAGTCATAAGAAGGATTGGAGAGAAACTGAAAAAGTGTTTCTCACTGAAGAATGCAGTGCAGTCATTCTGAAAAGCTTACCAGAAAAGCTTCAAGATCCAGGAAGCTTTATGATACCATGCACATTAGAAGGTGCCTGCACCAAGACAGCCTTATGTGATCTTGGAGCAAGCATCAATCTAATACCTGCATCCACTATCAGAAAGCTTGGGTTGACTGGAGAAGTCAAACCAACCCGGATATGCCTCCAACTTGCTGATGGCTCCATTAAATATCCATCAGGCATAATAGAGGATATGATTGTCAAGGTTGGGCCATTCGCCTTTCCAACTGACTTTGTGGTGCTGGAAATGGAGGAGCACAAGAGTGCAACTCTCATTCTAGGAAGACCTTTCCTAGCAACTGGACGAACTCTCATTGATGTACAGAAAGGGGAAGTAACCCTGAGAGTCAATGAGGATGAGTTCAAGTTGAATGCTGTAAAAGCTATGCAGCATCCAGACACACCAAATGACTGCATGGGCGCTGACATTATTGACTCTCTGGTAGAAGAGATCAATATGACTGAAAGCCTAGTATCAGAGCTTGAGGACATCTTCAAAGATGCTCAACCTGATCAAGAAGAATCAGTGGAAACAAAGGAATTTTCGAAAATTCCTCAGGATGAGGATAAGCCTCCCAAACCTGAACTCAAACCACTACCACCATCCCTGAAGTATGCATTTCTGGGAGAGGGTGACACTTTTCCAGTGATTATAAGCTCTGCTTTAAATCCACAGGAAGAGGAAGCACTGATTCAAGTGCTAAGGACACACAAGACAGCTCTTGGGTGGTCCATAAGTGATCTTAAGGGCATTAGCCCAGCTAGATGCATGCACAAGATCCTGTTGGAGGATAATGCCAAACCAGTGGTCCAACCACAAAGGAGGCTAAATCCAGCCATGAAGGAGGTGGTGCAGAAAGAGGTCACTAAATTACTAGAGGCTGGGATTATTTATCCTATTTCTGATAGCTCCTGGGTGAGCCCTGTCCAAGTTGTCCCCAAAAAGGGAGGCATGACAGTGGTTCATAATGAAAAAAATGAACTGGTTCCTACAAGAACAGTCACAGGGTGGCGTATGTGTATTGACTACAGAAGGCTCAATACAGCCACCAGAAAGGATCATTTTCCTTTACCATTCATAGACCAAATGCTAGAAAGACAGCTGGTCATGATTATTACTGCTTTTTGGATGGCTATTCAGGCTACAACTAAATTGCAGTAGATCCTCAGGACCAAGAGAAAACAGCATTTACTTGCCCTTCTGGCGTGTTTGCCTACAGAAGGATGCCTTTTGGTCTGTGCAATGCACCTGCAACCTTTCAGAGGTGCATGCTCTCTATCTTCTCAGATATGGTAGAGAAATTTCTGGAAGTCTTCATGGATGACTTCTCAGTATATGGAGACTCATTCAGCTCCTGTCTTAATCACCTAGCACTTGTCCTGAAAAGGTGCCAAGAGACTAACCTGGTTTTAAACTGGGAGAAATGTCACTTTATGGTGACTGAGGGAATTGTCCTTGGGCACAAAATTTCAAGCAAAGGAATAGAGGTGGATAAGGCAAAGGTGGAGGTAATTGAAAAATTACCACCACCTGTCAATGTTAAGGCAATCAGAAGCTTTCTGGGGCATGCCGGATTCTACAGAAGGTTTATAAAGGATTTTTCGAAAATTGCAAAACCTTTGAGTAACCTGCTAGCTGCTGACACACCATTTGTGTTTGACACACAGTGTCTGCAGGCATTTGAGATCCTGAAAGCTAAGCTGGTCACTGCACCAGTCATCTCTGCACCAGATTGGGCATTGCCATTCGAACTAATGTGTGATGCCAGTGACCATGCCATTGGTGCAATGTTGGGACAGAGGCATAACAAGCTTCTGCACGTCATTTATTATGCCAGCCGTGTTCTAAATGACGCACAGAAGAATTACACAACCACAGAAAAAGAGTTACTTTTAGTGGTCTATGCCATTGACAAGTTTAGATCCTATCTAGTGGGATCCAAAGTGGTTGTGTACACTGACCATGCCGCTCTTAAATACTTACTCAAAAAGCAGGATTCAAAACCCAGGCTTATCAGATGGCTGTTGCTTCTGCAAGAGTTTGATATAGAAATAAGAGACAGGAAAGGGACAGAGAACCAAGTAGCTGATCATCTGTCCCGAATAGAACCAGTAGCTGGGGTGTCCCTCCCTTCTACTGAGATCTCTGAGACTTTCCCAGATGAGCAACTCTTTGCCATTCAGGAAGCTCCATGGTTTGCAGATATTGCAAACTATAAAGCTGTGAGGTTCATACCCCAGGAGTACAGCAGAGTGCAAAGAAAGAAATTAATTTCAGATGCCAAGTACTACCTATGGGATAAGCCATATCTCTTTAAGAGATGCGCAGACGGAATGATCCGCAGATGTGTACCCAGAGAAGAAGCACAAAGGATCCTATGGCACTGCCATGGATCACAGTATGGAGGACATTTTGGAAGTGAGCGAACAGCCACTAAAGTCCTCCAATATGGCTTCTACTGGCCTACTCTCTATAAAGATGCCCGAGAGTTTGTGCGTAACTGTGACAGTTGCCAAAGAGCTGGTAACTTGCCTCACGGATATGCCATGCCTCAACAAGGGATATTAGAGATAGAATTGTTTGATGTATGGGGAATTGACTTCATGGGTCCATTCCCACCATCATACTCAAACACTTACATTCTGGTGGCAGTGGACTATGTATCTAAGTGGGTAGAAGCAATTGCTACACCCACTAATGATACCAAGACCGTGCTGAAATTCCTCCAGAAACACATCTTCAGCAGGTTTGGTGTTCCCAGAGTACTAATCAGTGACGGGGGCACTCATTTCTGCAATAGACAGCTATACTCTGCTATGGTTAGATATGGAATTAGCCACAAAGTGGCAACTCCGTATCATCCACAGACAAATGGGCAAGCTGAAGTCTCTAACAGAGAGCTAAAAAGAATCCTAGAACGGACTGTGATAGCCCGAAGAAAGGATTGGGCAAAGAGCTTGGATGATGCTCTGTGGGCATACAGAACAGCATTCAAGACTCCTATAGGAACCTCTCCATACCAACTGGTGTATGGGAAGGCCTGTCATCTGCCCGTGGAACTGGAACATAAAGCCTACTGGCCAACCAGATTCCTAAACATGGATGCTCAGTTAGCTGGTGAAAAAAGATTGCTCCAGCTAAATGAGCTAGAGGAGTTCAGACTCAATGCCTTTGAAAATGCAAAAATTTATAAGGAAAAGGCAAAGAAGTGGCATGACAAGAAGTTGTCATCCAGAGTCTTTGAGCCAGGACAAAAAGTTCTACTCTTCAACTCTAGGCTCAGATTGTTTCCAGGAAAACTCAAATCCCGGTGGAGGGGTCCGTATGTGATTACAGGAGTATCACCATATGGATATGTTGAGCTTCAGGATATTGATTCTGACAAAAAGTTCATTGTTAATGGACAGAGAATCAAGCATTATCTTGAAAGCAATTTTGAGCAGGAATGCTCAAAACTGAGACTTGAGTGATTCTCAGTAAAGGTCCAGCTAAAGACAGTAAAGAAGCGCTTGCTGGGAGGCAACCCAGTCATTAGCAAAGTATATGTTTTGTTTTTACAAAGGCAAGTATCAAAAATGAAGGAATTCACAGAGTTACAGAAGGATTCAGTGCAAAAAAAGCAGAGAAAAAGAGCTTACTGGCGAAAAAATGCCAGTAAGGGGCATTTTTGGTGTTAAACGCTAGAATGGCATCCATTCTGGTGTTTAACGCCCATTTGGTGCCCATTGTGGGCGTTTAACGCCCAGCCAGGTGCCCTGGCTGGCGTTAAATGCCAGGATTCCCTTTATCACTGGGCGTTTAGCAAAACGCCCAGTGATAAAGGGAATCCTGGCATTTAACGCCAGCCAGGGCACCTGGCTGGGCGTTAAACGCCCACAATGGGCACCAAATGGGCGTTAAACACCAGAATGGATGCCATTCTAGGTGTTTAACGCCAGAAAGGTGGGGGGACCAAGATTTTGATTTTCAATCAATTTTTTTTCAAATTTTCCTCTTCTTACCCATACTTTTCTACATAAATACATCTCAACCTTTCATCATTCACTTTCAAATTTTCAAAAATCTAAAATCATTCTTCAAATCTCTCAAATCAATCCCAAATTTTGTTCAAAAACTCACCCTTCTCTCAAATTCTTTCCATATCTTCTCAAATCTCCTTTCAAATTTTTCTTTTTTTTCGAAATCTCTCCTCCCCCCTTTATAAATACACGTTCAGCCCCTTCATTCCCCCACACCATTCGAATTTGCTCTTCCTCTCTCTCTCTTCTTTCCTTTCTTTTGCTTGAGGACAAGCAAACCTCTAAGTTTGGTGTGCTTTTTTGTGATCACTAAGCCAAGATTCATCAAGATCATGGCTCCTAAGGAAAAACAAACCAATTTAAGAGGAAAGAAAGAGAATAATCCAAAGAATTTTTGGAATCAAGAGAAGTTCTTAACCAAAGAACATGAAGACCATTATCACAAAATAATGGGTCTGAGGTCAGTGATTCCGGAAGTAAAATTTGATCTGAAAGAAGATGAGTATCCGGGGATCCAAGAGCAAATTCGAAACAGAGGATAGGAAGTTCTAACCAATCCTGAAATAAAGGTTGGAAGGAATATGGTTCAGGAATTCTACTCAAATCTGTGGCTAACGGATAAGCAGAGAATGACTGGAACTGCTTACCATACCTACAGAACCATGGTCAGAAGGAAAGTTATGTACTTCCATCTGGACAAAATAAGAGAAATCTTCAAATTACCTCAACTGCAAGATGATCCTGAATCCTTTAATAGGAGAATGGTGAGAGCAAATAAAGGGTTGGATCAAGTTCTAGAGGACATATGCCTCCCTGGAACTAAATGGATAACCAATTCTAAGGGTGTCCCAAACCAACTCAAGAGGGGAGACCTCAAACCAATTGCAAGAGGTTGGCTAGACTTTATTGGGCATTCCATACTACCCACTAGCAACCGTTCTGAGGTCACTATCAAGAGAGCAGTGATGATTCATTGCATTATGCTTGGAAAAGAAGTGGAGGTTCATCATGTGATTGCTTGTGAGATCTACACAATTACAAATAAGAATTTCACTAAAGCCAAACTAGCTTACCCAAGCTTGATCTCCTTGCTCTGTAAAGAGGCTGGGGTAAAGATGGGAGTAGATGAATTCATACCTATTGAACATCCAATCACCAAGAAGTCAATGGAAGGACAAATGCAAGACAACTCTATCAAAAGGAGGGCGCAGGAGTTCCTCCCTGAATTCCTTGAAATTGGCTACTGGGCCAGCCTAGAAGCATCTATCAACAAGTTGCAAGAGACTATGGAGCAACTTAAGGAAGAACAGCAGAATCAGAACTGCATACTCTGCAAATTGCTGAAGGAACAAGAGAAGCAGGGGCGTGAACTCCAAGAGTTTAAACGCCAAAAGCTCTCCTCTCAAGCTGAGGGAGCATCCACTTCTCAAAATCAAGGTTGTTGAGTCCTAACTCTGTGAAAACCTCTATCATTAGGAGCCTAGTTTAAATTTTTGTTTTCTAATTTTTTTAGTCTCATCTTATATCTATTTTTGAGTCTTGTTCTTAATTCATAATTAATAAAATTTAAAATTCATGTCTTAAAGCTATGAATGTCCTATGAATCCATCACCTCTCTTAAATGAAAAATGCTTTAATCACAAAAGAACAAGAAGTACAGGATTTCGAAATTTATCCTTGAAACTAGTTGAATTAGTTTGATGTGGTGACAATAATTTTTGTTTTCCGAATGAATGCTTGAACAGTGCATATGTCTCTTGAAATTGTTGTGTTGAGAATGTTAAAAATTGTTGGCTCTTGAAAGAATGAGGAAAAAGAGAACTGTTATTGAGGATCTAAAAAAATCATCTAATTGATTCTTGAAGCAAGAAAAAAAAGCAGTGAATACAAAAAAAAATTCGAAAAAAAAGAGAAGAAAGAAAGAAAAAGAAAAAAAAAGAAAGAAATAAAGTTGTGATCCAAGGCAAAAAGAGTGTGCTTAAGAACCCTGGACACCTCTAATTGGGGACTCTAGCAAAGCTGGGTCACAATCTGAAAAGGTTCACCCAATTATGTGTATGTGGCATGTATGTATCCGGTGGTAATACTGGAAGACAGAGTGCTTTGGGCCACAGCCAAGACTCATACATTAGTTATGTTCAAGAATCATTGTACTTAACTAGGAGAATCAATAACACTATCTGAGTTCTGAGTTCTTATAGATGCCAATCATTCTGAACTTCAAAGGATAGAGTGAGATGCCAAAACTGTTCGGAGGCAAAAAGCTACTAGTCCCGCTCATCTAATTGGAGCTAAGTTTCCTTGATATTTTGGAGTCTATAATATATTCTCTTCTTTTTATCCTATTTTGATTTTCAGTTGCTTGGGGACAAGCAACAATTTAAGTTTGGTGTTGTGATGAGCGGATAATTTATACGCTTTTTGGCATTGTTTTTAGTATGTTTTTAGGATAATCTAGTTAGTTTTTAGTATATTTTTTATTAGTTTTTAGTTAAAATTCACTTTTCTGGACTTTACTATGAGTTTGTGTGTTTTTCTGTGATTTCAGGTATTTTCTGGCTGAAATTGAGGGTCCTGAGCAAAAATCTTATTCAGAGACTGAAAAGGACTGCAGATGCTGTTGGATTCTGACCTCCCTGCACTCGAAGTGGATTTTATGGAGCTACAGAAGCCGAATTGGCGCGCTCTCAACGGCATTGGAAAGTAGACATCCTGGGCTTTCCAGCAATGTATAATAGTCCATACTTTGCCTGAGATTTGATGGCCCAAACCGGCGTGGAAAATCAGCCTCAGAAATTCCAGCGTTTAACGCTGGAACTGGCATAAAACTTGGAGTTAAACGCCCAAACTGGCATAAAAGCTGGCGTTTAACTCCAGAAAAGGTCTCTACACGAAAATGCTTCATTGCTCAGCCCAAGCACACACTAAGTGGACCCAGAAGTGGATTTTTACGTCATTTACTCATTTCTGTACACCCTAGGTCACTAGTTTACTATTAATAGGATCTTTTGACATTGTATCTGCACCTCATGACACTTTACACGTTTCTTTGTGTACTTTCCACAGCATGAGTCTCTAAACCCCATGGTTGGGGGTGAGGAGCTCTGCTGTGTCTTGATGGATTAATGCAATTACTACTGTTTTTCATTCAATCATGCTTGCTTCCATTCTAAGATATCACTTGTTCTTAAATCGGATGAATGTGATGATCCGTGACAATCATCATCATTCTCAACTATGAACGTGTGCCTGACAACCACCTCCGTTCTACCTTAGATTAAGTAGATATCTCTTGGATTCTTTAACCGGAATCTTCGTGGTATAAGCTAGAATTGATGGCGGCATTCAAGAGAATCCGGAAGGTCTAAACCTTGTCTGTGGTATTCTGAGTAGGATTCAATGATTGAATGACTGTGACGAGCTTCAAACTCCTGAAGGCGGGGCGTTAGTGACAGACGCAAAAGAATCACTGGATTCTATTCCGGCCTGATTGAGAACCGACAGATGGATAGCCGTGCCGTGACAGGGTGCGTTGAACATTTCCACTGAGAGGATGGGAGGTAGCCACTGACAACGGTGAAACCCTTGCATACAGCTTGCCATGGAAGGAGCCTTGCGTGCTTGAAGAAGAAGACAGTAGGAAAGCAGAGATTCAGAAGATGGAGCATCTCCGAAACCTCAACCTGTTCCCCATTACTGCAAAACAAGTACTTATTTCATGTTCTTTTACTCTTCACAGTCAATACTGATAATTTTTGATATCCTGACTAAGATTTACAAGATAACCATAGCTTGCTTCAAGCCGACAATCTCCGTGGGATCGACCCTTACTCACGTAAGGTATTACTTGGACGACCCAGTGCACTTGCTGGTTAGTTGTGCGGGGTTGCAAAAAGTGTGATTGCAATTTCGTGCACCAGTCGACTAAAAAAAATGCAAAGCATTAACAAGGAACAAATACATTGTTATGTGATTATATCACTTAGAAAGCATGATGAATAAGTAGTTCAACTCAAATCACTAAATTAAAAGTGCACAATTCATAATCAAGTTGCCAAATAAAGATATAGTCTAACGCATATAGTAGCTACAACATATGAATCAAACTCAAAATGCATGTAGGCAATCCAACAAGGACTTAATGCTCAGTGCACATATTTATCAATAATTAAAGTAAAATTTAAGCCTGAAGCAACCCAATCAACATAAGTCAAACACTTGTAGCTTATTTAATTAACAAACAATTAAACTAAAACTAATATAATTACCAAAATAAAAATGAAATGCAAACAAAATAAAGTAAGACAAGTAGAAAAGAAGGCAAAAACAAGAGAAGTCAGGGTGGAAGAAGGAAGAAGAGAAGAAGTAGAGAGAAGAGATGAAAAGAAGTGTAATGGTAAGGAAACAGGGGCGTGCGTACGCACACTAAGCAAATCAGGGGAGTGCGTACACACATAGGTCCGTGCGCACACACAAGGTGCGAAAAAAGGGGGTGCGGACGCATAAGGAGTGCGAACACTCCCAATAGAGGAGGCATAAGCTGGTGTGTGCAAGCACAAAAGGGTGCGCGCGCACAAAATGCAAAAATTGGGGTTGTATGCTTACGCACAGGTGTGTGCGCACGCACATGCTCTGTTTTTCTCAAAAAATTTTAGTGCTCTAAGGCACCAAACTTGAAATCCAAAATAGCCTTTCAATCCTAAAACATATTATTCATAAAAAATACATAATCTTAACCAAAATCTAAGCAAATTAAGATTGAACTTAAACTAAACCTTAGCTATCTACAAGAGACAAAATGCAATAAATTGAAACTATGTACAAAGAGAGGGTTAGAAAGGTGTTACCATGGTAAGGTGTCTCCCACGTAGCACTTCTGTTTAGAGTCCTTAAGTTGGACTTTATTGAGAAGCTTTAACATTGCTCGAGTCTCTAAACTTTTCATTGATTGCACCAAGCTTTGATGGAGTGTCCAACAAGCTATGAGCTCCCAACAAGAGAAACAAAAGCAAAAAAGAAAAAAACATATTCATAATAACAAACATATTCACAATAATAACCAAAAAGCAAGCTATTCACATATTAACATATTCACAATAGCCAAATATAAGCAAGCAACATATGTAGAATCAACCAAAAATAAGCTATTCACAATATTCACATATTTACAATATCCAACAAATATAACACCATTGCAACTTTCTCGACAACGGCGCCAAATTTGACAAAGCCCAAGAGCATAGGTTTGGATTTTCACACAAAAAATAGGATTTGTCCATTGAAAGTATAGTCCAAACCCAACAATTGAGCATCTAACAAATGTTAAATTCAAATTAAAGTAACCGAGATCACGAGTAATTCAACCTCGAGTCGTTCTTCCTAGGAGTTGCAATGAAATGTGCATT
The DNA here is from genome assembly GCF_003086295.3 of Arachis hypogaea. NCBI lineage: Eukaryota > Viridiplantae > Streptophyta > Magnoliopsida > Fabales > Fabaceae > Arachis > Arachis hypogaea. Next base: position 41,719,710 of record NC_092037.1, read on the forward strand.
TATTGGCTATGAGGGGAAATGGGGAATTGGGAATGTAAGAGAAGCAAGTAATGTAAATAGCAAGAAAGTAAATGAACATGCAAGAAATTAAAAGAGAGCAATTAAAGCATGAAAATGGAAATTAAATACCAAAAAGGACTCTTGGCAAGAAGTGGGTAATTAAGGATTCCTATCCTAGTTGTGGACCAGAAACATGGCAATTGTGTGGAATTAATCCCAATTAGTCAATCCTTATTGAGAATTAGTCAAAAGGGCATAATTGATTCTAATCCCTAAGTCCTAAGTCAACACTAGTAGGTCACTTAGAGTCAAGGGAAACCAAACCAATTAACAATCCTCACACAATGTGGAATAGACATCCACAACTCAATTCCACCCAAACACCCAATTTCTCAACCAAGTGTGTGAAAACTAAATATGCAAGGAATTAAACATCAAAGCAATAAAAGTCAAAGCAATTAAATGCAAGAAAATGAAACTTCAAATGAAAGAAAATCTCTTGGCAAGTAATTCAGGGCTAAGGTTACCTATCCCAGACACTGACCATAAACACGTGATGATTATGAAGAGTTAATCCTACTTAGTCTATCCTAACATCGAAGATAAGTCAAGTAGGCATAGTTGATTTCAATCCATCCGTCCTATGTCAACACTTAGGGTCACATAGAGTCAATGGAGACCAAATCAACTAACTACTTTAATGTATCAAACAAGAATGGACATCAATGACTCAAGGGTCACCAAAGTCATCAATTCCAAGCCAAGAGTGTAGAAAAGCTAAGTGAAAACTAAGCCAATCATTTTATCAAACACTTTGTGTGCATGGAAATAAAATAATATTAAAATGTGGGCATAGGCTGAAATGCTTCTCCCCTTTGATTTCTTCATGTTTTCTCCCAATTCCATGCTTTTCTTCCACTCTTATTAAACCATCCAACCTATTACACCTGAAATTACTCATTAAAACCATCAAGGCATTGAATGGGATAAAAGTGGGATAAAATTAATCAAATTGAGCACAAAATAGCATGTTTTTAGAATTAGGCTCACTTTAGAGAGAAAACACAAAAGTATGCTATTTGGATGAATAAATGTGGGTTTATACGATGAAATCCACTCAAATCAAACCAAAATATATCATCAAATATGGACTCATCAATGAATATTGAGAATTAACAACTGAAAGTGATTTGAGATGAGAAATGGTAATGTTTGGTGATGATTTGATGATGAGGAAATGATTGGATTATATGAGAATGTGCGGAACCTATATGATGAGCGGATATTTTATACGCTTTTTGGGGGTAATTTCATATTGTTTTTAGTATGTTTTAGTTAGTTTTTAGTATATTTTTATTATTTTTAGGCAAAAATCATATTTCTGGACTTTACTATGAGTTTGTGTTTTTCTGTGATTTCATGTATTTTCTGGTTGAAATTGTGGGAGCTGAGCAAAAATCTGACTCAGGCTGAAAAAGGACTGCTGATGTTGTTGGATTCTGATCTCCTTGCACTCAGAATAGATTTTTTGGAGCTACAGAAGTTCAATTGGCACGCTCTTAATTGGGTTGGAAAGTAGATATCCATAGCTTTCCAGCAATATATAATAGTTCATACTTTGCGCGAAGATAAATGACGTAAACTGGCGTTTAACGCCAGTTCCATGTTGCATTCTGGCGTTCAGTGCCAGAAACAGGTTGCAAGTTGGAGCTAAACGCCAGAAACAGGTTACAACCTGGTGTTTAAGTCCAGAAATAGCCCAGGCACGTGAGAAGCTCAAGTCTCAGCCCCAGCACACACCAAGTGGGCCCCAGAAGTGGATTTCTGCACTATCCATCCTAGTTTACTCATTTTCTGTAAACCTAGTTTACTAGTTTGGTATTTAAATAACTTTTAGAGATTTATTTTGAATCTCATGACATTTTTAGATTTAAATTTTATACTCTTTGATGGCATGAGTCTCTAAACTCCATTGTTGGGGGTGAGGATCTCTGCAGCGTCTCGATGAATTAATGCAATTATTTGTGTTTTCCATTCAAACACGCTTGTTCCTATCTAAGATTTTCATTCGTGCATCAACATGAAGAAGGTGATGATCCGTGACACTCATCACCATTCTCAACCCATGAACATGTGCCTGACAACCACCTCCGTTCTACATTAGATTGAATGAGTATCTCTTAGATTCCTTAATCAGAATCTTCGTTGTATAAGCTAGAATCCATTGGCAGCATCCTAGAGAATCCGGAAGGTCTAAACCTTGTCTGTGGTATTCTGATGAGCGGATATTTTATACGCTTTTTGGGGGTGATTTCATGTAGATTTTAGTATGTTTTAGTTAATTTTATTTATAATTTTATTAGTTTTTAGGCAAAATTTGTATTTCTGGACTTTACTATGAGTTTGTGTATTTTTCTGTAATTTCAGGTATTTTCTGGCTGAAATTGAGGGAGTTGAGCAAAAATCTGATTTAGGCTGAAAAATGACTGCTGATGTTGTTGGATTCTGACCTCCCTGCACTCGAAATGGATTTTTTGGAGCCTTAGGAGTCCAATTGGCGCACTCTCAATTGGGTTAAAAAGTAGAAATCCAGGGCTTTCCAGCAATATATAATAGTCCATACTTTGCGCGAAGATAGATGACGTAAACTGGCGTTGAATGCCAGATCCATGTTGCAGTTTGGCGTTTAGCGCCAGAAATAGGTTGCAAGTTGGAGTTTAATGCCAGAAACAGGTTACAACCTGGCGTTCAACTCTAGAAACAGTCCAGGCTTGTGAGAAGCTTAAGTCTCATCCCTAGCACACACCAAGTGGGCCCCAGAAGTGGATTTCTGCACTATCCATCCTAGTTTACTCATTTTCTGTAAACCTAGGTTACTAGTTTAGTATTTAAACAACTTTTAGAGATTTATTTTGGATCTCATGACATTTTTAGATCTGAATTTTATACTCTTTGACGGCATGTGTCTTTAAACTCAATTGTTGGGGGTGAGGAGCTCTGCAGCGTCTCGATGAATTAATGCAATTATTTCTGTTTTCCATTCAAACACGCTTGTTCCTATCTAAGATGTTCATTCGCGCTTCACTATGAAGAAGGTGATGATCCGTGACACTCATCACCTTCCTCAATCCATGAACGTGTGCCTGACAACCACCTCCATTCTACATTAGATTGAATGAGTATCTCTTAGATTCCTTAATCAGAATCTTTGTGGTATAAGCTAGAATATTTTGACGGCCACTCTTGAGGATCCGAAAAGTCTAAAACTTGTCTGTGGTATTCCAAGTAGGATTCAAGGATTGAGTGGCTGTGACGAGCTTCAAACTCGCGATTGTTGGGCGTGATGACAAATGCAAAAGAATCAATGGATTCTATTCCAACATGATCGAGAACCAACAGATGATTAGCCGTGCTGTGATAGAGCATTTGGACCATTTTCATTGAGAGGATAGGAAGTAGCCACTGACAACGGTGACACCCTACATACAGCTTGCCATGGAAGGAGCCTTGCGTGTGTGAAGAGGAGGACAAGAGAAAAGCTGTAATTCATAGGACAAAGCATCTCCAAAACTCCAACATATTCTCCATTATTGAGTAACAATTACTTATTCCAAACACTTTCACTTTTTACAATTAAATTCAAAGAACCTTATTGGCATCCTGACTAAGATTAATAAGATAACCATAGCTTGCTTTATACCAACAATCTCTGTGGGATCGACCCTTACTCACGTAAGGTATTACTTGGATGACCCAATGCACTTGCTGGTTAGTTGTGCGGATTGCAAAGGTGTGATTGCAATTTTGTGCACCAAGTTTTTGGCGCCGTTGCCGGGGTTTGTTTGAGTTTGAATAATTGATGGTGAATCTTGTTGCTTAGATTAGGAAAAATTTATCTTTTTTACTAGAATTGCATCTTTTATTATCCCTTCTAAAAAAAAATTTCAAAAATATTAGTTTTCTTTATTAATTTTTAGTTTTTCTGTGAATTTAGTGTCATGTTTTAAGTTTGGTGTCAATTGCATGCTCTTCTTTGTCTTTCAATTTTCGAATTGCATGTTCTTTATTTTTTCCTTGATCTTCAAATTGTTCTTGTCAAATTTTCTTGTTTGATCTTTGGTTTTTCCTATTTTGTATATTTTTCGTGTTTTCCTTGTGCAAGTTCAAAATATTAGTTTTCAAAAAATTTTATTTTTATTTATTAAAAATACCTCTTTAAAACACGTTACATTTATAGCTCAATTGGCTAGAGCGTTGGTTTATGTTCTGGGTAATTGGGTATCTTCTTTTTAAAATCTTTTTCAAAAATGATTTTTCTTTGATTGAAGCTTGTGCCAAACTTTAAGTTTGGTGTTATGTTGTTAATTTTCTTTAATTTTCGAAAATTTATTTTGGTTTTCTAAAAATTTTAAGTTTGGTGTTATTTCTTTTGTTCTTGTTGTTCTTGTGATTCTTCAAGGTGTTCTTGAGTCTTTCTTGTGTTTTGATCTTAAAATTTTTAAGTTTGGTGTTCCTTGGTGTTTTTCCTCCAAAATTTTTGAAAACAAGGAGCATTAGATCTAAAAATTTTTAAGTCTTGTGTCTTTTGTGTGTTTTTCTCTTTCATCATAAAATTCAAAATTCAAAAAAATATCCTTTCTAACTATTTTTAAGCCATATTTTCAAATTTTTTTATATAAAAATTCAGATTTCAATTTCCAAATTTTTCAAATCTTATCCTTTTAAGATAAAAAAAATTATATCTTTTTCAAAAATATCCTAACCACTTTCTCTCTCCTCACTTTTTCGAAAATCTTCATAAAATATTTTTAAAATTCTTTATTTTTATTTTTATTTTTATTTTTATTTATTTTTAATTTTATTGCCGTCTTTATTTTATTTTATTTTATTTTATTATTTCGAAACTTTTATATATAATAAAATAAATAAAATAAATTCACATCATCTCCCTTTTCTCGATTATGGACTTAAGTGGAAATGAATAGTCCAGAAGGACTCTGGGGTCATATGCTAACCCCACTACTGCTTCATATGGGAATAGTATCTGTATACCCTCCATCGGAGTCAGTAGCTTTGAGTTGAACCCTCAGCTCATTATCATGGTGCAGCAAAGTTGCCAGTATTCCGGTCTTCCACAGAAAGAACCTACAAAGTTTCTGGCACAGTTTTTACAAATTGCTGACACGGTACATGATAAGGAAGTAGATCAGGATGTCTACAGATTGTTACTGTTTCTATTTTCTGTAAAAGACCAAGCTAAGAGGTGGCTAAATAACCAACCTAAGGACAGCATAAAGACATGGAAACAGCTGTCAGAAAAATTCCTGAATTGCTATTTTCCTCCAAAACGGATGACACAGCTAAGGCTGAGCATCCAAGGCTTCAAACAAGGAGATAATGAATCCCTTTATGATGCCTGGGAGAGATACAGAGAGATGCTAAGAAGATGCCCCTCTGAAATATTTTCAGAGTGGGTGCAATTAGACAATCTTCTATTATGGGCTTACAGAGAAAGCTCAAATTTCTCTGGACCACTCATCTGGTGGATCTATACACTTGAGAAAGACAATTGAAGAAGATCAAGAGCTCATTGATACAGTTGCCAGAAATCAGCATCTGTACCTGAGCAGTGAACCTTCCATCAACGAAGAGGCTAAAACAGTAACTACTGAACTCAGTCCTACAGAACAAGTTATTGAATTCAATCAGCAACTGGATTTTCTAACAAAATAGCTAGCCGAATTCAAGGAGATACTACAAGAAACAAAAATGGTTAATATGAATATGGAAATACAGTTAAAGCAAACAGAACAGCAGTTATCAAAACAAATAACAGAAGAATGCCAAGTAGTTCAATTAAGAAGTGGGAAAACATTAAATACCTCACTTCAAGGCAGCAGGAAACCAAGAAATGAACAGACTACTACCCAAAATCCCTTTGAGGACAGTCAGAGCCCAGAGAGGAAAAATTCTGGTGCTCAAACGCCAGAAAATGGGTGGGAAGCTGGCGTTGAACGCCCAACCCATGCTCAGTACAGGCGTTCAACGCCAGAAACAAGCAAGGAATTGGCGTTGATCGCCCAAAGAAAGCACAGTTCTGGCATTCAGACGCCAGAAACAGGTAAGGAGTTAGCGTCTAATGCCACTCTAGCTTCCACCACTGGCATTCAAACGCCAGTGGGAGATCAGACACATACAAGTGCTGATAGCAACCCCTCTAAAAAGGCTTCTCAACCCACATCTGTAGGCAATAAACCTACAGCAACTAAGGTTGAGGAATACAAAGCCAAAATGCCTTATCCTCAGAAACTCCGCCAAGCGGAACAGGATAAGCAATTTGCCCGCTTTGCATACTATCTCAGGACTCTTGAAATAAAGATTCCGTTTGCAGAGGCACTTGAGCAAATACCTTCTTATGCTAAGTTCATGAAAGAGATCTTAAGTCATAAGAAGGATTGGAGGGAAACTGAAAAAGTTTACCTCACTGAAGAATGTAGTGCAGTCATTCTGAAAAGCTTACCTGAGAAGCTTAAAGATCCCAGAAGCTTTATGATACCATGCACATTAGAAGGTACTTGTACTAAGCAAGCTCTATGTGATCTTGGGACAAGTATCAACCTAATACCTGCATCTACTATCAAAAAGCTTGGGTTGACTGATGAAGTCAAACCAACCCGGATATGTCTCCAACTTGCTAATGACTCCATTAAATACCCATCAGGCGTAATTGATGACATGATTGTCAAGGTTGGGCCATTTGCCTTTCCCACTGACTTTGTGATTCTGGAAATGGAGGAGCACAAGAGTGCAACTCTCATTCTAGGAAGACCTTTCTTAGCAACTGGACGAACTGTCATTGACGTCCAAAAAGGGGAAGTGACCTTGAGAGTCAATGAGGATGAGTTTAAGTTGAATGTTGTTAAAGCTATGCAGCATCCAGACACCTAAAATGACTGCATGAGCATTGATATTATTGACTCTCTGGTAAAAGAGGTCAATATGACTGAGAGTCTCGAATCAGAGCTAGAGGATATCTTTAAAGATGTTCAGTCTGATTTGGATTAACTAGAGAGAATAATAGAACCTCTGAAAATCCCTCAGGAAGAGGAGAAACCTCCCAAACCCGAGCTCAAACCATTACCATCATCCCTGAAATATGCATTTCTGGGAGAAGGTGATACCTTTCCTATAATCATAAGCTCTACCTTAGAGCCACAGGAAGAGGAAGTACTAATTCAAGTGCTAAGGACACACAAGACAGCTCTTGGGTGGTCCATCAGTGATCTTAAGGGCATTATCCCAGCCAGATGCATGCACAAGATCCTATTGGAGGGTGATGCTAAGCCAGTGGTTCAACCACAGAAGTGGCTGAATCCAGCCATGAAAGAGGTGGTGCAGAAAGAGGTCACTAAATTACTAGAGGCTGGGATTATTTATCCCATTTCTGATAGCCCCTGGGTAAGCCCTGTCCAAGTCATCCCTAAGAAGGGTGGCATGACAGTGGTTTATAATGAAAAAAATGAACTGGTTCCTACAAGAACAGTTATAGGGTGGCGTATGTGTATTGATTACAGAAGGCTCAATACAGCTACCAGAAAAGATCATTTTCCTTTACCATTCATAAACCAGATGCTAGAAAGACTAGCATGTCATAAATACTACTGCTTCCTGGATGGATATTCAGGTTATAATCAAATTGCAGTAGTTCCCCAGGATCAAGAGAAAACAGCATTCACATGTCCATCCGGAGTATTTGCATACAGAAGGATGCCATTTGGCCTGTGAATGCACCTGCAACTTTTCAAAGGTGCATGCTCTCTATTTTCTCTGATATGGTGGAAAAATTTCTGGAAGTCTTCATGGATGACTTTTCAGTATTTGGAGACTCATTCAGCTTCTGTCTTGACCATCTAGCACTTGTTCTAAAGAGGTGCCAAGAGACTAACCTGGTTTTAAACTAGGAGAAATGTCACTTTATGGTGACTGAAGGAATTGTCCTTGGGCACAATATTTCGAACAAGGGAATAGAGGTGGATCAAGCTAAGGTAGAGGTAATTGAAAATTTACCACCACCTGCCAATGTTAAAGCAATCAGAATCTTTCTAGGGCATGCAGGATTCTATAGGAGGTTTATAAAAGATTTTTCAAAAATGCCAAACCTATGAGTAATCTGCTAACTGCTGACACGCCATTTATCTTTGATGTGTGATGCCAGTGACCATGCCATTAGTGCAGTGTTGGGACAAAGGCATGACAAGCTTCTGCACGTCATTTACTATGCCAGTCGTGTTTTAAATGACACACAGAAGAACTACACAACCACAGAAAAAGAGTTACTTGTAGTGGTTTACGCCATTGACAAGTTTAGATTCTATTTAGTAGGATCAAAAGTGATTGTGTACACTGAGCAGTGCAGGATTCAAAACCCAGACTCATCAGATGGTGTTACTTCTGTAAGAGTTTGATATAGAAATAAGAGACAGGAAAGGGACAGAGAACCAAGTAGCAGATCACCTGTCCCGAATAGAACCAGTAGAAGGGGCGTCCCTCCCTCTTTCTGAGATCTCTAAAAACTTTTCAGATGAGCAACTCTTTGCCATCCAGGAAGTGCCATGGTTTGCAGACATTGCAAACTACAAGGCAGTAAGATTCATACCCAAAGAGTACAGTAGGCAGCAAACAAAGAAATTGATCTCGGATGCAAAGTACTATCTTTGGGATGAACCATATCTCTTCAAGAGATGTGTAGACTGATACGTAAAAATTAGATTTCACGTATAACCGGCAAGTATACCGGGTCGTATCAAGTAATAAAACTCACAAAGAGTGAGATCGATCCACGGAGATTGGTAGATTAAGCAACTTTAGTTAAATGGTAGATTTAGTCAAGCAAACATAGTTTTGATTTCATGAGCATTTTGATTTTTGAACATAATAATAATTGCAAGAATTTAAATGGCAAAGAATGTAAAGAACTAGAAGAGAGAGATAAAATGAAAGTAAATAACGGAAACTTAAATTGCAAGAAACTTAAATGACATAAAAAGTAAATTGCAAGAAAATAAAGAGCTGAATTCTAAAGAGCAACAGAGTAAATAGCAAGAAATAAAGAAACAGAATGTAAATGACAATAATAATAAATTGCAATAGTGTAAGAGGGAATTGGGCAATGGGTGTTCAAGCACTAAGAGCAAAAGAAATGAGAATTAATGATAGAGAGAATCATTAGGGATCAGAGATGCTAGTTTTCATGAATTGATGTTAGTCAAATCCTTCTCAATCATGGGTATAGATCCATGGCAAATGGGTGATTGAATCCCAATCTCTTGGTGATTCAATCTCTCTCAACATAACCAATTGCCACTCTCGTGATCTAATTGTTCATGAGAAGAGATGAAGCACAAATCTAATCCAGCCACACAATTCCCATAATCTCAACCAAGGAGAGTTACATCTCACATACTAACCAAGGTGTTTTGATTAAAGGAATCATGAAAGGATGAACTCTAAACTGAATTATGTGGCTCATTCCTCAAATTCACCACATAATTCATTTAGATTAACCCCTCTCTCGATGGTGGTTGAATCTTTGAAGATCAAGAGTACCCTCTTTAGATCAACCACTAGAATTGAGGAGGAGAAGATGAGTTCACCAATTCATTTCAACAAGCAGAGCTCTTCCCCCTAATGAAAGTGGGGTTTAGTGAGTCATAGCTCCAATCTCAACAACAATTGCCATAAACCAAAATTAAACTAAGTGCAAAGAAAGATGAAGAAGAATAATGAAATGGTTAAAGCTTCAGAAAATGAAGAAGAGAAGTTCCAAGAGGAACCAAAAATTGCTATCCGGGTATCCTTCCGGAAGTACTAAAGAGTTCTCAAAATAAAGTGCTAAAAGTATGAAAAAGTTCTAAGTGTCAAAAAGTGTAAAAAAAAGTCCCTTACAAGTACACCAATCTCTTCTATTTATACTACTCCTAAAACTCTTTCAAAGATCTTGAATTGGGTTAGCAATATGGGCTTCCTCTTTGTTGAATTCTTGGCTCAATTGGAAGAAGTGTTACTAGACTTGGAAAGGAAGAGTTCATTCATCATGCTTCTGGTCCATTGGCTTGGCGTTTTTGTCAATAACGCTGGCCTTAATGCACGTTGGCAACGTGCATCACAATTTCCTGGAAGTGAAGTTTGAGACTTGGGCGTTGCTAGCCCAAGTTGTTGCTAACAACTTGCTTTTCCCCTTCTTGGCTCTATTTTCATGCTAAATGTAGCCCAGAATTTGAGTGTCAACCTTCTGCTTCAATATGGACTATTATACATCATTGGAAAGCTCTTGATGTCTATTTTCCAATGCCACTGGAATCACCTCAATTGGACTTTCCTAGCTCAAGTTATGCTTCCTCAAAGAGGTAAGGTTAAGCTGCCAAGTTGTTGCCAAAAACGCACCTTCACTCCCAAGTTGGCAACGTGCCCGTGCCTAACCTCCCAAGGCAGGGACTTGGGGCTGGCGTTGTTGCAAAACACGCCCCCTTGCTAGCACGTTGGCAACGTGCTCGTGCCCCCCCTCCAGGGCTCATCTCTAGCCTTCTTGAATTTCACTTCATGTTCTTATTTTTAGGGCCTAAAGATGACTCTAGTTCGGCTTCAATTTTGTGCTCCACCATAGACTATTATATATGGTTGGAAAGCTCTGAATGTTAGCTTTCCAACGCAACTGGAAGCACTCAATTTAGATCTCTGTAGCTCAAGATATCTTCCATTGAAGTGGACATGGTCAGGCTGCCTTGTTGGAGTTGTTGTGGATAACGCCCCTATATTCCAAGTTAGCAACGTGGTGCCTCTATTCTTCATCATCCAAAGCTTCCTGGCGTTGTTGCCAAACACGCCAATGCTTTCTTGAGTTGGCAACGTGCTCGAGCCTTCTTTCCTAGCTCCAGGCATTGCTTCCCACGTTGCCATTGAACACGCCCATAGAAGCTGGCGTTGGCAACGTGCTCGAGCCTTCTTCAAGGCTCTAAAACTTGCTTCCCACGTTGGCAACGTGGCTGGCAAGGCTTTCCTGGCGTTGGCAACGTGGTTGGCAAGGCTTCCTGGCGTTGGCAACGTGGTTGGCAAGGCTTGGCGTTGGCAACTTGATTCTGGCGTTGGCAACTTGGCTGGCAGCACATTCTGGCGTTGGCAACCTGGCTGGCAGCACATTCTGGCGTTGGCAACCTGGCTGGCAGCACATTCTGGCGTTGGTAACCTGGCTGGCATCCAAGACTTCGTGCCTAGCCAAGCAACCATTTCTGGCGTTGCCAAGGAACACGCCAATGATTCCTGGCGTTGGCAACGCCCTCGAGGTTGTTTCCTATGGTGCCAAAGTTGCTTGGCGTTGCCTTGAATAACGCCAGTGAAGTAGCACGTTGGCAACGTGCTCGAGCTTCCTGGCTGGGCAAAGTTCCTTGTTTGTGTGGCGTTGCCTAGGGACACGCCTATGGTTCCTGGCATTGGCAACGCCCTCGAAGCTCCTTCATGGCCCAAGTTCCTTGCTTGTGTGCATTGTCCATAGTAACTCACTCCTTTCTCCAAGTTAGCAACGCCAACTTCTCTTCCAAGGCTGCCTGGCGTTGCCTTAAACAACGCAGCCTACTCCTCAAGTTGGCAACGCCAACTTTGCTTCCAAGGCTGCCTGGCGTTGCCTCCAACAACGCACCACATTCCCAAGTTGGCAACGCCAACTTCTTCTTCTTGGTTGCCTGGCGTTGTCCATAAAAACGCCCCCTATTCCCAAGTTGGCAACGCCAACTTCTTCTTCTTGGTTGCCTGGCGTTGTCCATAAAAACGCCCCCTATTCCCAAGTTGGCAACGCCAACTTCTTCTTCTTGCCCAGCTTGCATCATTCTTGCTTCCATGCTTCCTTGTTTCATCACCTATCATCAACAAAGGAAATAGCTTCAAAGTCTTACCAATTCATGCAATAAATTTCATGAGATTCATTCATATTCATTCATGTATGTATTCTTTAAATCATTTGCATGAATTTGGCTAGAATCAACATGTTCCTTGGTGTTCTCATGCATGAAGATAAAACTCATAAAAGGACTTGTTTATTTAGAGAAAATGAGTGAGATTAAGCTAAAACCAACTAAACTAACTAGCTAATATAACAAATATGCAATTGCATCATAGACAGAGTAATCCGTAGATGTGTGCCTAAAGAAGAAGCACAGAAGATCCTCTGGCACTGCCATGGATCACAGTATGGAGGACATTTTGGAAGTGAGCGAACAGCCACAAGAGTCCTCCAATGTGGCTTCTACTGGCCTACTCTCTAAAAAGACTCCCGAGTGTTTGTACTTAATTGTGACAGTCGCCAGATCTGGCAATCTGCCTCACAGTTATGCCATGCCTCAACAAGGGATCTTGGAGATTGAGTTGTTTGATGTATGGGGTATTGACTTCATGAGACCTTTCCCACCATCATACTCAAACACTTACATTTTGGTGGCAGTGGATTATGTATCCAAATGGGTGGAAGCTATTGCAACACCCACTAACGATACTAAAACAGTGGTGAAATTCCTCCAGAAACACATCTTCAGCAGATTTGGTATCCCTAGAGTACTAATCAGTAATGGGGGCACTCATTTCTGTAATAAACAGCTTTACTCTGCTTTGGTTCGATATGGAGTTAGCCACAGGGTAGCTACTCCATATCATCCGCAGACAAATGGGCAAGTTGAAGTCTCTAAGAGAGAACTTAAAAGAATTTTGGAATGGACTGTGATTAACTGTAGAAGGAATTGGGCAAGAGGCTTGGATGATGCTATGTGGGCATACAGAACAGCATTTAAGACACCTATAGGAACTTCTCCATACCAGCTGGTGTATGGAAAAGCCTGTCACTTGCCAGTGGAACTGGAACACAAGGCCTATTGGGCAACCAGATTCCTAAACCTTGATGCCAAGTTAGCTGGAGAAAAATGATTGCTCCAGTTAAATGAGCTAGAGGAATTCAGACTTAATGCTTTCAAAAATGAAAAAATTTACAGAGAGAAAGTAAAAATATGGCATGATAAGAAATTATCACCCAGAGTCTTTGAGCCAGGGCAGAAAGTTTTGCTATTTAATTCTAGGCTTAGATTATTCCCCGGGAAATTGAAATCCCGGTGGAGAGGTCCATATGTGATTACAAGTGAGTCACCATATGGATACGTGGAGCTTCAGGATAATGAGTCTAACAAAAAGTTCATTGTTAATGGACATAGAGTTAAACATTATCTTGAAAGCAATTTTGAGCAAGAATGCTCAAAACTGAGACTTGATTAAAGCTCAGTAATAGTCCAGCTAAAGACAATAAAGAAGCGCTTGCTGGGAGGTGGTGTCGCGAAATTGTGAACATTACTTTTTCACAACTCTCATAATCTCCGGTAATGGCTCCAAACACGTGGTGGCTCAATACCATGGCATTACACAACTTCGCACAACTAACCAGCAAGTGCACTGGGTCGTCCAAGTAATAAACCTTACGCGAGTAAGGGTCGATCCCACGGAGATTGTTAGTATTGAAGCAAGCTATGGTCATCTTGTAAATCTTAGTCAGGCAAACTCAAATGGATATAGTGATGAACGAAAATAACACAAAGGTAAAGATAGAGATACTTATGTAATTCATTGGTAGGAACTTTAGATAAGCGTATGAAGACGCCTTCCCTTCTGTCTCTCTGCTTTCCTACTGCCTTCATCCAATTTTTCTTACTCCTTTCCATGGCAAGCTCGTGTAGGGTTTCACTGTTGTCAGCAGCTACCTCCCATCCTCGCAGTGAAAACTAATGCTCATGCACTCTGTCACAGTGCGGCTAATCACCGGTTTGGTTCCCTCCCCTACCGGAATAGAATCACTCTTTTGCGTCTGTCACTAACGCCCAGTAGGTTACAGGTTTGAAGCACGTCACAGTCATTCAATCATTGAATCCTACTCAGAATACCACAGACAAGGTTTAGACCTTCCGGATTCTCTTGAATGCCGCCATCAGGTCCTGCCTATACCACGAAGACTCTGATCTCACGGAATGGTTGGCTCGTTTTTCAGGCGAGCGCTCGGTTGTCAGGCGATCAACCATGTATCGTGCAATCAGGAATCCAAGAGATATTCACCAAGCCTCAAATGCTTGTAGAACAAGAGTGGTTGTCAGTCACTTTGTTCATGAGTGAGAATGGTGATGGGCGTCAATCATCACCTTCATCAAGTTGAAGAACAAGTGATATCTTGGAACAAGAACAAGCGGAATTGAATTGAAGAACAATAGTAATTGCATTAATACTCGAGGTACAGCAGAGCTCCACACCTTAATCTATGGTGTGTAGAAGCTCCACCGTTGAAAATACATAAGCATAAGGTCTAGGCATGGCCGAATGGCCAGCCTCCCAATGATCTAAGATAGCATAAAAATGAAGATAGCTACCAAAGTCCTCTATACAATAGTAAAAGGTCCTACTTATAAGAACTAGTAGCCTAAGGTGTACAGAAATGAGTAAATGACATAAAAATCCTCTTCCGGGCCCACTTGGTGTGTGCTTGGGCTGAGCAATGAAGCAAATTTCGTGCAGAGACTCTTCTTGGAGTTAAACGCCAGCTTTAGTGCCAGTTTGGGCGTTTAACTCCCATTTGGGTGCCAGTTCCAGCGTTTAACGCTGGGATTTCTTGAGGTGACTTTGAACGCCGGTTTGGGCCATCAAATCTTGGGCAAAGTATGGACTATCATATATTGCTGGAAAGCCCAGGATGTCTACTTTTCAATGCCGTTGAGAGCGCGCCAATTGGGCTTCTGTAGCTCCAGAAAATCCACTTCGAGTGCAGGGAGGTCAGAATCCAACAGCATCTGCAGTCCTTTTTGGTCTCTGAATCAGATTTTTGCTCAGGTCCCTCAATTTCAGCCAGAAAATACCTGAAATCACAGAAAAACACACAAACTCATAGTAAAGTCCAGAAAAGAGAATTTTAACTAAAAACTAATAAAAATATACTAAAAACTGACTATATCATACCAAAAACATACTAAAAACAATGCCAAAAAGTATACAAATTATCCGCTCATCACAACACCAAACTTAAATTGTTGCTTGTCCCCAAGCAACTGAAAATCAAATAAGATAAAAAGAAGAGAATATGCAATGAATTCCAAAAACATCTATGAAGATCAGTATTAATTAGATGAGCGGGGCTTTTAACTTTTTGCTTCTGAATAGTTTTGGCATCTCACTCTATCCTTTGAAATTCAGAATGATTGGCTTCTTTAGGAACTCAGAGTCCAGATAGTGCTAATGATTCTCTTAGTGAAGTATGATGATTCTTGAACATAGCTATTTATTGAGTCTTGGCTGTGGCCCAAAGCACTCTGTCTTCCAGTATTACCACCGGATACATACATGCCACAGACACATAATTGGGTGAACCTTTTCAGATTGTGACTCAGCTTTGCTAAAGTCCCCAATTAGAGGTGTCCAGGGTTCTTAAGCACACTCTTATTTGCCTTGGATCACAACTCTTTATTCTCTATTTTTTTTCGTTTTTCTTTTTCTTTTTCTTTTTTTTTCGATTTTTTTTTTAATAGCTTTTTCTTGCTTCAAGAATCATTTTTAATGATTTTTCAGATCCTCAGTAACATGTCTCTTTTTTCATCATTCTTTCAAGAGCCAACATTCATGAACCATAAATTCAAGATACATATGCACTGTTTAAGCATACATTCAGAGAACAAAAATATTACCACCACATCAAAATAATTAAACTATTATAAAATTCAAAATTCATGCAATTCTTCCTTTTTCAATTAAGCACATTTTTATTCAAGAAAGGTGATGGATTCATAGGACATTCATAACTTTAAGGCATAGACACTAAGACACTAATGATCACAAGACACAAACATGGATAAACATAGGCATAAATTTTCGAAAAACAGAAGAACAAATAACAAGGAAATCAAAGAACGGGTCCACCTTAGTGATGGCGGCTCTTTCTTGCTCTTGAAGATCCTATGGAGTGCTTGAGCTCCTCAATGTCTCTTCCTTGTCTTTGTTGCTCCTCCCTCATGATTCTTTGATCTTCTCTAATCTCATGAAGGATGATGGAGTGTTCTTGATGCTCCACCCTTAGTTGTCCCATGTTGGAACTCAACTCTCCTAGGGAGGTGTGTAGTTGCTCCCAATAGTTTTGTGGAGGAAAATTCATCCCTTGAGGAATTTCAGGGATTTCATGATGAGTGGGATCTCTTGTGTACTCCATCCTTTTCTTGGTGATGGGCTTGTCCTCATCAATGGGGATGTCTCCCTTTATGTCAACTCCAACTGAATAACAGAGGTGACAAATGAGATGAGGAAAGGCTAACCTTGCCAAGGTGGAGGTCTTGTCCGCCACTTTATAGAGTTCTTGGGCTATAACCTCATGAACTTCTATTTCTTCTCCAATCATGATGCTATGGATCATGATGGCCCGATCTATGGTAACTTCGGGCCGGTTGCTAGTGGGGATGATTGAGCGTTGTATGAACTCTAACCACCCTCTAGCCACGGGCTTGAGGTCATGCCTTCTCAATTGGACCGGCTTTCCTCTTGAATCTTGCTTCCATTGTGCGCCCTCTTCACATATAACTGTGAGGACTTGGTCCAACCTTTGATCAAAGTTGACCCTTCTAGTGTAAGGATGCTCATCTCCTTGCATCATAGGCAAGTTGAACGCCACCCTCACACTCTCCGGACTAAAATCCAAGTATTTCCCCTGAACCATAGTAAGATAATTCTTTGGATTCGGGTTCACACTTTGGTCATGGTTCTTGGTGATCCATGCATTGGCATAGAACTCTAGAACCATCAAGATTCCGACTTGTTGAATGGGGTTGGTAAGAACTTCCCAACCTCTTCTTCGGATCTCATGTCGGATCTCCGGATATTCACCCTTTTTGAGTGAAAAAGGGACCTCGGGGATCACCTTCTTCAAGGCCACAACTTCATAGAAGTGGACTTGATGCACCCTTGAGAGGAATCTATCCATCTCCCATGACTCGGAGGTGGAAGCCTTTGCCTTCCCTTTCCTCTTTCTAGAGGTTTCTCCGGCCTTGGATGCCATAATGGTTATGGAAAAACGAAAAAGCAACGCTTTTACCACACCAAACTTAAAATGTTTGCTCGTCCTCGAGCAAAAGAAGAAAGAATAGAGTAGAAGAAGAAGAAATGAGGAAGAGGGAGATGGTGGTGTGTTCGGCCAAAGAGGGGGAGAAGTGGTGTTTAGGTTGTGTGAAAATGAAGGGTTGACGAAGGGTATATATAGGAGAGAGGGGGTAAAGGGTTCGGCCATGATGGGTGGGTTTGGGAGGGAAAGTGGTTTGAATTTGAAGGGTGAGGTTGGTGGGGGTTTATGAAGGATGGATGTGAGTGGTGAAGAGAAAGATGGGATTTGATAGGTGAGGGGTTTTTGGGGAAGAGGTGTTGAGGTGATTGGTGAATGGGGGAAGAAGAGAGAGAGTGATGGTAGGGTCCTGTGGGGTCCACAGATCCTGTGGTGTCAAGGAAAAGGCATCCTTGCACCAAATGGCATCAAAATCCACGTTTTGAGCCATTTCTGGCATTAAACGCCGGGCTGGTGCCCATTCCTGGCGTTTAACGCCAGGTTCTTGCCCTTTACTGGCGTTTAACGCCAGTCTGGTGCCCCTTTCTGGCGTTAAACGCCCAGAAGGGTGCCAGACTGGGCGTTAAACGCCCAACTGCTAGGCTGACTGGCGTTTAAACGCCAGCAGCATCTTCCTCCAGGGTGTGCTGTTTTTCTTCCTGTTTTTCATTTTGTTTTTGCTTTTTTCATTGTTTTTGTGACTTCTTATGATCATCAACCTACAAAAAAGATAAAATAACAAAAGAAAATAATTAATTATAAAACATTGGGTTGCCTCCCAACAAGCGCTTCTTTATTGTCATTAGCTTGATAGAGGACTCTCATGGAGCCTCAGAAATGCTCAGAACCGTGTTGGAACCTCCCAACACCAAACTTAGAGTTTGAATGTGGGGGTTCAACACCAAACTTAGAGTTTGGTTGTGGCCTCCCAACACCAAACTTAGAGTTTGGTTGTGGGGGCTCTGTTTGGCTCTGTTTTGAGAGAAGCCCTTCATGCTTCCTCTCCATGATGACAGAGGTATATCCTTGGGCCTTAAACACCAAGGATTCTTCATTCACTTGAATGATCAACTCTCCTCTATCAACATCAATCACAGCCTTTGCTGTGGCTAGGAAGGGTCTGCCAAGGATGATGGATTCATCCATGCATTTCCCAGTCTCTAGGACTATGAAATCAGTAGGGATGTAATGGTCTTCAATCTTCACCAAAACATCCTCTACAAGTCCATAAGCTTGTTTTCTTGAGTTGTCTGCCATCTCTAGTGAGAATTTTGCAGCTTGTACCTCATAGATCCCTAATTTCTCCATTACAGAGAGGGGCATGAGGTTTACGCTTGATCCTAAGTCACACAAGGCCTTCTTGAAGGTCATGGTGCCTATGGTACAAGGTATAGAAAACTTCCCAGGGTCCTGCCTCTTTTGAGGCAATTGCTGCCTAGACAAGTTATCCAGTTCTTTGGTGAGCAAAGGGGGTTCATCCTCCCAAGTCTCATTTCCAAATAACTTGTCATTTAGCTTCATGATTGCTCCAAGGTATTTAGCAACTTGCTCTTCAGTGACATACTCATCCTCTTCAGAAGAAGAATACTCATCAGAGCTCATGAATGGCAGAAGTAAATCCAATGGAATCTCTATGGTCTCATCTTGAGCCTCAGATTCCCAAGGTTCCTCATTGGGGAACTCATTGGAGGTCAGTGGGCGTCCATTGAGGTCTTCCTCAGTGGCGTTCACTGCCTCTTCTTCCTCCCAGAATTCGGCCATGTTGATGGCCTTGCACTCTCCTTTTGGATTTTCTTCTGTGTTGCTTGGAAGAGTACTTGGAGGGAGTTCAGTAATTTTCTTGCTCAGCTGACCCACTTGTCCTTCCAGATTCCTAATGGAAGATCTAGTTTCAGTCATAAAACTTTGAGTGGTTTTGATTAGATCAGAGACCATGGTTGCCAAGTCAGAATTATTCTGCTTGGAACTCTCTGTCTGTTGCTGAGAAGATGATGGAAAAGGCTTGCTATTGCTAAACCTGTTTCTTCCACCATTATTGTTATTGAAACCTTGTTGGGGTCTCTGTTGATCCTTCCATGAAAGATTTGGATGATTCCTCCATGAAGGATTGTAGGTGTTTCCATAGGGTTCTCCCATGTAATTCACCTCTTCTATTGAAGGGTTCTCAGGATCATAAGCTTCTTCCTCAGATGAAGCTTCCTTAGTACTGCTTGATGCATTTTGCATCCCAGACAGACTTTGAGAAATCATATTGACTTGTTGAGTCAATATTTTATTCTGAGCCAATATGGCATTCAGAGTGTCAATCTCAAGAACTCCTTTCTTCTGACTAGTCCCATTGTTCACAGGATTTCTTTCAGAAGTGTACATGAATTGGTTATTTGCAACCATTTCAATCAGTTCTTGAGCTTCAGTAGGCATCTTCTTCAGATGAAGAGATCCTCCAGAAGAGCTATCCAAGGACATCTTGGACAGTTCAGAGAGACCATCATAGAAAATACCTATGATGCTCCATTCAGAAAGCATATCAGTGGGACACTTTCTGATCAATTGTTTGTATCTTTCCCAAGCTTCATAGAGGGATTCTCCTTCCTTCTGTCTGAAGGTTTGGACTTCCACTCTAAGCTTACTCAATTTTTGAGGTGGAAAGAACTTTGCCAAGAAGGCATTGACTAGCTTTTCCCAAGAGTCCAGGCTTTCTTTAGGTTGAGAATCCAACCATGTTCTAGCTCTGTCTCTTACAGCAAAAGGGAATAGCATCAGTCTGTAGACCTCAGGGTCAACCCCATTAGTCTTGACTGTGTCACAGATTTGCAAGAACTCAGCTAAAAACTGATGAGGATCTTCCAATGGAAGTCCATGGAACTTGCAATTCTGTTGCATTAGAGAAACTAATTGAGGCTTAAGCTCAAAGTTGTTTGCTCCAATGGCAGGGATAGAGATGCTTCTCCCATAGAAGTCGGGAGTAGGTGCAGTAAAGTCACCCAGCACCTTCCTTGCATTGTTGGCATTGTTGTTGTTTTCGGCTGCCATTTGTTCTTCTTCCTTGAAGAGTTCGTTCAAGTGCTCTAAAGAGAGTTGTGCTTTGGCTTCTCTTAGCTTTCTCTTCAAGGTCCTTTCAGGTTCAGGATCAGCCTCAACAAGAATGCCTTTGTCTTTGCTCCTGCTCATAAGAAAGAGAAGGGAACAAGAAAATGTGGAATCCTCTATGTCACAGTATAGAGATTCCTTTAGGTGTCAGAGGAAAAGAAGAATAGAAGACAGAAGTGGAAAATTCGAACTTAACAAAGGAGATGGAGTTCGAATTTTGCATTAAGGGATAGTGTTAGTCCATAAATAGAAGGATGTGAGAAGGAGGGAAGTCATTTTCGAAAATTAAGTGGAAAATTTAAAAAAAATATTTTTGAAAAACATTACTTAATTTTCGAAAATGAAAATGGAAAAGAAATCAAGTGATTTTTGAAAACGATTTTGAAATTAGAAATCAGAAAGATTTGATTGAAAAACTATTTTGAAAAAGATGTGGTTAAGAAGATATGATTGGTTTTAAAAAGATGTGATTGAGAAGATATGATTTGAAAAACATTTTAAAAAGATTTGATTTGAAAATTAAAAACTTGACTAACAAGAAAAGATATGATTCAAACATTAAACCTTTCTCAACAGAAAAGGTAACATACTTGAAATGTTGAATCAAATCATTAATTGGTAGCAAGTATCTTTGAAAAAGGAAAGAAGTTAATTTTGAAAAAGATTTGATTGAAAAATTGATTTGAAAAAGATTTGATTTGGAAGAAATTTTGAAAACTTAGAAAAAAATTGATTTGAAAACAAAATCTTCCCCCTTTAGCCATCCTGGCGTTAAACGCCCAGAATGGTATCCATTCTGGCGTTTAACGCCCAAAATGCTACCCTTTTGGGCGTTAAACGCCCAACCAGGTACCCTGGCTGGCATTTAAACGCCAGTTTGTCCTTCTTCACTGGGCGTTTTGAACGCCCAGCTTTTTCTGTGCAATTCCTCTGCTGTATGTTCTAAATCTTCAATTCTCTGTATTATTGACTTGAAAAGACACAAATTAAAAATATTTTTGGATTTTTAATAATAAGGACAAACCAAAATGCAACAAGAATCAAATGACAATGCATGCAAGACACCAAACTTAGCAGTTTGTATACTACTGACACTAACAAAACGAAAATGCATATGAGACACACAAAACACTCAAGTCAATAGAATTCAAAGATCAGATCAAGCAAATCATCAAGAACATCTTGGAGATCAATAAGACATATGAATGCATGCAATTGACACCAAGCTTATGATGAGACTCTAGACTCAAACAAGAAATATTTTTGGATTTTATGATTTTGTAAATTTTTTTGTGTTTTTCGAAAATTAAGTGGAAAAAGGTATCAAAATTCTCAATGAGAATTCCAGGAATCAGTGCAATGCTAGTCTAAGACTCCGGTCCAAGAATTAGACATGGCTTCACAGCCAGCCAAGCTTTCGAAGAAAGCTTCGGTCCAAAACACTAGACATGGCCAGAGGCCAGCCAAGCCTTAGCAGATCACTGCTCCAAAAGCAAGATTGATAAGAAATCAACAAGCTCTTGTGGTGATGAGTTGAAACCTCGGTCCAATCAGATTAGACATGGCTTCTCAGCCAGCCATATTTCAACAAATCATCATGAAACTCTAGAACTCATCTTCAAGAATTTCGAAAAAAAATAAATACCTAATCTAAGCAACAAGATGAACCGTCAGTTGTCCAGCCTAAACAATCCCGGGCAATAACACCAAAAACTTGATGTTGTTGCCGGATCTTGGCACTGATGTTACCAAAAGCTTGCTCAAAACTTGAACAATCCCCGGCAACGGCGCCAAAAACTTGGTGTCGCGAAATTGTGAACATTACTTTTTCACAACTCTCATAATCCCCGGTAATGGCTCCAAACACGTGGTGGCTCAATACCATGGCATTACACAACTTCGCACAACTAACCAGCAAGTGCACTGGGTCGTCCAAGTAATAAACCTTACGCGAGTAAGGGTCGATCCCACGGAGATTGTTAGTATTGAAGCAAGCTATGGTCATCTTGTAAATCTTAGTCAGGCAAACTCAAATGGATATAGTGATGAACGAAAATAACACAAAGGTAAAGATAGAGATACTTATGTAATTCATTGGTAGGAACTTCAGATAAGCGTATGAAGACGCCTTCCCTTCCGTCTCTCTGCTTTCCTACTGCCTTCATCCAATTTTTCTTACTCCTTTCCATGGCAAGCTCGTGTAGGGTTTCACTGTTGTCAGCAGCTACCTCCCATCCTCGCAGTGAAAACTATTGCTCATGCACTCTGTCACAGTGCAGCTAATCACCGGTTTGGTTCCCTCCCCTACCGGAATAGAATCACTCTTTTGCGTCTGTCACTAACGCCCAGTAGGTTACAGGTTTGAAGCACGTCACAGTCATTTAATCATTGAATCCTACTCAGAATACCACAGACAAGGTTTAGACCTTCCGGATTCTCTTGAATGCCGCCATCAGGTCCTGCCTATACCACGAAGACTCTGATCTCACGGAATGGTTGGCTCGTTTGTCAGGCGAGCGCTCGGTTGTCAGGCGATCAACCATGCATCGTGCAATCAGGAATCCAAGAGATATTCACCAAGCCTCAAATGCTTGTAGAACAAGAGTGGTTGTCAGTCACTTTGTTCATGAGTGAGAATGGTGATGGGCGTCAATCATCACCTTCATCAAGTTGAAGAACAAGTGATATCTTGGAACAAGAACAAGCGGAATTGAATTGAAGAACAATAGTAATTGCATTAATACTCGAGGTACAGCAGAGCTCCACACCTTAATCTATGGTGTGTAGAAGCTCCACCGTTGAAAATACATAAGCATAAGGTCTAGGCATGGCCGAATGGCCAGCCTCCCAATGATCTAAGATAGCATAAAAATGAAGATAGCTACCAAAGTCCTCTATACAATAGTAAAAGGTCCTACTTATAAGAACTAGTAGCCTAAGGTGTACAGAAATGAGTAAATGACATAAAAATCCTCTTCCGGGCCCACTTGGTGTGTGCTTGGGCTGAGCAATGAAGCAAATTTCGTGCAGAGACTCTTCTTGGAGTTAAACGCCAGCTTTAGTGCCAGTTTGGGCGTTTAACTCCCATTTGGGTGCCAGTTCCAGCGTTTAACGCTGGGATTTCTTGAGGTGACTTTGAACGCCGGTTTGGGCCATCAAATCTTGGGCAAAGTATGGACTATTATATATTGCTGGAAAGCCCAGGATGTCTATTTTCCAACGCCGTTGAGAGCGCGCCAATTGGGCTTCTGTAGCTCCAGAAAATCCACTTCGAGTGCAGGAAGGTCAGAATCCAACAGCATCTGCAGTCCTTTTTGGTCTCTGAATCAGATTTTTGCTCAGGTCCTTCAATTTCAGCCAGAAAATACCTGAAATCACAGAAAAACACACAAACTCATAGTAAAGTCCAGAAAAGAGAATTTTAACTAAAAACTAATAAAAATATACTAAAAACTGACTATATCATACCAAAAACATACTAAAAACAATGCCAAAAAGTATACAAATTATCCGCTCATCAGGAGGCAACCCAGCCATTTACAAGTTTTATTTGTTAATTAATTGATTTTTACAGGTTTATGTCAATTTTTTTCAAGGTAAAATAGCAATTGCTTGAGCTCACAGAGTTACAGAAGGATTCAGAGGATAAAACAGCAAAAAGAAGCTCACTGGTGCGAAAAAAACCAGTAAGAGTTGTTTTGGGCGCTGAACGCCCAAAAGAAGCACTTATTGGGCGTTCAACGCCAGTAAGGATAGCCATCTGGGCGTTAAATACCAGAAAGAAGCATCTTCTGGGCGTTGAACGCCAGAAAGAAGAACCTTCTGGGCGTTCAACGCCAGATTTATAGCGTCCTAGGCGTTCAGAAAAACGCCCAATATGACAAAGGAGTTCCTAGCGTTCAACGCCAGCTAGAAGCAACAGCTGGGCATTGAATGCCCAGGAAAAGCTGCAAATGGGCATTAAACGCCCAAGACATGCAGTGTTTGGGCGTTTAATGCCAGGATTGTGGGGAGGAAGTAATTTCGTTTTTACTTCACATTTTTTTTCAATTTTCATATTTCAATTCATGATTCCTTGCATAAACATGTTACAAACTCTGATCCTTCAATTCCAAAAATTTTAATCCTAATTTCTAAAATCCCTTTTTCAAAAATATCAAATGCATCTTAATTCATAAACACAAATCCTTTTTCAAATCCCATCCAACTTCTTTTCAAATCTTTTTCAAAAAATCAATTATCTTTTCAAATTAATCCCAAATCTTTTTAAAAAAATTCAGAAATATCTTTTTCAAATATCTTCTATATCTTTTCAATTTTCAATTATATCTTTTTCCTATCATATTTATCTTTTACAAATCATATCTTCTATCCTATCCTTCTTCAAAATTTTTGAAAACCCACCCCTTCCCTTTAAATCCACTTTCGGCCTCTCTCCTCTCCTCAACAGTTTGAAAACTAGCTATCCTTCTATCCCTCTCCTTTCTTTTCTTTTGCTTGAGGACAAGCAAACCTCTATGTTTGGTGTGTTTATCGGTGATCACTAAACCATACCCACTAAGATCATGGCTCCTATAGGAAAACAACCCACTCCAGGAGGCAAGAAAGAGAGTATTCCAAAACCACTTTGGAATCAAGGGAGGTTCTTAACCAAAGAACATTCAGACCATTACTACAAAATAATGGGTCTAAGGTCAGTGATCCCAGAAGTCAAATTCGATCTGAAAGAAGATGAATATACGGAGATCCAAGAGCAAATTCAAAACAGGAGCTGGGAAATCCTAGCTAATCTTGAAACAAAGGTGGGAAGAAACATGGTTCAGGAATTCTACGTTAATCTATGGCAAACAGATAGGCAGAGAATATCTGGAACTGCTCTCTATGACTATCGGACCCTGGTTAGAGGAAAGATTGTTCACATCCACCCTGATAAAATCAGGGAGATCTTTAAGCTACCTCAGCTGAAAGATGACCCAGACTCCTTTAATAGTAGATTGATGAGAACAAATAAAGCCCTTGACAAGATTCTAGAGAACATATGCATCCCTGGAGCCAGGTGGACCACCAGCACCAAGGGCGTCCCAAATAAACTCAAGAGAGAAGATCTCAAACCAGTCGCCAGAGGCTGGCTGGACTTCATTGGGCGTTTTATACTGCCTACTAGCAACCGCTCTGAGGTCACCGTTAAAAGAGCAGTGATGATCCACTGCATTATGTTAGGAAGAGAAGTGGAAGTTCATAAGCTGATTTCGTGTGAACTTTACATAATTGCAAACAAGAACTCCAAAGATGCCAAATTAGCTTATCCTAGCTTAATATCTATGTTATGTAAAGATGCTGGAGTGAAGATGGGAATAACTGAGTATATCTCAGTTGAGCGACCAATCACCAAAACATCAATGGAAAAATAACAAGTGCAGGATGACCCCATCAAGAGGAGAGCACAGGAATTTGATGACAAGTCATCATATACCTATTTTTCTATGCTTTTTTCATACAAGAAATTGATGAATTGTGCTTAAATATTGAATGCTTTTGTGATTAAATGGTATATTTTCTTGATCTTTTAAATTTATAAATCTTGTAGGAAATAAGAAGAAAAAGAAGCAAAGAAGCACAAAATAAGCTAAAAAGGAGAAAAAAAGAGCTTTGGGGCACACTTTGAAGTTGGAGCACACTTTGGAGCCTTAGGCCACGCTTTTAAAAGCGTGGCCCATGACCAAATCAAAGGAGGAAGCAACCAGCACGCACACTGCCCTGCTCTTGCCAAGGGCAGGGCAATATCGTGATGAAGCAAAGTGAGGTTGAAGCAAATTTTCACTAAGTTAAAATCTGGGTGCTCACAACATGACCATGCCTACTTCAAAGGGCTATAACATGAGTTACAGATGTCCAATTGATGTGCTTTCAGTTGTGTTGGAAAGCTGACATTTAGAGCTTTCCAACGATATATAGCAATCCATATTTGGCGTACAATTAAGGCATGAGTGAAAGGCATCTTTAAGGGCCAAAAACAAGCGAAAATAAACCAAAATACTTCCACCAAGGCTCGAAGAGGGAGACACAAGGAAACCAAGGAAGTCTGGCCTCAAGGAGAGCAGAGTGCTCTCTTGGAGGGCAATGCCGTGTTCTCTTCATAAAAATTCAAGGAAAATTGGCATGGTGTGCTTTCACCAAGGCTTGAACCGGGTACCTCCCCTTGGAAGCTCCACTGTCCCGCTCTCCACAAGGGCAGGGCAATCCCCTGGTGCCTCACTATACTCAGCACGCAACATGCATCCCCACACAAAGCTTCACTGCTCTACTCTCCACAAGACCAGAGCAGCCTCCTGGGAGCAAACACTCATGGGCCAAAATTCAATTAAAAATCCCTTTGAACTCATTTCTTCACCAATTGAACCAAGGCCATCCAAGACCCATTCTCCCTCAAATCCAAAGCAAGCTAAGCCCATTATCATCTCTCAATGGCACAAGGATCAATTAGATTAGGATTTTTTTTATTTTAAATGTAATTTGTTTTAATTTCATTTTCATTTTCACTTTGTAAAGCCTATATAAAGGCATCAATTGGAGCTCGAAAAAAAAGGCTAGCTCCACTAGGGAGCATTAGGAGTAGAGAGCTCTCTCCTTCAATTTTCATTTTTGTTTTGAATCTTGGATTGAGATTTGAAGGAATTCTGTTTCCCTCTTGGTCTAAGATTTCTCTTGTTATTCTTCTGCAAAATTTCAGTGAATTGAGTTTTGGACCCAAGTTTTTCTCTACAGCTTTCATCTTTCTTTCTTCTTCAAGCTGCTTTCTACTTTGATCAAGGAAGGAAGTGAGATCTAGACTTGTTTTCTAGTCTCTTTGATTCCCTAATATCTTTGATTTTATTTTGCAATTGAGTTGAGTTCTTGGCTGCTCTTCTGTTTTTACTGTTCCATTGGCTTTCAATTTACTTTCAAGCAATTTAATTCTTCTGCACTTGTTCTTTATTTTACATTTCTGTTCATGATCCCAATTTACTTTCCTGCAAGTTAAGCTTTCTGCAAGAGTTTCTGAGTTTTGATCTATTGCTCTCTTTAATTTCCAACACCCAACCCCCCTTTACTTTTCATGCAATTTACTTTTCTTGCAATTTAAGTTTCAGCTAATTTTACTCTCTTGTTATTTAAGTTTTATGCAATTTTACTTTCTGCAACTTTAAATTTCCTGTCATTTATAATTTTGTTAGCTACATTTCATCCAATATCCCTTCAATGTTAGCTTGACTAAACTAATCACCCACTAAAGTTGCTTGATCCATCAATCCCTGTGGGATCGACCTCACTCTTGTGAGTTATTACTACTTGATGCGACCCGATATACTTGCCGGTGAGTTATGTGTGTTGGAAATTCGTTTTTCCACAAAAACACCCATCAAGTTTTTGGCGCCGTTGCCGGGGATTGATTAGATCAACAATGATAGCTCTCTCTTAATTTTTCTTTCTGTTTTGAATCTGGATTGAGAGTGAAGGAATTATGTTTCCCTCTTGGTCTAAGATTTCTCTTGTTATTCTTCTGCAAAACTTCAGTGAATTAAGGATTTGAACCAAAACTCTCTTTACTGCTTTCATCTTCTTTCCATCTACAATTGTTCTTGGTTGGATCAAGGAAGGGAGTAAGATCTAGACTTGTTTTCTAGTCTCTTTGATTCCCTGAGATCTTCAATTTTATTTTGCAATTGAGTTGAGTTCTTGGCTGCTCTTCTATTTTTACTATTCCATTGGCTTTCAATTTACTTTCAAGCAATTTGATTCTTCTGAACTTGTTCTTCATTTTACATTTCTATTCATGATCCCAATTTACTTTCCTGCAAGTTAAGCTTTCTGCAAGAGTTTCTGAGTTTTGATCTATTGCTCTCTTTAATTTCCAGCATCCAACCCCCCTTTACTTTTCATGCAATTTACTTTTCTTGCAATTTAAGTTTTAGCTAATTTACTTTCTTGTTATTTAAGTTTCCTGCCATTTTACTTTCTGTAATTTAAGTTCACTGCAATTTTACATTCTGCTGCAACAATTCTCACTCACCAATGTTAGCTTGACTAAACTAATCACCCTCTAAAGTTGCTTGATCCATCAATCCCTGTGGGATCGACCTCACTCTTGTGAGTTATTACTACTTGATGCGACCCGGTATACTTGCCGGTTGGATTTGTGTGTTGGAAATTTGTTTTTCCACAAAAACACCATTAAGTTTTTGGCGCCGTTGCCGGGGATTGATTAGACCAATAATGATTAAGTGGATGAAAAGTCTAGATCAAGCATTTTTTTATTTTTTGTTCTCTGTTCTAAGTTGAAACCAAGGTGTTTGTGTTTTTGCCTCACTAAGCAAAACTCATTTCTGATATGAGTAATTTCAATTTTCAATGGTGTTGTATTTTACAAAACTCAGATGGAGACCAACTCATCTTATGATCAAACAAATTTTATGGGATATTACTCACCATCACTAATCTCTAATGGTGGCTGGGAATATCACCAAGAAAATACAAATTCTAAGCACTCCAATCCATGGAGATTTGCTTCAGAGACACAAGATGAGCAAGAAAACCATATGGGATATTTTCTTCCACCACAAAATGATGCTAGTCATGATTCTAATGGTGGCTGGGAAGGAAATTCTAATGCTCCATATGATATTCATCCAAAGATATCATCACTTGACCATGCTTCAACAGAAAGCCTCTATCAAAATTCACCACCCACACAAACTTCCATGAACCAAAGCCTCTCAAAGCTTGAGACCTTGTTTGAAAAATATGAGAGGGAGGCACAGATATCCTAGAACGAGCAAGAGAATTCATTCAAAAACATGGAAATAATGTTAGCTCAATTGGTGAGTGCAACAAGGAAAGATGAAGGGCAAGATGAGGAAGCCTCTGTATCAAGTGAACTTTCAATGAAGAATGAGGTTGTTGAAAATGAAACTGCACCTGAGGTGACAAAGGAACATGAACATTCACAACCCTCATAAACTTCCCTTGAATCTGTGATCTACAAATATGAAGAGGAGATGAAGAAATCTTGGGAAAAACAACAAACATCCTCCCTGAAAGA
The DNA here is from genome assembly GCF_003086295.3 of Arachis hypogaea. Taxonomy (NCBI): domain Eukaryota; kingdom Viridiplantae; phylum Streptophyta; class Magnoliopsida; order Fabales; family Fabaceae; genus Arachis; species Arachis hypogaea. The sequence goes on from NC_092037.1 coordinate 41,749,025, forward strand.
GCTATTAAGTCAAATGTTGAGTACAAAGGAAGGAGTGGAGGAGCAAGAAAGTGAGGAAGACACTCAAGAGAAGTCACACTCAAGTGAAGCAGAGAATTACATGAAGGAAGAGCTCATGGAAACACAAATTCAAGAGGATCTTAATGAAGAAATTACTCCAAAAATCACACAGCAACCATGTCTTGACATCCAAGAAGTGAAGGCAACTAACAAAAGCACCAATCCTGTCCCTGAACCGGCAAGCAAGATCAATCAAGCCATTTGCAAAAGGAAGCTTGCTGAGAAAAGGCCGAGGCAAGGGACAGTAGCTGAATCTTCTCCCCCTTTGAGGTCATTCCTTTTAACAAACTGGAAGAAGAGAAAGAAAGTGAATAATAGGTAAACAGTAGGTAACATTCCTTCTCCTTGCCTTGTTTAAATTTCAATAAATTGGCATATGATCACATTCTAAGTTTGGTGTTGCCCTGCAACAAATTGTTTTCAATTCCTTTGGATGATTGCATCAATTCTACATGAAAGTGTCACACTAAGATTCTAAGTTGGTGTGCCACTTATTTTTCTATGCAACTCATCCAGCAACATCACTTGTCTGCATAATCATATTGCCTTTACATTGTTATTTTTCTTTTCTTTTGACATTTCGTTTGCATTCTCTTTGTTTTAGTCACCTCTTTATTTTTAAGTTTTCTTTTATCAACTGTTTTTGTTAATACAGCATCAAGAGATCTTTATTCATGACAGATTTTTGGCTTGGTGATTGTATTCAACATATAACAGTTTCTTTTGTTTAGTTTTAGTTCAAATAAATTGACATATTGTTGCATTCTAAGTTTGGTGTTGCTATGCAACAAAATTTGGTTCCAATGTTTACTAGATACTTGCATCAATTCCAAGTGAGAGTGTCACACTAAGTTTGGTGTGCCACTTATTTTTTATGCAATGTATCATGCACACCATCTTATGCTTGCAATCATAATGTCTCTGTCTCTTGTGCCTTGATTCTTATCTTTAATTTTGCTTGCTTAAACACATGTATTGCTAACATTTCATTGTGTAAGACATTCATGATCCATCTTATCCCCATAGCCATTGTTCTAATTGTTGCTTGAGGATGAGCAAGCATTCTGAGTTTGGCAAGGGAAAGAGGAAGAATTGGAGAAAAAGGACAACAATAATGAAGATGAACTACAAGGTTGTAGAGTTCATTTTCTTCTAATTTGTTTCCAGCACTATAATTTGCATGATTGTCTTTATCTTCTCTGTATGCATGTGTGGTATGAATAAGCATAGCTTGAATTTTGATTTGTAACATGTTGCTGTGGCATTATGACTACCAACTTGAGTTTTGTGAGTTCAAAAGCAATAAAGCATCATGATCATAAACAAACAAGGAATTAAAGAAGAACTTAGCATGTGCATACAAGTATTGGAAAGCTAGTATGATTAATTATTGCTCAATTGCATTGAATTTTATTTAATTGAAGTTTTTATCTAGGACATTTTGTGAAATCTTTTGAAATCATGAAAACCTTAAAGAAGCAAATACAATTAAAGCAAGAAAAGAAAAAGGGAAAGAATGAGAAAGCTGAAGGCTCTGAGTACCAATGGCAATTTATTTGCTAAGTGCTTGTGGTGTTTATGTATCAAGCTAAATGCTTGAAAATAAAACACTTAGAAGTCAAGGCTAGGCTCAAGTGCAAAAGCACTCCCTCAAAACTCAAGGCTCTGAGCATCAATGATTAGAGAGTCAAGAAAAGAAAAGAAGAATGAGCTTAATGAAGTCCTCTAATTAAATGCTTGTGGTGCTTATGTATCAAGTGGTAATACTTGAAAACAAAGCATTTAGAAGTCGTAGCTTTGTTATTAACTCATGGGGCAAAGCACCCAAAAGGAGAAGCTAAAAAAAAAACCGAAAGCTTGTTTCAAGGAAAAATTATAAGGAAAAGATTTCATAAATTGAGCTAGATAGAAGCATCAATCATTTACATCTCTTTTGTGATTGTAGAATGCTTAGAAAACTAGCTAACCATGAACATTGAGTTGCTATTCTTTTTACCTTGGATTGTCAATCTTTATTGCATGATTCTTTTCTTGCTTGGGGACAAGCAAGGTTTAAGTTTGGTGTTGTGATGACAAGTCATCATATACCTATTTTTCTATGCTTTTTCATACAAGAAATTGATGAATTGTGCTTAAATATTGAATGCTTTTGTGATTAAATGGTATATTTCCTTGATCTTTTAAATTTATAAATCTTGTAGGAAATAAGAAGAAAAAGAAGCAAAGAAGCACAAAATAAGCTAAAAAGGAGAAAAAAAGAGTTTTGGGGCACACTTTGAAGTTGGAGCACACTTTGGAGCCTTAGGCCACGCTTTTAAAAGCGTGGCCCATGACCAAATCAAAGGAGGAAGCAACCAGCACGCACACTGCCCTGCTCTTGCCAAGGGCAGGGCAATATCGTGATGAAGCAAAGTGAGGTTGAAGCAAATTTTCGCTAAGTTAAAATCTGGGCGCTCATAGCATGACCATGCCTACTTCAAAGGGCTATAAATTGAGCTACAGATATCCAATTGATGTGCTTTCAGTTGCGTTGGAAAGCTGACATTCAGAGCTTTCCAACGATATATAGCAATCCATATTTGGCGTACAATTGAGGCATGAGTGAAAGGCGTCTTTAAGGGCCAAAAACAAGCAAAAATAAACCAAAATGCTTCCACCAAGGCTCGAAGAGGGAGACACAAGGAAACCAAGGAAGTTTGCCCTCAAGGAGAGCAGAGTGCTCTCTTGGAGGGCAATGTCGTACTCTCTTCATAAAAATTCAAGGAAAATTGGCATGGAGTGCTTTCACCAAGGCTTGAACCGGGTACCTCCCCTTGGAAGCTCCACTGCCCCGCTCTCCACAAGGGCAGGGCAATCTCCTGGTGCCTCACTATACTCAGCACGAAACATGCATCCCCACACAAAGCTTCACTGCTTTGCTCTCCACAAGACCAGAGCAGCTTCCTGGGAGCAAACACTCATGGGCCAAAATTCAATTAAAATTTCCTTTGAACTCATTTCTTCACCAATTGAACCAAGGCCATCCAAGACCCATTCTCCCTCAAATCCAAAGAAAGCTAAGCCCATTATCATCTCTCAAAGGCACAAGGATCAATTAGATTAGGATTTTTTTATTTTAAATGTAATTTGTTTTAATTTCATTTTCATTTTTACTTTGTATAGCCTATATAAAGGCATCAATTGGAGCTCGAAAAAAGAGGCTAGCTCCACTAGGGAGCATTAGGAGTAGAGAGCTCTCTCCTTCAATTTTCATTTCTGTTTTGAATCTTGGATTGAGATTTAAAGGAATTCTGTTTCCCTCTTGGTCTAAGATTTCTCTTGTTATTCTTCTGCAAAATTTCAGTGAATTGAGTTTTGGACCCAAGTTTTTCTCTACGGCTTTCATCTTTCTTTCTTCTTCAATCTGCTTTCTACTTTGATCAAGGAAGGAATTGAGATCTAGACTTGTTTTCTAGTCTCTTTGATTCCCTGAGATCTTCAATTTTATTTTGCAATTGAGTTGAGTTCTTGGCTGCTCTTCTGTTTTTACTGTTCCATTGGCTTTCAATTTACTTTCAAGCAATTTAATTCTTCTGCACTTGTTCTTCATTTTACATTTCTGTTCATGATTCCAATTTACTTTTCTGCAAGAGTTTCTGAGTTTTGATCTATTGCTCTCTTTAATTTCCAGCACCCAACCCCCCTTTACTTTTCATGCAATTTACTTTTCTTGCAATTTATGTTTTAGCTAATTTTACTCTCTTGTTATTTAAGTTTTATGCAATTTTACTTTTTGCAACTTTAAATTTCCTGTCATTTATAATTCTGTTGGCTACATTTCATCTAATATCCCTTCAATATTAGCTTGACTAAACTAATCACCCACTAAAGTTGCTTGTTCCATCAATCCCTGTGGGATCGACCTCACTCTTGTGAGTTATTACTACTTGATGCGACCCGGTATACTTGCCGGTGAGTTATGTGTGTTGGAAATTCATTTTTCCACAAAAACACCCATCAGAATTCCTCCCAGAATTTCTGCAATTTGAATATTGGGAGCATCTTGAAGCATCGGTTACCAAGTTGCAAGAAGCTATGGACCAAATAAAGTAAGAACAGAATAATCAAAATAGCATGCTTTGCAAACTGCTTGGGGAACAAGAAGAGCAAAGGCGTGACTTGAAGGAACTGAAGCGTCAGAAATTATCTCTTGAAGGATCAAGCACCCCACAGACTAGAGGAACATCCACTTCCCAAAATAAAGGTTGTTGAGTCCTAATCCTAGCTTTACTCTGTGATAGTTATCTTATAGATTTACCTTAGAAGTTATATAGGAGTAGTAGTAATTAGTATATCTATTTTGATTTTATTTAAAATTAAGCTATAATTTATTTTTCTCATCATCATCAAACATGAATAAAATAGTATATTTTTAGAATAAAGAGGCAATTTAATTTCGAGTTCTTAATAAGAAAAATTCTAATTATTTATATGTGGTGGCAAAGCCTGTCACTTGCTAGTGGAACTGGAACATAAGGCCTACTAGGCAACCAGATTCCTAAACCTTGATGCCAAATTAGCTGGAGAAAAATGATTGCTTCAATTAAATGAGCTAGAGGAATTCAGACTCAATGCTTTCGAAAATGCAAAAATTTACAAAGAGAAAGCAAAAAGATGGCATGACAAGAAGCTGTCATCCAGAGTCTTTGAGCCAGGGCAGAAAGTTCTGCTGTTTAATTCTAGGCTCAGATTATTCCCCGGGAAATTGAAATCCCAGTGGAGAGGACCATATGTGATTACAAGTGTGTCACCATATGGTTACGTAGAGCTTCAGGATAATGATTCTAATAAAAAGTTCATTGTTAATGGACAGAGAGTCAAACATTATCTTGAAAGCAATTTTGAGCAAGAATGCTCAAGACTGAGACTTGATTAAAAGCTCAGTAATAGTCCAGCTAAAGACAATAAAGAAGCGCTTACTAGGAGGCAACCCAGCCATTAACAAAGCTTATTTTTCAATTAATTGATTTTTATAGGTTCATATTAATTTTCTTCAAGGTAAAATGGCAATTGCATGAGTTCACAGAGACACAGAAGGATTCAGAGGATAAAATAGCAAAAAGAAGCTCACTGGTGTGAAAAAGCCAGTAAGAACTGTTTTGGGCGTTGAACGCCCAAAAGAAGCATCTACTGGGTGTTCAACGCTAGTAGAGATAGCCACTGGGCGTTAAACGCCAAAAAGAAGCATCTTCTGAGCGTTAAACGCCAGAAAGAAGCATCTTCTGGGCGTTAAACGCCAGAAAGAAGCACTTTCCGGGTGTTAAACGTCAGAAAGAAGCACTTTCTGGGTGTTGAATGCCAGATTTACAGCGTCCTGGGCGTTCAGAAAAATGCCCAGTGACAAAGGAATTCCTGGCGTTTAACGCCAGCCAGAAGCAACAGCAGGGCGTTAAATGCCCAGGAGAAGATACAAATGGGTGTTAAACGCCCAAAACATGCAGCGTTTGGGCGTTTAACGCCAGGATTGTGGGGAGGAGGTGAATTCGTTTTCAACTTATATTTTTTCCATTTTTTCACGTTTCAATTCATGATTTGTTGCATAAACATGTTACAAACTCCCATCTTTCAAACTTCAATTCCAAAAATTTTTAATCCTAATTTCTAAAATCCCATTTCAAAAATATCAAATGTATCTTAATTCATAAACACAAATTTTTTTTTAATCCTCTTCAACTTCTTTTCAAATCTTTTTAAATTCTTTTCAAATCTTTTTAAACTCACCATATTTTCTTCTCAAAATTCAGATTTATCTTTTTCAAATATCTTTCATAACTTTTTAATTTTAAATTATATCTTTTCCTATCATACTTATCTTTTACAAATCATATCTTCTATCTTATCTTTTTTTCAAAATTTTCGAAAACCCACCCCTACCTTTAAATCCACATTCGGCCTCCCTCCTCTCATCCACCATTCGAAATTAGCTCTCCTTCTATCCCTCTCCTTTCCTTTTTCTTGCTTGAGGACAAGCCAACCTCTAAGTTTGGTGTGTTTATCCGTGATCACTAAGCCATACCCACTAAGATAATGGCTCCTAAGGGAAAGCAAACCACTCCAAGAGGCAAGAAAGAGAATATTCTAAAACCACTTTGGAATCAAGGAAATTTCTTGACCAAAGAACATTCAGACCATTACTACAAAATCATGGGCCTAAGATCAGTGATCCCGGAAGTCAAATTCGATCTGAAAGAAGATGAATATCCGGAGATCCAAGAGCATATTCGAAACAAGAGCTGGGAAATCCTAGCTAATCCTGAAACAAAGGTGGGAAAAAACATGGTTCAGGAATTCTACTCTAATCTGTGGCAAACAGACAGGCAGAGCATATCTAGAACTGCCCTCTATGACTATCGGACCTTGGTCAGAGGAAAGATTGTTCACATCCACCCTGACAAAATCAGGGAGATCTTTAAGCTACCTCAGCTGAAAGATGACACAGACTCCTTTAATAGGAGAATGATGAGAACAAATAAGGGCTTAGACAAGATTCTAGAGGACATATGCCTCCCTGGAACCAAGTGGACGACCAACACAAAGGGCGTCCCAAATCAACTCAAGAGAGAAGATCCCAAACCAGTCGCTAGAGGCTGGCTGGACTTCATTGGGCGTTCTATACTGCCCACTAGCAACCGCTCTGAAGTCACCATTAAAAGAGAAGTAATAATCCATTAAATTATGTTGGGAAAAGAAGTGGAAGTTCATCAGCTGATTTCGTGTGAACTTTACATAATTGCAAACAAGAACTCCAAAGATGTCAAATTGGATTATCCAAGCTTAATCTCTATGCTATGTAGAGATGCTGGGGTGAAGATGGGAGTAACTGAGTATATCTCCGTTGAGCGACCAATCACCAAATATCAATGGAAAGACAACAAGTGCAGGACGACCCCATGATGAGCGGATAATTTATACGCTTTTTGGCATTATTTCTAGGTAGTTTTTAGTAGGATCTAGCTACTTTTAGGGATATTTTCATTAGTTTTTATGCTAAATTCACATTTCTGGACTTTACTATGAGTTTGTGTGTTTTTCTGTGATTTCAGGTATTTTCTGGCTGAAATTGAGGGACCTGAGCAAAACTCTGATAAAAGGCTGACAAAGGACTGCTGATGCTATTGGATTCTGACCTCCCTGCACTCTAAATAGATTTTCTGGAGCTACAGAACTTTAAATGGCACGATCTCAATGGCGTTGGAAAGTAGACATCTAGAGCTTTCCAGCAATATATAATAGTCTATACTTTATTCGAGATTAGAAGACGCAAACTGGCGCTCAACACCAGTTCCATGCTGCATTCTGGAGTCAAACACCAGAAACACGTCATGAACCAGAGTTGAACGTCAAAAACACGTTACAACTTGGCATTCAACTCCAAAAGAAGCCTCTGCACATGTAAAGCTCAAGCTCAGCCCAAGCACACACTAAAGTGGGTTCCGGAAGTGGATTTCTGCACTTAGAATTAATTCTGTAAACCCTAGTAGCTAGTCTAGTATAAATTGGACATTTTACTATTTTATTAGACGTCTTTTGATTGATCTTTAATCAGTGTATACGATTTTAGACCTTCATGGGGGCTGGCCATTCGGCCATGCCTGGACCATCACTTATGTATTTTCAACGGTGGAGTTTCTACACACCATAGATTAAAGGTGTGGAGCTCTGCTGTACCTCGAGTTTTAATGCAATTACTACTACTTTCTATTTAATTCAGTTTATTCTTGTTCTAAGATATTCGTTGCACTTCAACATGATGAATTTGATGATCCGTGACACTCATCATCATTCTCACCTATGAACGCGTGATTGACAACCACTTCCATTCTACCTTAGGCCGGGTGCATATCTCTTAGATTCCTTAATCAGAATCTTTGTGGTATAAACTAGAATTGATGGTGGCATTCATGAGAATCCGGAAAGTCTAAACCTTGTCTGTGGTATTCCGAGTAGGATTCAAGGATTGAATGGTTGTGACGAGCTTCAAACTCGCGATTGTTGGGCGTCATGACAAACGCAAAAGAATCAATGGATTCTATTCCGACATGATCGAGAATCAACAGATGATTAACTGTGCTGTGACAGAGCATTTGGACCATTTTCACTGAGAGGATGGGATGTAGCCATTGAAAATGGTGATGCTCTACATACAGCTTGCCATGGAAAGGAGTAAGAAGGATTGAATTAAGGCAGTAGGAAAGCAGAGATCCAACAGGGACAGAGCATCTCCATATACTTATCTAGAATTCTCACCAATGATTTACATAAGTATTTCTATCTTTATTTTCTATTTATTTATTATTATTATTCAAAAAATCCATAACCATTTATTATCCGCCTAACTAAGATTTACAAGATGACCATAGCTTGTTTCATACCAACAATCTTCGTGGGATCGACCCTTACTCACGTAAGGTTTATTACTTGGACGACTCAGTGCACTTGCTGGTTAGTTGTGCGAAGTTGTGAAGAAAGTGCTGAGTTAGTAGATGCGCATACCAAGTTGAACACCATTATTAGAGATCACAATTTCGTGCACCACCCAATCAAGAGGAGAGCACAGGAATTCCTCCTGGAGATCCCTCAATTTGAATACTGGGAGCATCTTGAAGCATCTGTTACCAAGTTGCAAGAAGCTATAGACCAAATAAAGGAAGAACAGAATAATCAAAATAGCATGCTTTGCAAATTGCTTGGGGAACAAAAAGAGCAAAGGCGTGACTTGAAGGAACTGAAGCGTCAAAAGCTATCTCTTGAAGGACCAAGCACCCCACAGACTAGAGGAACATCTATTTGCCAAAATAAAGGTTGTTGAGTCCTAATCTTAGCCTTAACTCTGTGATAATTGTTCTTATTAGGAATTTACCTCAGAAGTCATATATTAGTAGTAGTAATTAGTATATCTATTTTGATTTCATCTTCAATTAAGCTATAATTTATTTTTCTCATCGTCATCAAACATAAATAAAATAGTAGATTTCTAGAATAAAGAGGCAATATTTTTTTCGAGTTTTTAATAAGGAAAATTCTAATTATTTATATGTGGTAGCAATACTTTTTGTCTTCTGAATGAATGCTTGAACAGTGCATATTTTTTATATTGAATTTTATGAATGTTAAAATTGTTGGCTCCTAAAAGAATGATGAACAAGAGAAATATTATTGCTGATCTGAAAAATCATGAAATTGACTCTTGAAGCAAAAAAAAGCAGTGAAAAAAAGAGAGAAAAGCAAAAGAGGTAGAAAAAGCCAATAGCCCTTTAAACCAAAAGGCAAGGGTGAAAAGGATCCAGGCTTTGAGCATCAATGGATAGGAGGGCCCAAGGAAGTAAATCCAGGCCTAAGCGGCTAAATCAAGCTGTTCCTAACCATGTGCTTGTGGCATGTAGGTCCAAGTGAAAAGCTTGAGACTGAGTGGTTAAAGTCGTGATCCAAGGCAAAAGAGTGTGCTTAAGAACTCTGGATACCTCTAATTGGGGACTTTAGCAAAGCTAAATCACAATCTGAAAAGGTTCACCCAGTTATGTGTCTGTGGCATTTATGTATCCAGTGGTAATACTAGAAAACAAAGTACTTAGGGCCACGGCCAAGACTCATAAAGTAGCTGTGTTCAAGAATCAACATACTAAACTAGGAGAATCAATAATAATATCTAAATTCTGAGTTCCTATGGATGCCAATCATTCTGAATTTCAAAGGATAAAGTGAGATGCCAAAACTGTTCGGAAGCAAAAAGCTACTAGTCCCGCTCATCTAATTAGAATTTGAGCTTCACTTAAAACTCTGAGATACTATTGCTTCTTGATTTCTTTTTATCCTATTTTATTTATCTAGTTGCTTGAGGACAAGCAACAGTTTAAGTTTGGTGTTGTGATGAGCGGATATTTTATACGCTTTTGGGGGTAATTTCATATAGTTTTTAGTATGTTTTAATTAGTTTTTAGTATATTTTTATTAGTTTTTAGGCAAAAATCATATTTCTGGACTTTACTATGAGTTTGTGTGTTTTTCTATGATTTCAGGTATTTTCTGGCCGAAATTGAGGGAGGTGAGCAAAAATCTGACTCAGGCTGAAAAAGGACTGCTGATGTTGTTGGATTCTGACCTCCCTACACTCTGAATATATTTTTTGGAGCTACAGGAGTCCAATTGGCACGCTCTCAACTGGGTTGGAAATTAGACATCTAGGGCTTTCCAGCAATATATAATAGTCCATACTTTGTGCGAAGATAAATGACATAATCTGGCATTTAACGCCAGTTCCATGTTGCATTCTGGCATTCAGCGCCAGACACAGGTTGCAAGTTGGAGTTAAACGCCAGAAACAGGTTACAACCTGGCGTTTAACTCCAGAAACAGCCCAGACACGTGAGAAGCTCAAGTCTCAGCCCAAACACATACCAAGTGGGTCCCAGAAGTAGATTTCTACACCATCTATCTTAGTTTACTCATTTTCTGTAAACCTAGGTTAACAGTTTAGTATTTAAACAACTTTTAGAGACTTATTTTGTATCTCATGACATTTTAGACCTGAACTTTGTACTTTTTGATGGCATGAGTCTCTAAACTCCATTGTTGGGGGTGAGGAGCTGATGAGCGGATAATTTATATGCTTTTTGGCATTGTTTTTAGGTACTTTTTAGTATGATCTAGCTACTTTTAGGGATGTCTTCTTTAGTTTTTATGCTAAATTCACATTTCTAGACTTTACTATGATTTGTGTATTTTTCTATGGTTTCAGGTAATTTCTGGCTGAAATTGAGGGATCTGAGCAAAACTCCGATAAAAGGCTAACAAAGGACTGCTGATGCTGTTGGATTCTGACCTCCCTACACTCGAAATGGATTTACTGGAGCTACAGAACTCCAAATGGCGCACTCTCAATGACGTTGGAAAGTAGACATCCAGAGAATAGACGACGTGAACTGGCGCTCAATGCCAGTTCTACGCTGCATTTTGGAGTCAAGCACCAGAAAAACGTCACGAGCCAGAGTTGAACGCCAAAAACACGTTACAACTTGGCGTTCAACTCCAAAAGAAGCCTTAGCTCGTGTAAAGTTCAAGCTCAGCCCAAGCACACACCAAGTGGGCCCTGGAAGTGAATTTCTGCATCAATTACTTACTTTTGTAAACCCTAGTAGCTAGTCTAGTATAAATAGGACTTTTTACTATTATATTTTCATCCTGGATTGTATTTTTGATCCTGTGATCATGGTTTGGGGGCTGGCCTCTCAGCCATGACTAAACCTTCATCATTTATGTATTTTCAACGGTGGAGTTTCTACACACCATAGATTAAGGGTGTGGAGCTCTGTTGTACATCAAGTTTCAATGCAATTACTACTATTTTCTATTCAATTCCGCTTGTTCTTATTCTAAGATATTCATTGCACTTCAACGTGATGAATGTGATGATCCGTGACACTCACCATCATTCTCACCTATGAACGCGTGACTGACAACCACTTCCGTTCTACCTTAGACCGGACGCATATCTTTTGGATTCCTTAATCAGAATCTTCGTGGTATAAGCTAGAATTGACGGCGGCATTCATGGGAATCCGAAAAGTCTAACCTTGTCTGTGGTATTCCGAGTATGATTCCGGGATTGAATGACTGTGACGAGCTTCAAACTCGTGATTGTTGGGCGTGATGACAAACGCAAAAGAATCAAGGGATTCTATTCCAACATGATCGAGAACCGACAGATGATTAGCCGTGCTGTGACAGAGCATTTGGACCATTTTCACCGAGAGGATGGGATGTAGCCATTGACAACAGTGATGCCCTACATACAGCTTGCCATGGAAAGGAATAAGAAGGATTGAAGGAAGGCAGTAGGAAAGCAGAGATCCAACAGGGACAAACATCTCCATACACTTATCTGAAATTCTCACCATTGAATTACATGAGTAAATCTATCTTTATTTTCAGTTTATTATTTATTATTATTCGAAAACCCAATAATCAATTATTATCCGCCTGACTGAGATTTACAAGGTGACCATAGCTTGCTTCATACCAACAATCTCTGTGGGATCGACCCTTACTCACGTAAGGTTTATTACTTGGACGACCCAGTACACTTGCTTGTTAGTTGTGCGGAGTTGTGACAAAGTGTGATTCATGTTTGAGAGCACCAAGTCTTTGGAGTCATTGTTGATGATCACAATTTCGTCCACTATGTTTTTGGCGCTGTTGTCAGGGATTGTTCAAATATGGACAACTAACGGTTCATCTTATTGCTCAAATTAGGTAATTTTCTTTTTATTTTTCTTTTCAAAAAGTTTTCAAAAATTTTTTTCAAAATTTTTTTCTTTGTTTTTGAAAAATTATCTAAAATTTTTAAGAATGAATTCTAGTGTTTCATAAAGTATGTTGAAGCTTGGCTGGCTGTAAAGCCATGTCTAACTCAATTGGATTGAGGCTTCAAAACCATCAGCGTAGAGGCAAGTTAATTGGAATATCAGTTGTTACATGCCTGATTTATATCTTCTAAAGCTGGCTGGCTATTAAGCCATGCCCAACCCTTGGATTGAAGCGTTAGGCTAATATTGAAAGATTTCTGGAATTCTTATTAAAAATTTTGGATTTCTTGTTTTCTTTTTTTGTTCTATATATGTTTTTCGAAAAAAAAAATTAAAAGAAAATCCAAAAAAATTCATAAAATTATAAAAATAAAAAATATTTTTGTGTTTCTTGTTTGAGTCTTGTGTCAATTTTTAAGTTTGGTGTCAATTGCATGTTTTTAAAAAATCTCTTGCATTTTTCGAAAATTCATGCATTCATAGTGTTCTTCATGATCTTCAAGTTGTTCTTGGTAAGTCTTCTTGTTTGATCTTGATGTTTTCTTGTTTTGTGTCTTTATTGTTTTTCATGTGCATTTTTGCATTCATAGTGTCCATGCATTAAAGATTTCTAAGTTTGGTATCTTGCATGTTTTCTTTGCATCAAAAATTTTTCAAAAATATGTTCTTGATGTTCATCATGATCTTCAAAGTGTTCTTGGTGTTCATCTTGACATTCATAGTGTTCTTGCATGCATCATGTGTTTTGATCCAAAATTTTCATGTTTTGGGTCATAATTGTGTTTTTCTCTCTCAATTAAAATTTCAAAAATCAAAAATATATCTTTTCCTTATTTCTCTCAAAATTTCAAAAATTTGAGTTGACTTAGTCAAAAATTTTTAAAATAATTTGTTTCTTATGAGTCAAGTCAAATTTTCAATTTTAAAAATCTTATCTTTTCAAAATCTTTTTCAAAAATTAAATCTTTTTTATTTTTTATTTAATTTTCGAAAATCTTTTTAAATATTTTCCAAAAATATTTTTCTTAATTTTATCTTGATTTTCGAAAATTATACTAACAAGTAATATGATTGATTCAAAAATTTGAAGTTTGTTACTTTCTTGTTAAGAAAGGTTCAATCTTTAAATTCTATAATCTTATCTTTTAGTTTCTTGTTAGTTAAGTAATTAATTTTAATTTTAAAAATTAAATCTATCTTATCTTATCTTTTATATCATATCTTTTCAAAATTTTATCTTTTTCAAAAATTTGATTTTAAAATATCTTATCTAACCTCTTATCTTTTTATCTTTTCAAATTTGATTTTCAAATGTTTTTCAACTAACTATTTGACTTTTTGTTTGTTTCTTATCTTTTTCAAAACCACCTAACAACTTTTTTTCTCTCTAATTTTCGAAAATACCTCCCTCTTTTTCAAAAATTCTTTTTAATTAATTAATTATTTTAAATTTTAATTTTATCTTCCCTTTTATTTTCGAAAATCATTTAACTCCTTTTCAAAATTTATTTTCGAAAATTTCTCCCTCTCTCATCTTATCCTATTTATTTATTCATTTACTAACACTTTTCTTCATCTCTCTTCATCTCAAATCACTACCCCTATCCTCACCCTTCTGTTTGGATTCTCCTTTCTTTATCCCTTTTCTTCTTCTACTAATAATAAGGAACCTCTTTACTGTGACATAGAGGATTACTCTTTTTTTTCTATTCTCTTCTCTTTCATATGAGCAGGAACAAGGAAAAATGCATTCTTGTTGAAGCTGGTCCAGAACCTGAAAGGACTCTGAAGAAGAAACTAAGAGAAGCTAAATTACAATAATCCAGAGACAACCTTGCTGAAATTTTCAAACAAGAATAGGAAATGGCAGCCGAACCCAACAACAATAGTGCAAGAAGGATGCTTGGTGATTATACTACACCTACTTCCAAGTTTGATGGAAGAAGCATCTCAATTCCTAGCATAGGAGCAAACAATTTTGAGCTGAAACCTCAATTAGTTGCTCTAATGCAACAGAACTGCAAGTTTCATGGACTTCCATCAGAAGATCCTTACCAGTTCTTAACTAAGTTCTTGCAGATCTATGAGACTGTTAAGACTAATGGAGTAGATCCTAAAGTCTACAGGCTCATGCTTTTCCCTTTTGCTGTAAGAGACAGAGCTAGAGCATGGTTGGACTCTCAACCTAAAGATTGTCTGGACTCCTGGGATAAGCTGGTCATGGCTTTCTTGGCTAAGTTCTTTCCTCCTCAAAAGTTGAGCAAGCTTAGAGTGGATGTTCAAACCTTCAAACAAAAAGATGGTGAATCCCTCTATGAAGCTTGGGAAAGATACAAGCAGATGACCAAAAGATGTCCTTCTGACATGTTTTCAGAGTGGACCATGATAGATATATTCTGCAGGTGGATCCATTCACCTAAAGAAAACGCCTGTAGAAGCTCAAGAACTTATTGACATGGTTGCAAATAACCAGTTCATGTACACTTCTAAGAGGAATTCCGTGAATAATGGGACGCCTCAAAGGAAGGGAGTTCTTGAAATTGATGCTCTGAATGCCATATTGGCTCAGAACAAAATGTTGACTCAGAAAGTCAACATGATTTCTAAAAGTCTGAATGGATGGCAAAATGCATCCAACAGTACCAAAGAGGCATCTTCTGAAGAAGAAGCTTATGATCCAGAGAACCTTGCAATAGCAGAGGTAAATTATATGGGTGAACCTTATAGAAACACCTATAATTCATCATGGAGAAATCATCCAAATTTCTCATAGAAGGATCCACAAAAGCCTCAACAAGGCTTTAATAATGGTGGAAGAAATAGGCTCAGCAATATCAAGCCTTATCCATCATCTTCTTAGCAACAGACAGAGAATTATGAATAGAGTACCTCTAACTTAGCAAATTTAGTCTCTAATCTATCTAAGGCCACTTTAAGTTCCATGAGGGAAACAAGGTCCTCCATCAGAAATCTGGAGGCACAAGTGGGCCAGCTGAGTAAGAAAATCATTGAAACTCCTCCTAGTACTCTCCCAAGCAATACTGAAGAAAATCCAAAAAGAGAGTGCAAGGCCATTGATATAATCAATATGGCCAAACCTAGAGAGGAAGGAGAGGATATGAATCCCGATGCGGAAGACCTCATGGGATGTCTCTCAAGCAAGAAGGAGTTCCCTATTGAGGACCCACGGGAATCTGAGGCCTATATAGAGACCATAGAGATTCCATTAAACCTCTTTTTGCCATTCATGAGCTCTGAAGACTATTCTTCCTCTGAAGAGGATGAAGATGTAACTGGAGAGCAAGTTGCTCAATATCTAGGAGCTATCATGAAACTGAATGCCAAGTTATTTGGTAATGAGGAGGATGAATGCATCATCCTTGGAAGACCTTTCCTAGCCAAAGCAGGAGCTGTGATAGATGTTAACAGAGGAGAATTAGTCCTTCAATTGAATGAGGACTACCTTGTGTTTAAGGCTCAAGGGTCTTCTTCTTTAACAATGGAGAGGAAGGATGAAAAGCTTCTCTCAGTACAGAGTCAAACAAAGCCCTCACAATCAAACTCTAAGTTTGGTGTTGAGAGGCCACAACCAAACTCTAAGTTTGGTGTTGAATCCCCACATCCAAACTCTAAGTTTGGTGTTGGGAGTCTACAACATTGACCTGATCACCTGTGAGGCTCCATGAGAGCCAACTGTCAAGCTAGTGACATTAAAAGAGCGCTTATTGGGAGGCAACCAAATTTTTATTTATCTAATTTTATTTTTATTTCATGTTTTATTAGGTTCATGATCATGTAGAGTCACAAAAAAATACTAAAATTAAAAACAGAATAAAAAATAGCAGAAGAAAAATCACACCTGGAGGAAGGACTTACTGGCGTTTAAACGCCAGTAAGGAGCATCTGGCTGGCGTTCAACGCCAGAACAAAGCATGGATCTGGCGTTGAATGCCAAAAACAAGCAACATCCCGATGTTCAAATGCCAGGAATGTCCCCTAAGGAGAGCTGGCGCTGAACGCCAGAAACAAGCATGGACCTGACGTTCAACGCCAGAGACATGCTGCACATGGGCGTTGAACGCCCAGAATGAGCATCACTTCGGCGTTTAAATGCCAAAATTGTATGCAAAGGCATTCTACATGCCTAATTGGTGCAGGGATGTAGATCCTTGACACCTCAGGATCTGTGGACCCCACAGGATCATCTCAGGATCTGTGGACCCCACAGGATCCCCACCTACCTCACCCTTTCCCTCTCCATTCACGGTCATCCCTTCTGTTTTCCACTCAATACTCACATCCCTCCATCTCCTCCATATCTTCTTCTTCTTCTATTCTTTCTTCTTTTGCTCGAGGGCGAGCAACATTTTAAGTTTGGTGTGATAAAAGCATAGCTTTTTTGTTTTTCCATAATCATTGATGGCACCTAAGGCCAGAAAAACCTCTAGAAAGAGGAAAGGGAAGACAAAAACTTCCACCTTCGAGTCATAGGATATGGAAAGATTTATCTCAAAGGGTCTATAGCTCAGTGGTAGAACATTTGACTGCAAATCAAGAGATCCCTGAGATACCTCAGGGGATAAATTGTCCTCCACACAACTATTGGGAGAAACTAAGGATAAGAGCACTAAAATCACTAGGGAGGAGCAACAAAGACAAGGAAGAGACATAGAAGAGCTCAAGGACATCAATGGTCCTTCAAGAAGGCGCCACCCTCACTAAGGTGGACTCATTCCTTGTTCTTAAATTTTTTTCTGCTTTTCATTTTTTATGTTATATGTTTATCTATGTTTGTGTCTTTATTACATGATCATTAGTAACTATGTCTTAAGGCTATGAATAATTCCATGAATCTTTCACCTCTCTTAAATGAAAAATGTTTCTAATTCAAAAGAACAAGAAGTACATGAGTTTCGAAATTATCCTTGAATTTAGTTTAATTATATTGATGTGGTGACAATACTTTTTGTTTTCTGAATGAATGCTTGAACAGTGCATATTTTTGATCTTATTGTGTATGAATGTTAAAATTTTTGGCTCTTGAAAGAATAATGAACAAAGAGAAATGTTATTGACAATCTGAAAAATCATGAGATTGATTCTTGAAGCAAGAAAAAGCAGTGAAAAAGCAAAAGCTTGAAAAAAAAAAGAAGAGTGGCGAAAAAAAAATAGAAAGGAAAAGAAAAGCAAGCAGAAAAAGCCAATAGCCCTTAAAATCAAAGGCCAAGGGTAAAAAGGATCCAAGGCTTTGAGCATCAATGGATAGGAGGGCCCAAGGAAATAAAATCCAGGCCTAAGCGGCTAATTCAAGCTGTCCCTAACCATGTGCTTGTGGCATGCAAGTCCAAGTGAAAAGCTTGAGACTGAGCAGTTAAAGTCATGATCCAAAGCAAAAAGAGTGTGCTTAAGAACTCTGGACACCTCTAACTGGGGACTTTAGCAAAGATGAGTCACAATTTGAAAAGGTTCACCCAGTCATGTGTCTATGGCATTTATGTATCTGGTGGTAATACTAGGAAACAAAGTGCTTAGGGCCACGGCCAAGACTCATAAAAGTAGCTGTGTTCACGAATCAACAAAATTAACTAGGAGAATCAATAACACTATCTGAAATTCTAAGTTCCTATAGAAGCCAATCATTCTAAACTTTAAAGGATAAAGTGAGATGCCAAAACTGTTCAGAAGAAAAAAGCTACAAGTCCCGCTCATCTAATTAGAACTAATATTCATTGATATTCTGAAATTTATAATATGTTCTCTTCTTTTTATCCTATTTGATTTTCAATTGCTTGGGGACAAGCAACAATTTAAGTTTGGTGTTGTGATGAGCGGATAATTTATACGCTTTTTGGCATTGTTTTTAGGTAGTTTTTAGTAGGATCTAGCTACTTTTAGGGATGTCTTCTTTAGTTTTTATGCTAAATTCACATTTCTGGATTTTACTATGAGTTTGTGTGTTTTTCTATGGTTTCAGGTAATTTCTGGCTGAAATTGAGGGACCTGAGCAAAACTCCGATAAAAGGCTGACAAAGGACTGCTGATGCTGTTGGATTCTGACCTCCCTGCACTCGAAAGAAATTTTCTGGAGCTACAAAACTCCAAACGGCGAGCTCTCAACGGCGTTGGAAAGTAGACATCCAGAGCTTTCCAGAAATATGTAATAGTTTATACTTTATTCGAGATTAGATGTCGCAAACTGGTGCTCAACGTCAGTTCTATGCTGCATTCTAGAGTCAAACACCAGAAACACGTCACGAACCAGAGTTGAACGCCAAAAACACGTTACAACTTGGTGTTCAATTCCAACAGAAGCCTTAGCTCATGTAAAGTTCAAGTTCAGCCCAAGTACACACCAAGTGAGCCCTGAAAGTGGATTTCTGCATCAATTACTTACTTCTATAAACCCTAGTAACTAGTCTAGTATAAATAGGACTTTTTACTATTATATTTTCATCCTGGATTGTATTTTTGATCCTGTGATCACGTTTTGGGGGCTGGCCTCTCGGCCATACCTGAACCTTCATCACTTATGTATTTTCAATGGTGGAGTTTCTACACACCATAGATTAAGGGTGTGGAGCTCTGCTGTACCTCAAGTTTCAATGCAATTACTACTATTTTCTATTCAATTCCGCTTGTTCTTATTCTAAGATATTCGTTGCACTTCAACATGATGAATGTGATGATCCGTGACACTCATCATCCTTCTCACCTATGAACGCGTGACTGACAACCACTTCCATTTTACCTTAGACCGGGCGCATATCTCTTGGATTCCTTAATCAGAATCTTCGTGGTATAAGCTAGAATTGATGGCGGCATTCATGGGAATCCGAAAAGTCTAACCTTGTCTGTGGTATTCCGAGTAGGATTCTGGGATTGAATGACTGTGACGAGCTTCAAACTCGCGATTGTTGGGCATGATGACAAATGCCAAAGAATCAAGGGATTCTATTCCAACATGATCGAGAACCGACAGATGATTAGCCGTATTGTGACAGAGCATTTAGACCATTTTCACTGAGATGATGGGATGTAGCCATTGACAACGGTGATGCCCAACAAACAGTTTGCCATGGAAAGGAATAAGAAGGATTGAAGGAAGGCAGTAGGAAAGCAGAGATCCAACAGGGACAAACATCTCCATACACTTATCTGAAATTCTCACCATTGAATTACATGAGTAACTCTATCTTTATTTTCAGTTTATTATTTATTATTATTCGAAAACCCAATAATCAATTATTATCCGCCTGACTGAGATTTACAAGGTGACCATAGCTTGCTTCATACCAACAATCTCTGTGGGATCGACCCTTACTCACGTAAGGTTTATTACTTGGACGTCCCAGTACACTTGCTCGTTAGTTGTGCGGAGTTGTGACAAAGTGTGATTTATGTTTGAGAGCACCAAGTCTTTGGAGCCATTGTTGATGATCACAATTTCGTCCATCAAGAGCTCTGCAGCGTCTCGATGAATTAATGCAATTATTTTTGTTTTCTATTCAAACACGCTTGTTCCTATCTAAGATGTTCATTCACGCATCAACATGAAGAAGGTGATGATCCATGACACTCATCACCATTCCCAACCCATGAACGTGTGCTTGACAACCACCTCCATTCTACATTAGACTGAATGATTATCTCTTAGATTCCTTAATCAGAATCTTCATGGTATAAGCTAGAATCCATTGGCAGCATCCTTGAGAATCCAGAAGGTCTAAACCTTGTCTGTGGTATTCCGAGTAGGATTCAAGGATTGGATGACTGTGACGAGCTTCAAACTCGCAAGTGTTGGGCGTAGTGACAGACGCAAAAGGATCAATGGATCCTATTCTGACATGATCAAGAACTGACAAATGATTAGCCGTGCTGTGACAGAGCATTTGGACCATTTTCACTGAGAGGATGGGAAGTAGCCATTGACAACGGTGACGCCCTACATACAGCTTGCCATGGAAGGAGCCTTGCATGTTTGAAAGTGAGAAAGCATTATGTTACAGGAATTCAGATGACAAAGCATCTCCAAAACTCCAACATATTCTCCATTATTGAGTAACAATTACTTATTTTATGCCCTTTCACTTTTTACAATTGAAATTAAAGAACCCTATTGGTATCCTGACTGAGAATAATAAGATAACCATAGCTTGCTTCAAGCCAACAATCTCCGTGGGATTCGACCTTACTCACGTAAGGTATTACTTGGATGACCCAGTGCACTTGCTGGTTAGTTGGGCGGAATTACATAGTGTGAGTGTAATTTTCTCCGGCATAGCAAATTGTCCTGCTGCATGACTAGTTGTTGTTGAGAGTGTGTGGAGCCTATATCTCCGGTGTGACAGATGTTTCTGTCGCATGACTTATTGTATGTTAAGAGTGTGCAGGGCCTATATCCATGGCGTAGTAGACTCCCTACTACATGAGTGTGTAGTGCACTATATCCCTGGCACAGCAAAAGAGCTGTTGCATGAGTGTGCAGGGCACTATATCCCTGGCATGGTAGAAAAGGCTACATTTGGGAGGATGTGTCGGGTTGCCATTTACGAACCGACAAGTGATATCATGAGCCAATAGGATAGACATTCATCATATGCATCTCTTATGTGCTTGTTTGCTTTGATTACTTGGGTGTGCCTAATTGTATAATATGCCTATTTGCTTCCTGAATTACTTGATATATATAAATACTACCTGTGTTTTACTTGCTTGCATTATCTGTGATTGTCTGGTGCTAAGGAGGTTAGGTAGGCAGTGGCAATGGGATCGCACGGAGGGTAGGTTGGTGAAGGCTGTGGGACAGCATTGACTAGTCTTAGTTAGAAATTTGTTAAGTTTAGAAAACCCTGTTTACCATTTATAGTTTGAGTTATTTATTTATTAATGTTAAGCTTGAATATCTAGTTGGTGTGAAGTTCTAGGATTGCCTTTAGCATCCCGTAGCCTTACATCTTACATTATTGGGAACTGTTACCATACTGAGAACCTCCGGTTCTCATTCCATACTCTGTTGTGTTCTTTTCAGATGCATGTTGTAATTCACCTCGGTTAAATTGCGGACATGGTGATAGAGCGGAGTATAATTCTTTCCTCGTGTGTTTCTGTTTTACTATTGTCGAAGTATTCTCTCACCTTTTGTATATTTATCCTTATGGCTTTAAAGGCTTACTTGAGAGATAAGTTGTATAAGCTATTTTAATTCCAAAACTCTGTATGTCTGTATAAACTAGTGGGCTTAAACTCCGCAAGCTACGGCTAATTTCCTATGATTATTATCCTCTTATATATATATATATATATATATATATATATATATATATATATATGTTTTATTCTCTTGTATTTATACCTTGTGTCTTGTGCGTTAGTTTCGTGTGAACATTTCGCACCTTTGTAATTCTGTTTTAAGCTTAATCCTTCATCGGGCTTCTAGAATATATATATATATATATATATATATATATATATATATATATATATATAAGCCTTAGGATTATCGTAACCTCTGATTAACCTTTGCTTTACGGCTAGAGGTAAGGCTTAAAGTAATTAGGGTATTACATTTAGTGGTGTCAGAGCGGTTCGTCCTCGTGAGCCTGAGGGATGGACCGATTGTGCTTCGTTGCACACCCTGGTCATTTTTCTTTCATGCTATTTTATCTACTTGATATTTCATAACATACTTGTTTGTGAGTGCCTTTTTGGGATAATTGAAGCACTAGATTTGTGATATTGAGACTGATCACCTTGATTTTGACTTTTTGGTGTGGAAAGAAAACCCAAATGGGAACTAGTGGGGATGGCTAACCTAGTCTATGCGTTACGAGCTTCGGATGTTTCAGAGAAATATGTCCGTGAAGTTTGCGGCACGTCGGTTGATGGGTGCGGCTCAGTACTAGTGGCAATGCAAGTAATGACGAATGCTTTTGCGGTTTTTAACTATGATTTTCAGTTTCTAACTGGTATGGTCTTCAATCTTGTTGAAAAAGTTTTAAAGTTTAAAATAATTTTGAAATTTGATTTGGAACTTTTGTTTTGAAAGTTGGTCGGAAACTCTTGGTTTCCAAATTATCTTATCAAAAGGAATTCAAATTGAAAAGTTTTTATTTAAGAAAACCACAATTTCAAGTATTTGACTTATGAGTAAATGATTTTTTTACTCTTTTGAGAAAAAGCATTAACAATGAATTCGTTTAGAATAAACTTGTTTTGGAGGTTTTGGAAAATGTTCCAACAATCGGTATTTGTTTTAAGGAAAATTTTGAATTCTTGATGACGATAATCAGAGTGACATAGCGGAAGGCGAGAGGAAACATCGGCACAGTAGAACGCTTTGATGGGGAAATATCGAGTGATTCGAATCATCGAGGGAGAAAATTTCATTAGGAGGGGAAATGTAAGAACCAGAATTTTTCATATAAAACCATTTTAATAAAATAATTTTTAAGTGCCCAGAATGGATTCAAAATTTAGAAGTTTTAATTTGAAAATATAAAGGTGAAATTTGGTTTCAATGAATTTTTCTGATTCAGAAAATGTATTTTCTGCGAAAGACTGAGAACCGGCAGCTAAACCGGTCGAACCAGTTTAACCCCTGTCCGGTACTGTGTTTTAAGAAAAATAAGATTTAGAAAATTGATTTATTGTTTTTAAAAGGACAAAAATAATTTTGGAATTGAAAACCGGGCACTAATCTTAAAGGTTTTGGCCCAAAGTGGGCCAAATGGGCTAAAAACGCTAACTGATTGGACCGGACCCAAACCGGGCCCAAGATCCAACATATATAAGCTCATTAAATGAGCTTTGAGCTCATTTTTCGGAAAAAAAAAGAGAGAGGGATGGTGAGAAGAGAGAAGAGAGGAAGAAGGGAGTGGCACTATTCACCTCCACCTTCTGGGAGCCATATCTTGAGCTACAGAGCTCCAATTGACGAGCCGTTTATGGCCACGTGAAGCTCTCGACGAGCTCTTCCTTTCTATCTAAAGAGATCTGGTATGAACTCGAAACCTATTCCCCAGTTTCCTGCCCTAGCTTCTGCGCTTTTGAGGATTTGGTTTTTGAGTGGATTTTGTGGTTTTGCTTGTTTAGGTGATCTCTAGTAGTGGATAATTGTTGGATTTTACCCCTAATCTCGTTGGGTAAGGTAAGGTTTCACTAAACCTTTGTGTTTAGTTGTTTTGTGTATTCTAGGTTTTGATTTTTGTTATATATATGTTGTTAGTTAAGCTTTGGTGGCTTGTTCTTGGGTCATGGAAGCTTGTTTGGACTCATAGTGGTAGTTTGAGCATATTGGGAATCGGCCAAGGTATGGTTTCAGTTTTCTTTATGTAATATGGATTGTTTCTGGACACTTAGACTAGTTGACCTTAAGATAGGATTCAATTAAATACATGGTGGATTAAATTATGTAAGTGACATGTGAATTGTGTTGATGATTTTATGAGTTATGTATGTTAGAATTTGATTATGATGTTGATGAAAAAATTGATGATTGGGGTTTTTGATTGGTATTGATTGATGTTGTAGTGGTGTTGTGTGGAAGGAATTGGAATGATAATGATAATGATTATATGATTTGGTGATGATTGTTGCTATTTTAATTATTATAAAGGTTGATGATGAATGTGAGACTTATTGTTGTTGATGAGGGTTGTTGATATGGTGGATAAATAATGATGAATATTGATGTTGTTGGTAATTGAAGGTGAGTGTGAAGATTGTTGATAAATGATGTGGATTATGATGAGTTGATGATTTTTGAATATGTTAATGAATCATGATGTTGAAATTGGTAAATATGGTGTGAGAAATTGAAATTTAGATTAAATGGGATTGATTTTGATGTTGGCATTGATTGAATTATGATTGTTGAAAGTGTTGGTGGAGGGTTGATTTTACTGTTATATAATTGATGTTTGAGGTTGAGAATAACGGATTGTGAAGAAAAATTTGGTATGAATGGTGGGATTTGATACAAAGAGTGAGTTATAAGGTAAATTGGAGTTTGGTATGGTTTTAGTTTAGTTTTGGTTGTGGAATTTGGTAAATTGAGGTTTTGAGATTTTTGTGTAAAACTTTATTTTTGGTGAATTTTGGCGGATCATAACTTGTGCATCGATTTTTGAAATCAATTAAAGTTTGTTTTAAAATTGAAGATGATTTCAAGGGCTTTAAAACAATATAAAGTTTGAGGAAAATGGATTTTTTAAGAGGAAGTTATGATCGTTCAAAGTTTGGTGTTAAAATCTAAAATTCTGCTGAGTTGCAAAATTTTGTGATTTCTGGTATATGCATACACACAGTCTTGTGCGCACGCACAGCCTTGTGCACACGCACACACCACTGAAGTTTTACAACCTGTGCGCATGCATAGCCCTGTGCGCACGCAAATGTTGGGAAGGTCAGTCTATTGGGGGCATGATGACAAGTAATCTTAGGCTAAATTCACAAACCTTTTTCATCTATTTTGCTTAGCTTTCATGAATTTCTTAGGCAATAAGTAAGTGTGAGTGAGAAATCCATGCTTGTCTTTATTCAATCAAACATTGTTAATTTGATGCTTTCTCATGAGATTTTTGTAAGATTTAGTTGATGTTATGAATGATGCAAAATCTTGTGATTGAGCAAGGCTTTGATGCATGTGTGTTTGTTGATGATAAATGGGGCAAAGAGAGGATCATTGAAGACATTACCAACTCAGGTTTGGGCGTTGCCAACACCCTCCTTACTCCAACATTGAAGACGTTGCTAACTTGAGATTTCAAGTTAGCAACGTCTTCATTAAAACACCATGAACACATTGCTAACTTGGTTTTCCAAGTTAGCAACGCCCTCCTCATGAAGCAGCACCACTCCTTCACTATTTCAACTATGAATACGTTGCTAACTTGATTTCGAAGTTAGCAACGCCTTCTATTTTCAACTTAGGAGAATGGTGATCAAAATGTGAAGGCGTTGGCAACTTGATTTCTCAAGTTAGCAACCCCTTCCTTAATTCAACATGGGAGGATGGTGACCAAAATGTGAAGGAGTTAGCAACTTGGCTTTCCAAGTTAGCAACTTGGATTTCCAAGTTAGCAACTCCTTCTTTGTTTCAATTATGGACGTTGGAGGGCAAAGTTTATAAAGGAGTTAGCAACTTAGGATTCAAGTTAGCAACACCAATAACTCTAGCTCATGGAAATGCAATGAAGAAGCCATTAACTCATGCTTACAAGTGGCTAACGTCTCCTTCAAGATGGACATTTAAACACATTGCCAACCTGGAATTCAAGTTAGCAACGCCATTGAAACTTAACTCCCGGAAGAACATGAACATGTTGCTAACTTAGAATCCAAGTTAGCAACACCCTTGCAAGAATTTGGCTTCCTGGGAAGAGAAGAACACGTTGCCAACTTGGTTCAAGTTGGCAACGCCCTTGTAAGAAGCTCCAGCCATGGAAGGTGACTCACGTTGCCAACTTGAGGAGTGTGAAGGTGTGTTTGCCAAAAACGCTTGCGAGCTCCAGCCCTGGAAGGTAACCCACATTGCCAACTTGAGGAGTGTGAAAGCGTGTTTGTCAATAACGCTGGTAACCTTGGGAGCCTGACCTTGTCCCCTTCCATGGAGTATATCTTGAGTTGTAGAGCTTCAAATGATGCACTCTCAACGGCATTGGAAAGTAGACATCCAGAGCTTTCCAACTATATATCATAGTATGAGGTTGACATTCGTTTGAAGTTTCAAAAGCTGGCTTAATTTAGAGCTTCAGAATCTGAAGGCATTGGCAACTTGAAAACACAAAGGCGTGTCCACCAAAAATACCTGTGATTCTGGCAGCCTGACCTTGCCCCCTTCAATGGATCATAACGTGAGTTAAGAGATCCAGTTAAGGTGATTCTTGTTGTCTTGGAAAGCTGACATTCGAAACTTTCTAACGATGTATAATAGTCTATAGTGGGGCATGAAATTGAAGCTCAAATCATGGTCATCTTTAAGCCCCAAGAACAAGAGCAAAGGCTTGAACCTCTAGGGAGCAGAAGAGCATGTTGCCAACTTGCAAATCAAGTTAGCAACGCCCTCACCAAGTCTCAGCCCAAGGGGAATTAACACACACGTTGCCAACTTGCAAAATACAAAGGCGTGTGTGTCAATAACGTGCTCAATGGGCCAGAATTGCTAAGGCATGTGTACAAGCTCTCTGTTTTCATGAAGGTGCTACAACTCCATTCCGGAGCTGATCAATCCAACAAGAACAAAGCCCATTTGCTAACCCAACAAGAATGCTTGAGGGCCTCTCAAAGAGCTAGAAGACTAGTATAAATAAAAAGGAACTTTGTACTTTGAGGGGGAATTTTTTACACTACAATTTTCACTTTTACTTTTTACTGCATTTTTTGGGAGAATACTGATGAACTATTTTGTTTTCTTGTAGCTTTGAATTTCAGTTTTTAGAATTCCTCTTCTTCATTCTTCTCTACACTTAGTTTAATTTTGATTCTTGCAATTGTAGTTGTAATTGGAGCCATGATTCACTAAACCCCAACTTCACTAGGGGGAGGAGCTCTGTTTGTTCAAATGAATTGATAGCTTTTCTTTTCTTCTCAATTCAAGTGGTTTTTCCAAGAGGAAACTCTTGCACTTCACAGATCCAATTACTACCGAGAGGGGGATTGGATCTATTTAAATTTTGTGATGAACTTGAGAAAGGAGTCATAAAATTCAGTGTAGAGTTCATCCTTTCATAATCCTCTTGATTGTTATACTTTGGGTTGGTATGTGAGATGTAACCACCCTTGGTTGAGATCCTGAGAGTTGTGTGGCATGAAGGATTAGCTATTGAGCTTCATCTCTTCTCATGAACAATTAGATTACGACAGTGGCAATTGATTGTGTTGAGAGAAATTGAGCCACTAAGAGATTAGGACTCAATTATTCACAATCCGCCATGGATCTATTCCTATTATTGAGGAGGAATTGATAATCATCAATTCATGAGAATTTACACCTCCGCTCCCTAGTGATCTTTTCCATCAATTCTCATTTCTATTGCTCTTTAGTTATTTTGAGTACCCACTACCCAATTCCCTTTTATCTTCCAACAATTTAACATTCTTGCCATTTGATGACAAGTCATCATATACCCATTTTTCAAGCTAATTTTACTTGTTTTATTAGTCTTTATGCACTTTCTGACATCCTAAGTAAGTGATTTGGAATGAAAATGCATAACTTCTTTAAATCAAACAACCACCATTAAATTGATGCTAACTCATGAGGTTTAAGCTAAATTTAATTGATTTTTAATTGATTTATAAGCCTTGTGAATTTAGTGATACTTTGAGTGGTTGTTTTGATTATTTAAAGGTGAAGAAAAGAAGAAAAGAGGAAGTGTGGCTTAAGAAAGTGTGGCCAAAGAGAGAAGAAGTGTGGCGCATAGAAGGAGGAAGCAAACATTGCCCTCCACAAGGGCACATTGCCCTCTAGGAGGGCAACATAAGGAAACAAGCTTTGAGAGGCAACACTGCCCTGCCCTCAACAAGGGCGGAGCACAAATTGGTGCCATGGATCAAGGAGAGCAAAAACTCTGCCCTGCCCTCCTCAAGAACAATATCGGCCTCATCAAAGGAATAAATTCAAAGAAAAAGCTCACCAATGCTTGCCACAAGGATCGAACACGGCACCATGAGGAAGCAATGAACTAGGCCTTACTTTGGTGCCAAGAAAACCAAGGAAAAAAGTAGCGTGTGCATTAACCGAGTTTCGAATGCGGAGCTTCACTTTTGGAAACACTGCCCTGCCCTCCGCGGGGGCAGGGCAGCATTTTGTGGTGCACAGCCAGCGCACCAGATTGGCGCACCAAGGAGTCTCGGCAGCAACAGCACGCACGCACGGGCAGAATCTGGCACACCAAAAATTTCTGCCCTGCCCTCCACAAGGGCAGAGCAGCATCCTACAGTACCAACACGCACCACACGCACGCACGAGCACCAACACGCACCATTTTCTGCCCTGCCCTCCACAAGGGCAGGGCAGCCTCCTGGAAGCAACCTTTCTTGGGCTGAAAATTGGATTAAAAATCTAATTTAATTCATTTCTTCACCAAATCAAAAGCCCATCCAAATCCCAAGATCCAAGAATAGAAAGTGTATAAATAGGAAATAGTTTGATGTAATTGGAAAACTTTTCTTTTGAGCTTTTGAATCTTTACTTTTATTTTTGAACTTTTGAACTTTCTCTAGGAGACTTCACTAAATTTCAGAGAATTGGGGAGGAGAATTGATCTCTCTTCTTCCTCGTTCTTGCTTGAGCGTTTTTACTTTTCTTGTTTGAGTTTTGAGTGTGAAGAATTGAGGAAATTCTGTCTCAATCTCCATTCAAAATCTCTTTAATTCCTCTTCTGCCTATTTGAGTTCAATCTGATTTCCTTTACTGCTTCTTTTTTAATTTCTTGTCAATTGCTTTGTGAACTTGGATCTGGGAAGGGAATTGAGATCTAGACTCTGCTATCTAGTCTCTAAAGCCCTGAGATCTCATTTTCCTTTTTGGTTCTTCTGTGAACCCCTGCTGCAATTTAATTTCCATTTCTGTTTGAGATCTAGTTACTTCCAATTCATCTTCTGCTTTATTAATTGTTGCAATTTAATTTCCCTTGCTGAAATTCTGAATTCCCAATCCTCAATTCCCTTTTTCCATTCAAGCAATTTACATTTCTTGCATTTTAAGTTACTGCAATTTACATTTCTTGCACTTTAAGTTTCATTCATTTAATTTCTTGTTCTTTAAGATTCAGCATCTTTTACTTTCCTGCTCTTTAATTTACTGCAATTCTCCCCTCTCCCTTTACATTCCAAGAAATTTAGTTTCTGCTAATGCTAAACCACTCAACCAATACTTGATTCGCTTGACTAAATCAACCATTAAACTAAAATTGCTCAATCCTTTAATCCCTGTGGGATCGACCTCACTCCCGTGAGTTTTATTACTTGATGCGACCCGGTACACTTGCCGGTGAGTTTTGTGTTGGATCGTTTTCCACACATCAATTTTTGGCGCCATTGCCGGGGATTGAAATAGATTGACAATGATTAAGTGAAGTGGAGATCTAGATTAAGCACTTTTTCTTTTCTGTTTCTTTAATTTTTGACTAACCCACTAACTGTTTGAAAATTTGCCTCTATCAACTCGCTAACTATTTGAGAGTTTGTCTCAACTAACTGCACGTAATTCTCAAGAGTGCTGCTGTTTGTTCCTCCTGATTGTTTGCATGCCACAGAAAAATAGGGAAGTCAGAAGAAAGGCTATCATTGGAAAAGAAGTCTCTGCAGATGAAGAATAGCATGACATGAAGTCACCACTCATTACACTAATCAAGAACAATTGTTCTTACGACGGAAATCCATTGGAGGATCCTCAACAGCACATATCCACTTTTCTGAAGACGTGTAGTGCTGTCAAAACTGATGGTCTAGATCATGACACTTATAAGATCTTGTTATTCCCTTTCTCATTAAGGGGTGAAGCTGCACAATGGCTTGAAGCTTTTCCCCAAGGAAGTATCACTAGTTGGGATGATTTGGTCACCAAATTTCTGGCCAAATTCTCCCCACCCCAACAGATCATCAAGCTGGAAGAGGGGGAATGTCCATTCACACAAGGAGAAGAAGATCCACTCTTCAAGGCATGGGAAAGATACAAGAAAGCAACTGATAAAGTGGGCTTTCGAGCTTTCTATAAAGGATTAACCCCAGAAACAAGAAAAGCAGTGGACTACTTCTCAGACGGCCTACTCAAAGCAACAACAACTGCCCAAGGAATTGCAAATTTCAATGACCAAGGAGTCAACAACCAACACTCATATGAGAAACCACAAAATGCAATCTCAGAAAAAGAAGTAAAGAATTTTGAATGAGTGAATGCATGCGTGAACCTGAACAAACAAATGCACCATCAAACACAGCAACACATGGAGATGAGAGATAGAAAAGTTGATTGCCTGCAGTCTACTGCAGTGAATGCCCAATTTCCACCATGGAGGCCCCATTCTTATCTGAGAATGAGGGAGTCTCAACAACAAGAACAAGGAAGTTTCAACCAGGGCAAATCCATGACCACAAACAACCAACATCACTCACCCACTAATACCAATCAGAGCCAATACTCACAACACAAACACTTCCAGACTCATTCCAACTGGAGAAGGACCGAATATCAAAATCACAAACCAAGGGACTTCAATCATAACAACCCCAACTTCGCAAACCAACAAAAACACCATTATAGTAACAACAACCACTACATGCCACCACAACACCCACCCTTCCAACCTTTAACATCCCACAACCAACCAATCTCACAAGAATCTCAGAGGATCACGAACTTGGAGATCTTAATGGAGAGAATGATGAAACACCAAGAGAAGATAACAAAGAACCAAGAGATTTCAATCAGAAGAATTGAGGGGCAGATAGCCCAACTGGTGAAGCACTTTGCAGAAATGGGTGAAAAGAGGGTAAATACTCTCTCCAGAGCCACTGAAGACAAACCAACTAACAACGAAGATGCTGCAAGGAAGGAAGGATGGAAAAGGATCATAGAGGAAAGTAAGAAAACCTTGGACAAGGAAAGTACCAGCCGAGAAAAACACAACAAGGAATTCTTACAAGGAGAGACAGAGGATAGAATTAAAGAAAAGTAGAAAATCCCCACTGGGAAATTTTCACTAGGGGATAGAGTAATGATAAACAGTCAAACCATGAAGGTGTCCCCACAGCTGTCTGATCACTACATTGTGACTAGGATCCTTCCACAGGAATTCATAGAGGTCATCAAAGAGGAAACCGGAAGGAAGTTCACAGTAAAGAGAGACAAGCTAAGACACTGTGGTTTTCAATCTTCATGATCAGCAGATGGAGGATGTCAAGCTAGTGACAATAAAAGAGCACTTGTTGGGAGGCAACCCAACCTGAGGTAGTTTTCTTTTCATAGCTTTTTCAATAAAAATGTTGAATAATTGGTATGAATTGCAAGGATCTAAGTTTGGTGTTGCACATCAAAACAATTTAAGGGAGAATGAAAGAGTCTAAGTTTGGTGTTCCACCAAAAATCTCATTTAAAAACACATTCTCACCTCTTGCATGATGCTAGCTCTAAGCAATCAAACAAATTATCCAACTATTTAACGGCTTTCTAGCTTTAATTTCATTAACCTTTAGCAAGGACACAAGGTTTCACATATGATTAACTTGTTGCATAAGAGGCAGTGGCAAGCAATTAAGTTTGGTGTCCCCAACACCTAAATAAATCCAAGAGTCACACTCAATTTATGCATACTAACCATGTAATTAAGGGCTTGAGATGCAGGACATGAGTCAACAATTGAAGATATTATGCATCTTAACTCAAAGAAAACACAACAGAAGGAAGAATCAAAGGGCTGCAACTTCAAAGGTTGTATCTAAACTTAATCCTTGCTGCTGTGAATTGTTTTGAACATGGGAACCATTATGTATCCTGCTAAAGTGTTTATCTATTTGCAAGTGAAGTTGTTTGATCAAGTATGTTAATCTGCATTTTGCTTGTCATCCATTACCTAGCTGAATTTTGTTTTGTTTCCCATATGCTTAAATAAAAGAAAATTGTTTGAATTGGAAAGCAAATATCCAATGTTGCATAAGTAGAATGGAAGTTAATGGTGGTATATGTGTCTGATTAAATGCCTAACTCATGAAATAATTGCTTCATAGTATCATTTTCATTAAAGTGTGAGCTAGCTTGCTGTTATAAAGGTTCTTATCAATAAAGAAAAAGCCCTTGAGAACAAAAATAAAATAGAAAAAAAAGGAAGAAGAAAAAGCCAATGTGGTAAGAAAAACAAAGAATAAAGGCTGGACACCAATAGCTTGGACCCTAGGACACATGCCTGTGGTGTTCTTGTACTAGGATATGCTTGGATAAGTAAATTCTGAGGGGTATTTTGAAACCCGGTCACTTAGATCAACTGATTTGGGATGGCCAATTGAAAGTCCACAATAAAGAGCAACCTAGATACAGAACATTTAGTTATCCAAAGAGATGCTGGGCATCAATGATCCTAGGAGAGTGAGCCATGTGTATGTAGTGAAAGATGTTGAGTAAAAATAAAGCCAAAGGCTACTACTGCAACATTAGACACCAAGCCTCCAAAAGAATAATAAGCTTGTTAAGCAACATGAGAAAAGAAAAGTTAGCAAGGGAGTAATTAAAGAGTAAACTTTATAACAGCAAGATTAGTAAGCCTTTGAAGAAAGGTCTATATTATGTAACAGCAAACAATAACTTGGGTTGTCATTGTCTGCATAAAAACTCCATAAATCAATGTTCTGCTACATGCCTAATAAGGATATAATTGCTCTCCTTGTTCATTTCATTTTCTCTTAGTTTTGATGCTTGCTTGGGGACAAGCAAGATTTAAGTTTGGTGTTGTGATGACAAGTCATCATATACCCATTTTTTAAGCTAATTTTACTTGTTTTATTAGTCTTTATGCACTTTCTTGCATCCTAAGTAAGTGATTTGGAATGAAAATGCATAACTTCTTTAAATCAAACAACCACCATTAAATTGATGCTAACTCATGAGGTTTAAGCTAAATTTAATTGATTTTTAATTGATTTATAAGCCTTGTGAATTTAGTGATACTTTGAGTGGTTGTTTTGATTATTTAAAGGTGAAGAAAAGAAGAAAAGAGGAAGCGTGGCTTAAGAAAGCGTGGCCTAAGAGAGAAGAAGTGTGGCGCATAGAAGGAGGAAGTAAACATTTCCCTCCACAAGGGCACACTGCCCTCTAGGAGGGCAACATAAGGAAACAAGCTTTGAGAGGCAACACTGCCCTGCCCTCAACAAGGGCGGAGCACAAATTGGTGCCATGGATCAATAAGAGCAAAAACTCTGCCCTGCCCTCCTCAAGAGCAATATCGGGCTCATCAAAGGAATAAATTCAAAGAAAAAGCTCACCAATGCTTGCCACAAGGATCGAACACGGCACCATGAGGAAGCAAGGAACTAGGCCTTACTTTGGTGCCAAGAAAACCAAGGAAAAAAGTAGCGTGTGCATTAACCGAGTTTTGAACGCGGAGCTTCACTTTTGGAAACACTACCCTGCCCTCCGCGGGGGCAGGGCAGCATTTTGTGGTGCACAGCCAGCGCACCAGATTGGCGCACCAAGGAGTCTCGGCAGCAACAGTACGCACGCACGGGCAGAATCTGGCGCACCAAAAATTTCTGCCCTGCCCTCCACAAGGGCAGGGTGGCATCCTGCAGCACCAACACGCACCACACGCACGCACGAGCACCAATACGCACCATTTTCTGCCCTGCCCTCCACAAGGGCAGGGCAGCCTCCTGGAAGCAACTTTTCTTGGGCTGAAAATTGGATTAAAAATCCAATTTAATTCATTTCTTCACCAAATCAAAAGCCCATCCAAATTCCAAGATCCAAGAATAGAAAGTGTATAAATAGGAAATAGTTTGATGTAATTGGAAAACTTTTCTTTTGAGCTTTTGAATCTTTACTTTTATTTTTGAACTTTTGAACTTTCTCTGGGAGACTTCACTAAATTTCAGAGAATTGGGGAGGAGAATTGATCTCTCTTCTTCCTCGTTCTTGCTTGAGCATTTTTACTTTTCTTGTTTGAGTTTTGGGTGTGAAGAATTGAGGAAATTCTATCTCAATCTCCATTCAAAATCTCTTTAATTCCTCTTCTGCCTATTTGAGTTCAATCTGATTTCCTTTACTGCTTCTTCTTTAATTTCTTGTCAATTGCTTTGTGAACTTGGATCTGGGAAGGGAATTGAGATCTAGACTCTGCTATCTAGTCTCTAAAGCCCTGAGATCTCATTTTCCTTTTTGGTTCTTCTGTGAACTCCTGCTGCAATTTAATTTCCATTTCTGTTTGAGATCTAGTTACTTCCAATTCATCTTCTGCTTTATTAATTGTTGCAATTTAATTTCCCTTGCTGAAATTCTGAATTCCCAATCCTCAATTCCTTTTTTCCATTCAAGCAATTTACATTTCTTGCATTTTAAGTTACTGCAATTTACATTTCTTGCACTTTAAGTTTCAGTCATTTAATTTCTTGTTCTTTAAGATTCAGCATCTTTTACTTTCCTGCTCTTTAATTTACTGCAATTCTCCCCTCTCCCTTTACATTCCAAGCAATTTAGTTTCTGCTAATGCTAAACCACTCAACCAATACTTGATTCGCTTGACTAAATCAACCACTAAACTAAAATTGCTCAATCCTTCAATCCCTGTGGGATCGACCTCACTCCTGTGAGTTTTATTACTTGATGCGACCCGGTACACTTGCCGGTGAGTTTTGTGTTGGATCGTTTTCCACACATCACCATTTACATTCTGCTCTCAATTACTTGCAATTTACTTTTCTGCTCTTTACAATTCTACACTCTTACTTTCTTGCAATTTAGTCTTGACGTCATTTAAGGTTCTTGCAATTTAAGTTTCCATTATTTAATCTTGTGCGAGTGAACAAAAGTATGAAAACTGGTACCTGTGCGTACGCACACTTTTAAAAATCTCTTTGGGCGTGCACGCGCACACTCCTATGCGTACGCACAGGCCTAGTTTCTCTAACTTAAACTTTTCTTTCAACCATTTCACCTTCCTAACAAGCTTGTAAGCTTCTGTGACACCATTTTACGACTCTTGGGCTTATTCTTGGGAATTGAATCATGGGAAGGTCCTTTAGAAGCTTTAGTTGGTTTTTCTTTGAAAGTTAGAAAATGGAGGTTTAGGTTTTTGGTGTATTGAGGATGAGTTAGTTGAGAGAGAAGGAATAGTGGTGCATATGGTGATTGTTGATAATGAATTGGGGAACTGATGAACTATTGAGTTGGAATAAAAAATATGAATTGAGGAAGGTTGAGATGAGTCGAGGACTCGAAAAGAAATTATGATCTTGATGAATCTTGAGAATTGATAACTGATAGTGATTTGGGATGAGAAATGGTAATGCATGGTGATAATTTGATGATGAGAAAATGATTGGATTATATGAGAGTGTGTGGGGCCTATATCTCCGGCGTAGCAAATTGTCCTGCTGCATGACTAGTTGTTGTTAAGAGTGTGCAGAGCCTATATCTTCGGCGTGGTAGATGTTTCTGTCGCATGACTTGTTGAATGTTGAGAGTGTGCGGGGCCTATATCCCCGGCGTGGCAGATTGTTCTGCTACATGATTTGTTGTTGTTATTTCCTTCTCTACTCCATGAAGTTTGCGGGGCCTATATCCCTTGCGTAGCAGAAGAGCTGATGCATGAGTGTGCAGGGCACTATATCCCTGGCGTGGCAGAAAAATCTATATCCGGAAGGATGTGTCGGGTTGGCATTTACGGAACGACAAGTGATATCACGAGCCAATAGGATAGACATTCATCATATGCATCTCTTATGTGCTTGTTTGCTTTGATTACTTGGGTGTGCCTAATTGTATAATATGCCTATTTGCTTCCTGAATTACTTGATATATATGAATACTACCTATGTTTTATTTGCTTGCATTATCTGTAATTGTCTGGTGCGGAGGAAGTTAGGTAGGCAGTGGCAATGGGATCACACGGAGGGTTGGTTGGTGAAAGCTGTGGGACAACGGTGACTAGTCTTAGTTAGAAATCCTTTAAGTTTAGAAAGCCCTGTTTACCGTTTACGGTTTGAGTTATTTATTTATTGATGTTAAGCTTGAATATCTGTTTGGTATGAAGTTCTAGGATTGACTTCGGTGTCCCGGAGCCTTACATCTTACATTATTAGGCACTATTACCATACTGAGAACCTCTGGTTCTCATTCCATGCTTTGTTGTGTTTTTTTCAGATGCATGTCGTAATTCACCTCGGTGAACACTACAAGACTTTTGTTTATTTGTGGCAGTTTTTTTTTCTTATTTGTGGAGGTTTATAACCTCCACCAATTGGTTTGTGGGGGTTTCTAAAACCCCCAAAATTTGAGGTGCCACAAGGACTTTTGTGGGGGTTTTTAAAAACCTCCACAATCTATTCAGTGGGGGTTTTGTATGTGTTTAGTGCGGGTTTTATATTAAACTTTTGTGGCAATTTTAAATCACTTTTGTGGCAATTTAAAACCCCCACAAATTAATTTTCAATTTAACAAAAATTAACTATTTTGTGAGATTTTCAAACCCCCATAAATCCTGTAATTAATTATTTATTTTTAATTTCAAATCATTCATTAATCTCATCTTATTTATATACTCTCAAATTAAAAATTTATTTTTTAATATCAAAATTTAAAAACTAAATCTTTTATAACACAATTCTTCAATATAAGACATAATTGCATATGGTATTGTTTTACACAACTATTACTGTTTTTCTTAAAAAAGTAAAAATATTCAATATTTCAATATCATCTAATTACAAAAAAATCTCAAGTATTTGTCCTCGGATGTCCGTTGCTATCACCAACTGATCTTCTAGCATCAAAGGGAGTAGTAGGCTCACTTTCAGCATCATTAGCCTATATGTAAACATAAGATGTTATTAGTAATTTTAGTAAAGTTAAGCATCAAAATAATTCGATATAAAATCCTTACAACTCAATTTTAAAGAGCATCTAAACCTAGTGTAAGAAAACAGAAAACTGCAGCTGTACAATTGAAGAGGCAGAAACATGCGGATATGCTTAGTTGCTTACTACAAAATGATATCATTATCCTAAAACAGGATCAGAGACAACTTGCACTAATTTATGACCAAATTGATATAATTAAGTAATTGCCTAATAAATAATTATTACAAAATGTATTGGTGTTCATGGGTTCAGCCGAATTCAGTAAAATATGGTTATCTTTTTGTGAGGCTGATTTGTTTTGGGAAAATGAATGATATATGACTATAGCTTCTTATTGCAAAACGCAGCAGCAGAATAGTTTCCCATGTTTAATGGACAACAACCACTAACAGAAAGCAAGAATATTGTGATGTCCTTGTTCTTAACTATTCTCAGCCTAATTTTTGGCATCTAGAGTCGTGCGTTACCACTAATAATGAAACAAGTTGGTAAAATAATGTAACAACTTTAACATAACACTCCCTTTTCTATAATTAGAATTGATGATATGAACATATTCAATTTCAATAATTAGACTCCACTATTAATGAGTATTACTCCATCTAAACTTATATTCCTAACAAATGAATTTATTATAAAGTTACCTCGCGGGCAGAAAAGAAGCCAACAAGTGCTTCGGGAATTCCTCCTTCCTTCATCATTAGATATGCTTTCATCATATCAAATGATTGCTGCAACTTAGACTCTAGACTAATGACCTTTTGCTGTGAATTATGTAAGTCAAACTCCAAATTATTGATCTTTTCCTGTAAAATTGCAGCAGTAGTAGGCGAAGAAGATACAGCTGAATTAGTGGAGATGGTCATCCCATTAAGCCGGCTTCTCACATTCCTAAAGGTATTTGTAGGCGCTGCTCCCATGCCCATACAACGAACTCTCCCAGAGTGTTCAGGCCACAAAACTTTACCAACAGCATCATTAGGGGACACCTCAAATTGTGTATTTGACTGTGTCATATTCAGCTCAATTTGTTCCTATTTAAAAGTAGTAAATAGAAACTATTCAATTTAAAAGTAGCAACACATGTAATCAATGGCATTGCAGATTATGATTATTCTAATGTTCCTAGACCATTATCACAACTAAAAATTTAAAATGAAAAGTGCTTGCAAGTGAAGTGAACCACTTTCCTATAATCATTATATATCTCAATCCACAAGCAACTACACTCAAATCCCATTTTCACATGATCACATACAAATAAAATAAGATAAGATAGCAAAGGTTTACAAAACACTTACCACTATAGTTAATGCCTTGTTATTTACAAAAGACCCATCCTTCCTCTTATGTGTTTCAATGTACATCATTCCTCTACTAGGCTTCTTTCCCGTTTCCAAGTACTAAAAAAGAAGGAATAAAGAGTTAAACAATTAACATATATAATGCAAGTAAAATCACACATGTACCAAGTGTGTGTATATATACCATCTCATGTCACCTCCGAGAGTTGGATTTAGATCCACAAGTGTGAGGAATGGTTTGTTTGCTTCGATTTTCCTTATTTTTCATGCAAAGCTCCTAAAAATAAATATAATAACTTCAATTAATAATTTTTTTTAATTAAAGTACAACAATAACTAAATGAATTGTTTAGTGTCTTACAACTGTAGACGGTTTTAGTCGATAATTGACAAAGCAAGCCCATTGATCTCTTGGAACATCATCAGGCACATTGTTCACCAATGCTTCTCTTCTCATGGTTGGATCATAGAACTCATTCTACAATCTTTGCCTATATGTTGCCCACTTCTTTGCAATACTTTGAATGTAGGCAATCTTTTCTGTGCTTGTAAAATGGAAGTGGGGCTTCAAACAAACAAACAAATAATTAATTAATTAATTAATTAATTAATTACTTGAACTAATAGAAGTTTCAAATAAAATGGATTTTACCTTTATCATTGTATCAAAGCACTCATCCTTGAAAGACTTAGGCATGCCACCATTTTCTTGTCCTGACCACTTTTCAAAGCTAATTGGAAAGATACGTGCATTAGTTGCTAACATACCACAATAGCCAGCAAGTAAACCTTGTGCTTTGCCATATGCCGCACCCTCTTCGTCAACCTCTACAATTACACGATCTCCTCTAGGTAAGTTGCAAACATCCTTGACTTTGATCTTAGCCTTCTTCTTCACATTTGTAGAGTCTTAAGAAAAATAAAAATGATTTAAATGATAACAATGTATAATATTTGTTACAAATAGAAGCAGTGATTGGAAAAAGACATTAGAACCATGGGGTATGGGAGAAATTAATACAGGAAACAAGTAGTTAAAAAAATAAATAAACTAAAAGAACAGTGTTATAATAATCTAGCTAGTAAGTGACTCTTCAAGTTCACCGAAGCATATATACATGCTGCTACAATGATGCTACAATCCCATTGTTTTCCATAATATATAAATATCAAATAATGGCCAAAAGAAAAAATAAAATAAAATAAAAAAAGACATCATCATAATCTGAGGCGTGAGTGAGTGGTAAGTGAAATTTTTTGGTGAAATTGGGAGGTTTACATCTCAAAAAGAGGCAGTTATCATCATTTACCATTTTAAGTTATGAGAATTTTTTAAAGTTTTTCTACCTATTAAAATTAATATTGTGAATCAGTTGCCTCTACACTAGTTATGCAATATAAATTAATACCAATTATCTCCACATTCCAAGCAGATGAAGACTTTGAGTTAGAACAACGTGTGGCTCCATCAGATGAAATGGAATTTGCAACGACTTGAGAAGGAGCTTGAGAAGGAGCCTCACTAGCCTCTACACTAGTGGTATCTTCAGATGCTTCTGGTGCTGGAGGTTGAAGTGAACGAGAAGCATTGTTGTTTTCCCTCTCATCTACAAACTTCAATGGATTTTTTGTGTGTTTTCCCCTTGGCATGACTGCATATTAACAAACACAAAACTGTTAAGCACACAAAAGATAATTAGACATTATACTAACTTGTTACGAGAGACATAAAAATCATGAGTCTCCATTGATTCTTACTCATTTCTTAACTTGTTACAAAAAATTGTTATTAAGTTACAAGTTTTTTATGAATAAAGTTACAAAATTGACAAATGTTACAAATTCTCTATCAGAATTGAGAATAGTAAAAGATCCTCTACATTTTAAGTTTGAGCATAAGTATAAATCAACATATAAGAATTGTGACAGCAAAGCAGCTACACAACCTGCTCAAAATTTATATATCAAGCAGATAATATTCACATTTAATTCACAAAAATGCATGTCAATATCCAATATTAAAATACTCTTATACCTTTATGAATAAGACTAGTCTGTTATTACACAAGCATGACAGTAAAGTCAGCAAAAATAATCAAGTGCTTCATTATAGTTAGAACAATTAACTCCCTTTATTTACTAATTATTAAGCATCAGGTCTTTAAGTTAATATAGATCCATACAAAAGAACAAGTCATGCAAATAGATAAATAGACATAGACAAGTACAAGATTATTTATTATCCCTTCATTACTAAAGAATGCACAAGATAAATCCTTTCCATAATTCCTGGACATTCAAGTAGAGATCTTTTTTAGCACTATAGAAAATATGTTCATGGACTTGAAAAAACAAATTTCACACGACAAGTAGAGATCAAAAGATAGTTATATAATTAGATAGAGATATCTATATAGATTAAAGGTGACAAGTAAATATGTTAGAAACTTTAAAGTTTTGAACTTAATATGTTAAACGATTCATTTTATTACATTAATTGACAAGAAATTAATTAGATAGTAACTTACATCAAGTCTATGATCCTATTATTGAGGTTGAGAAGAATCCTGTGAATAACAAAGTAGTCGTCTCAGTTTCAAGGCAGATAAAACAAGTGACAGAATCCAATTAAAGTAGCTGATATAAAAATATAATTTTTTAAAAACTTAATTAAGAATTTCTATGCTATTCAGCATCAATCAAATGATGATGTCCATATTGAGTGGGAAACATAATCCAGTTGGGACATGACATATAAACCAAAAATAAGGAACAAAAGAGCTTGAAATAAAAAGCTGTTTTTGTTGAAGCAATTTTCAACTTTAACTCAATTGAAATGAATCATAATAAATCAGTATCACTGAACTCTTTAGCAAAACTAATTACTACAAGACATGAAAGGAAAAAACACATCAAAAGGCAGCTTCAAACCTTATAAAGGAAAATATATGAATAATGGAAATTGAAAAGCAACTAGACATTTAGCTCTTGCACTTTAATTAGTATTTGCAAGTTCTTTTACGGGAAAAAAAATCATTACTATTTGGTAAAATATATTCAGGGAATTTCTCTTATACTCTGCTTTGTATAAATTAAAAGAGATTCAGTTTAATTTTTTTATCCTTTCAAGATTATATATGTTAATATATATTTGAAGCTAAGTGATTTATTGAATATTCACTTTGTGATGGATTCTATTAGGCAAGAAGAGAAGTTAGGTTGTAATGGCTTCTCCAAACATTAACAACAATAATGCTTTAGAAGGAGAAACAAAACCTAAGATTCAGGAAATATTGATTAACATTCCAGAAACATTTTGAACTATTGGTTTTTGATGAATGTCGCATTTACAAGGTTCCTTCTCATCTATTCAAGTTGAATGAGGAAGCTTACAGACCAAAGTTCATCTCAATAGGCCCTTTTCACAGCAAAGATTCAAAACTGAGACAAGAGAATCAGAAACAAAGGTACTTCCATGCTTTCTATAAGCGACTAAATAACTCACAGGCTTCAACTTTGAAGAGATACAGAACAATATATCTTGAACATGAAAGGAAAACTATAAGAGACTCTTATTCAGAGCTTGTTAATAGAGAAGAGATATCAACAAATTAATAGCGAAGAAGAAGTACCTGCGGAAGCTCGAAGGAGAAATATGGAGGGAGAGAAGGTTGCGTCAAAGAAGTTTGGAACCGAACAGATCTGAAAATGCGTTAACAGAGGAGGTGACTCGATCCAGAAATGTTCTACCACGGCAACGGCGGCAGCAACAACAATGGCAGTGGTGACAGAAACGGTGGCAGCAACAACGGCAGTGGAAACTCCACTGTGGCAGCAATAACCGTATAGAAGAACAGATCTGAAAATGCGTTGATAGAAGAGGTGGCTCGAGAAGCTCTCTACCACAATGGACACGGCATGGTGACGGTGACGGTGACGGTGGCGGAAAGGCAGCAGAAATGACGGCAAAAATGGCGGTGGAAGGGTTTTCTCCCACCTAACTCACTCTCACGTAGTAGCTAACTCAGTCTCATTTTGAAAAATTGGGAAATTAGGTTTTGTTTCAAAACTTAATTTTAATTAATTATTAGTGGAGGTTTTTTAAATTGTCATAAATAAAATGTATTGTGGAGGTTTTTAAAAACCTTCATTAAAATACTCCCACAAACAAATATTAATCTTGTAGTGGAAATTGCAGACATGGTGATAGAGCGGAGTATGGCTCTTTCCTCGTATGTTTCTGTTTTACTATTGTCGTAGTATTCTCTCACCTTTTGTATATTTATCCATATGGCCTTAGAGGATTACTTGAGCAATAAGTTGTATAAACTGTTTTAATTCTAAAACTCTGTATGTCTTTATAAACTAGTCGACTTAAACTCCGTAAGCTGCGGCTAGTTCCCTATGATTATTATACTCTTATATCTATATATATTTTATTTTTTTCTATCTATACCTTCTGTCTCGGCCGTTAGTTTCGTGTGAACTTTTCGCTCTTTTGTAATTCTGTTTTGAGCTTAATCCTTCATTGGGCTTCTAGAATATATTATTTCCTTCTATATATATGATGGGTGAAAATTAGATTCCACACAAACTCACCGGCAAGTATACTGGGTCGCATTA
Organism: Arachis hypogaea; assembly: GCF_003086295.3. Lineage (NCBI taxonomy): Eukaryota > Viridiplantae > Streptophyta > Magnoliopsida > Fabales > Fabaceae > Arachis > Arachis hypogaea. The sequence continues at coordinate 41,791,921 of NC_092037.1, forward strand.
AGTAGTAAAACTCACATGAGTGAGGTTGATCCCACGAGGATTGATGGATCAAGCAACTTTTGTTAGGTGATAAATTTAGTTAAGCTAAGAGTGGTGAATTGAATGATATTGAACTAACAGAATGTAAATTGCAGGAAATAAAAAAATGCAGAATGTAAAGTGCATCAAATGTAAAGGGACTGGGTGCTGGGAAATTAAATAGAACAAAAATAACAGAGAGAAACATTCATTAGGGACTGGAGATATCATAATCCACAATGAATCAAATGGGTCTCAACTCATTTCTCAATCATATGAGTAGATCTATGGCAGATTGAAATTGATTGGATCCCAATTCCTTGACAATCCAATCTCTCTAATCACAATCAATCTTGCCAATTCCTTGATCTAATTGTCATGAGAAGAGGTTAAGTACATGTCTCTCATCCATAAGCTCACTAACTCTTAGGATCTCAATTCCTCCCGAATGGTGTTGATCAAAAGAGTAGTGAAGGATAGAGCCTTAGTTCTAATGCTCATAATTCCCCTTCCGAGGCTCACACAAGCATTCACAGATTTAATCCCCCTTCCGGAGTGAATGAATCATCAATCAAAATAGATGATATCCAATAGCTATTCAATTGAATTGAGAAGAAGAAGAAATTCACTAAATCATATGAATTATAACAGAGCTCCTCCCTCTAATGATTGGGGTTCAATGGATCATAGCTTTAAGAACATTAGCATAAAATATAAATTGCAGGAAAGTAAATCAAGCTCAATAGAAACAGCAATAGAAAAGTGGTAGAAAGAAAAGTTACAGAAGAGAATTGCAGAATTGAAATTGCATAAGCTAAATTTGAATTCAATACTAAAATGTAAAAGTGCAGAAAAATAAAAGTGTTTACAAGAGCCTTCTATTGTACTCCTACTCCTACTCCTACTTTTACTACTACTCCTATTGTATTCCGGCGCTCTCTAACTAACTGTCTTCCCTAATGAAACTGATGCCTTTATATAGGCTTTTCTAAATGATAAATGAAATTGAAATTGAAAACAAATTACAAATAAAATGAAATTCCTATTCTAATTGTTTCTTGTGCCTTTGAGTGGTGTCAATGGGCTCTGCTTGCTTTGAAGTTTTAATGGGCTTGGAATCTGATTAATTGGAGCAGAAATTCACTTCTAGGAAAGTGTAGCATTCATTTGGAGAACGGAGCGTTCGGGCACCCACGCGTATGCGTGCTATACACTTGCACATCCCTTGTGTTTTGGCTCATTGACGCGTACGCATCACCCACGCGTACGCATCCCTTGTAGCATTCATTAAACGAACGCTACCCATGCGTACGCGTCATATACGCGTACGCATGGATTACAAAAATGCCATTTCCACACTGATGCTCCATGCACGCGTTTGCGCAATCCATCACCATTGCCACATCTACGCATACGTGCCATGCACGCGTACGCGTCGATGGTTGAACTTCAAATCCAAACTTCGCACTTTGTCGCAGGCATTCTTTGGTAACGAACGTAGCATTCTTGCTAAATGAATGCTGATCCCCCATCCACGCGTACACGTGACTTTTGTGTACGCGTGGATTGCAAAATTGTCATTTGCGCGTGCACGTCCTGTATGCTTGCGCGTCACTAGAGAGCGTGGCGTTCTATATTTAAATGCAGCGTTACTCTACACTGCCCTTCTTTCTCTCCATTTTTCACCTAAAATCAACCAAATATACAATTAAAGCCTTGGCAAAATCATCAAATCTTGCATCACTCATATTATCAACTAAATCTTGCAAGAAATCTAATGAAAATGCATAAAATCACCAATGTTCGATTGAATCAAGACAAGCATGAAATTCTCACTCAAATCACTTACTTATTGCCTAAAAATGCATGAAAACCAAGTAAAAAATAATGAAAAAGACTTGTAAAACTTACCTAAGATGACTTGTCATCAATATATATATATATATATATATATATATATATATATATAAGCTTTAGGATTGTCGTAACCTCTGATTAACATTTGTTTTACGGCTAGAGATAGGGCTTAGGGTAATTATGGTGTTACATGAATCATATAAGTGCATAATATATCAAACAATGGACATAAAGAATAAAAAAAAATCAAATATTACAATCCTAAAAAGAGAATAATATACACAAGATTGAAAATAGTGGTTATATAATGTAACCACACAATTAAGCTCAAAACTCACATGCTTATGTGTTCTTAGCTCAAATACATGTTCCACAATATTTTTTTTCAAGCAAGTTTCAATCAAAAGTTCCAACTCAAATCAATTAGGATATCAATGCCCTATTAAGAATGTTTTTCTTGGAAAATTTTATTATTTTAACTAAGCTTATTATATATGTGCAAAGAAATGCAATAAACTAAGAAAAATACAATTGAAGCTCTAAAATATATACAAACTAAGAAAAAATAAAATATGAAAATGTTTGGGAATAGAATTTGTCATCCATGATTGCCGATCGGTGACGACCTCCCCACACTTAAAAGTTGCACCGTCTGCGGTGCATTCAATGGTGAGCAAGGGGGTATGGCGACTACGGATTGCCACCTTCAGGTGGTGGATCAATCGGCTGCTTAGTGTGCTTCTTCCCGCTTCCTTTATTGCTTATGATGACTGGTGTGAGTTGAGAATTGCACCGGTTTGAATTTTTTTCCACTTAAAATAATAACTTCCGTTGCAAGTATAGACCAAACCGGCAACCAACTCCCAATCAACAAAAGTTTAGTTTTTCAAATACAAAATATAAACCGAGAGTAATGAAACTTCGGGTCGTTCTCCCTCGGAATGCAATTGAAATGTCACACTTTCAGTTGTGAGGAAAAGGGATTTTGAAACTAAGTAACAAAAAATTAAAGGAACTAAGAAATAAAAGAACTAATAAATGATAAAAAAAGAAACAAGATCAAAATTTGGTGAAAATGCTATGTATGCATAAAAGAGCCTTGACTTGGGAATGAGGATTCAAGGAATTCTATCATCGTCATAACCACAACTATGCAACTATGATGAGTCAATCTCACTTCCTCTACACCTAACATCGAGGAGTAAGTCAAGCAAGCATAATTGACCTTTATCCATAAGTCCTAGCTAACTTACCAAATTAATTGGTAAAAAGCTAGCGTCAATGGAAATAAGAGTCAACTAACTACCTAAGAATTGCCACTAAATGTCAAGCATTATGACTCTAGTATCCTAGGAACTCAAATCCCAAGCCAAGGTGTGAAAATCTACTCAAAATTATCAAGTGGCATTTTCACGAACACCTTGTGGGCATAAAAGCAAAACATGAGAAATTACAAAGGAAAATAGAAAACTATAACCAACTATTTACAATATCAATAATAAACATCCAAACAAGCAACTATAAATCATAAAATACTAAATTCATCAATCAAAGCTTCAAGAAACTAAAATTGGAAATATTAACAAAGTAACTTGAACCATAAGACAATAAAAGTAAAAGTGATGTAATTGAAGAGATATTAAAGGGTACTTACAAAAGAGTTGATCAACCCAAGATGAAAACTTGAAACTATAAAATGCTATAATGAAAATCGAAAATGAAATAAAACCATAAGAGAGCATTCTAACTACACTATTCCTACTCCTAAATTATGTTGTTAAATTGATCTAAGTGAGCTCCCTTTGATATGTGGTGAAATCCCCTTCATATAGCCTTGAAATCCAGCTTCAGCACACTCAAAACTGGTCCAAAAGGACCCCAAAATTGCGAGCCGCGTGCTTTATTAATAAAGTCACGCACAGGGACCTATGCGTACGCACAGATGTATGTGTACACACAATTTGCTGATTTTCACTCGTGCATTTGCACAGAAGGTTGTGCGTACGCACACATGCTGAATTCTTTCTTCATGTGTTCTCCCTTTGTACATGCTTCCTTCCATCTTTGCCTATCTATTATTGTCTCTATGACCTGAAATCACTCAACAAATATATCACGTCATCGCATAGAATAAAAGTGGAATTAAATTTCTCAATTTAAGCACAAAAATGCATGTTTTCACATTGAGGTCCAAATTAGGGAAAAAACACAAAAGTATGCTATTTTAGTTAATAAGTGTGAGTTTATATGATGAATTCCGTCCAATTCAAGCCAAAATTTGTCATCAAATATGGACTCATCGATTCCCCCACACTTAAACAATAGCATGTCCTCATGCTAAACACAAACAAGGAGAATGATCAAAGGGTAACCAACTTATTGAATGCAACTATCTATATGTATGCAAGTATACTATATACTATATATACCTATCTATACTATAGTGTACTATGAATTTGGTGAAACAAACCAACAAATTTCCAAGCAAGTATATGGACATATCGGCTAAGCAAAGATGTAGCTCAATGCAATCACAATCTAGAGAATTGATTTAACTCATGAAAACGAAGCAACTTGCAAGAATACATGACAAGAGAGGTGGAGACATAGAATTGAGTGATCGAACCTTCATTAGGTGTGTATACACTCTCATTGCTTGGTGTTTAGGGTTTAATCACTCAAGTCTCCTCTAATCATGCTTTCAAGGATTTGCTTTTCATCTAACAATCAATAACTATGTGATGCATGAATGCAATTATCATGAAGACTTTAGAAGGTTGTAATGGGGTTGGGGTAAGGGTAAGATGAATATATGGCTAAGTGGACTAAAAGATTGAATGTTTGATTAGCATAACTATCCAACTCAACCTATATCAATCAAATCACGAAAAATGATTCTAACCACCCATTACTTCTTTTCACACACATTCATGCCTTTGTTTCTATTCAAAATACATATACATTTCTTATTCATTTTTTTCTTTTCTTTTGGGGAAACCTTTGTCCCTTTTTTGCTATATTATATTTTTTTCTCTTTTTTTTCTTTTCTACATTAATTTTTTTCTTTGTCTATGACAAATGCATATGGTTAAAGCAAATTAATACATGAATGTGCACCCATTTTTCAAAATTTTTCTCTTTCAATGCATATCTAATATACTTTTTCATTCACTACCAATGTTTTCCAAAGATTTCTCCCACACTTGAATGACACACACACCTTAACCTAAGCTAATCAAGGATGCAATTCAAGGTAAACCATGGTCTTCCACTTAAGGTTGTGATGTGGTGATCTTAAAAATAATGGGGTAAGTAAGGCTCAAAAGGGGTTAACAAAGGTAGATGCAAGGGGTATGGCCATATGGGTTAGTGAGCTTAAATTCAATGATGGCCTTAATTATGCTCAATGCATTCAAAACCCCAATCATCGGAAATAAAGAATCAAGCAAATCTAAGATCATAATCATAGAAGGAGCATAGCACACAATGAACAAAAATAGTGGTTAAAATATATAACCACCCATTAAAGCTCAAAAACTCACAAGGTATTTTGTTCTATCTCTCTTCTATGTTCCACAAAAATCATTCAAGTAAGTTTAAAAATAATTTTCCAAATCAATTCAATAGAACGCCTTAAAAAACAAAATTCTTGAAAATATTTGTTTTTTTTCACCAAAATTATTTCCTATATGTATGTATGTTGTAATGGATGCAATTTTCAAAATTTTCTAGTTTTATTCCTAATTTTTAACATGCAAAAACCAACATGAACAATTAGGACAAAATTGAACTAGGTTCTATACTAATCACATTATCCAATTACAACTTCTATCTATAAACTATATACCATGCAAAAATGCAAAATGCAATAATCGAAGAAACATAATAAAAGATAACAAAAAATGAAGTGCAAAGTGTTCGGAAAAAGAAAATTTACGTAAAAAAGGTGGTGAATCCTCCCCCACACTTAAGTGTTGCACGGTCCTCCGTGCACGAATACAATCCAGTGAAAAGAAGCTTTAAGCACTCCACCTTCTGCTAGCGGATGCGGGGGCTCGGGTTGTAGTAAAATTGCCAAGTCCAATGCATTATTGGCATCTCCATCCTCGGTGTCCTCTTCCTCTACCGGCTCCTTGCCTTTATGTCTCATTTTCAAAAAGAATGATTAAAGTATAATTAGGAATCATAGGGCAAGTAGCACAAAAAGGTAAAGGAGGGAGTGTAACAACCCTAATTTTTGAGTACGTGAGATCTTTTCTGAAGGCACGAATTTCTACGACAGATCAGTAAAGGGAACACCTCTGCTGTATCATCAAGCACCTGAATCCTCATTTTCATTATGTCATCCTTAAGCTAGAACCTCTTCTGAGGCAAGCTTGATAACGCAATCACGAAGAACCTAGTTTTTGAATCGTATCAGTTAGGAGTTTTGATTCTAGTTTTCGTAAATGGTCTCTGTTTGATGAACCAGACTTGATTCATAAGAGAAGAGAGATAATAGTATAATATTATCATTATATTAGTATTAGAAGCTGCTTGAAAGATATTATAAGGTTACCTGGTCTGTTTTAGTTAAAAACAAAAAATCGGTTTAACCGGGTTCACGGTTTACTACTACAGCTTAACATCAGCACTCTCTAAAGACTTTAGCAATGCTAAGGCCTCATCATACATGTTCTATTCTCATATTAAATATGTTACTAGTGTCATTAATGCTAGTAGCTCAGAAAAGAATTTTTAGAGATGTTTTTACAAGTGTTCCGATATATCTAGTTTTATAAATTATACACCTGAGATATTTTAATATTATTTTAATTCACCTCCAAGTCAACCAATCACAACTCACCTTACACCCCCAAGGCACTTCAAGTCTGGTCATTTACTCCCTTTGGCCGAAATTGAAAGGAGAGAAAAGAGAGAAAACTTCATGAACACTTAATCTTCAAAGCTTGATTTCTGCTGAACTAAAACTCCAATCAAAATTACAATCCAACCAAAATGATCCTCTCTTCTTTCCCTACATGATCATATGACTTATCAAGGCTGGAATCAAGGTGAGTTGGCTGCACCATCTCCCTTTTTCTTCGGTTTCAAGGAAACATGCTTAAACATATGTTCTCTTGATGTTCTTCCTAAGGAATCATGCTTAACTTGACTTGAGGGCCAAGAAATGTTAATTTCCTAACGTGCTGAGAGAGATTTGTTCAATTGAGGGCTTGTGGATTTAAAGTTGTTCTTGACGTGATTTAGGAGGAAAAAGTGCTTAAGGACAACCTAAGGACATAACCGAATTCGGAGCAGCAAAACATGGTAGAGTTTGACGAAATTAATCTTGATTGATTGTGTTTGATTGTGTGATTATGATATGATTTGGATATGCTTGAAATTGATGATTTACATGAGGGATTCTTGTTGAAATTTTGGTGAAAATTTAATGAAATTTGATGATATTTAACTTTGAATTTATGTTCTTCATGGCTGCTGGAAAAATGAAACCCCAGGCCCTAAATTGGGTTTCAATATGTGTTAAAATCATGTAGAAAAGATGGATTTTAGTGGATGGGAATTTATTCTGAATTATGGTAAAAATCGGTTGCTGAAAAGATTGAAAAACGGGTGAAAACAGAGAAAGAATATGAAGAATATATGAAAAACACAAAGAACACTTTGAGTGTGATAAAGAATATTGAAGAACACCTTTTAGATCTTAAAAAGGGCAAGGTTGTAATTATTTTGGTATTTGAGGTGTTATTTGGTAATTTCTGAAAGTTAGGGTAGTTAAAGTAGAAATATTAAAAGTTACGGGTGGTAAAAAGTGAATTTAAAAGGCTAAAAGTTAAAGAGGGTAATTTTCGAAAATTTAGTGATAAAATAATAAATAATAATAAAATATTAAATAATAATATTTAATTAAAAATAATATTTTAATAAAAATAATAAAATAATGCGAAAAAGGCAGTTTTCTGTAAAAGCTTTAGAAAGACAACTTTAAGCGCAGAATCTCATAATTACCTTCACAAAACACTTAGGGAGTGGTAATAACATGTTAGTGAAGCAAAGATAAATGAAAGATAAGAAGTTAAAGAAAAGAGTAATCAGATCAGAGTAGAAAGACAAAGAGAAAAGAGTAATCTGATAAAGAGAAATGGTTTGAGTTAAGATGTTGTGAAAGTAAAAGCTATAAAGTTTGTGTAGTATGATTGAACAGAGAAAGAAAGAGGTACTGAATAAGAGTGTGAAAGTGATGATGAATAATGAGAATGATTATGTAAGAATCTGCTGCAGAGAGGCAGTTAGATAGATGGTGGTACGACCATTAAGAGCGCTTCCCTGGGATACTGAGCTATAATGCTATTCTGTAAGTCAGAGGACTCTTACAAAGGTATCGAGAAAACACAACTAGCATATACTCCTGTAAGTCAAAGGACTCTTACAGTGAGAGTGTGTGTGTGCTCCTATAAATTAAAGGACTCTTACAGTGAGTGTGTTGGGCAGATATAAGTTAACTCGCTCCGCTATGCAAGTCAAATAACTCTTCCAGCGGGTTGCTAGTGCTGCCCTGCAAGTCAAAGAACTCTTGCAGTGGTTTGCCTCACAAGTCAAAGGACTCTTGCGAGGGGCATTGCCAGTAGGGAAGCCTTACCTGCTCAGAGGACTCCGGGTAATGTTGGGAGCGGGTATGTAACCGACAAATGAGCTCATTACCTACACTAGGGCTAGACATACATCATACTTGGTTGCGCATTTTCTTTGTTATGATTGTTGTATGAATGTATACTTTCTTTGTTTTCATTCTATTCTCTGTGTCTTTGTTTTATTTTCTTGTATTCTTTTGTTTGTGTTTTGCATTCTGTTTTCTCTATTTTCTCTATTTATCTATTTCTTCTGTTTACTGCTTCTCGGTATTCTGCTATTTATCTGCTAAGCAACACGAAATTAATGAATTTAACTAATAACCCTGGCCCTACTAAGAACTCCCCAGTTCTTACCCCTTCTTTCTCCCTTCCCCCTTCAGATGGAAGTAGGAGTACCCTTCCGTAATCTACTGATGACCGTCTCGCAGAAAGGATTCTGCTCTTGGTAGTCTTTTGAGTCTAGGGAGAATCTCGTTCTCTCTTTATATGTATATACTGTGAAACTAGCCAACGTCTGCACCCCGTTCGTATACGGACTTTAGCCTAAATCCTATGTACGATACTCCTGTTATGTGGCTACTTGATGGAGTACTAGTGGGACGTCATATGGCAATGTAAGATCATACAGAGGAGTTCTACCTTTTGATGACGTTCCACCTGACTTGAATTTTAAAGATTTAGAACATACTTTTTCTCGCTTTAGTAATCTAGAGGGACTAGGTGAGTATAGAGTCTAGATAAGCCTGGGTGCCAGCTTAGGGGCTTCTTGAATCTAGGGGTGTTCTAACTAAAAGTCTATACTCTAATGAAGGCTGAATCACTGAATGTTGTCAACTACTTGTGATGTATGTATGTGTGGTTGTTTATAACTATTTTATCTTCTAATCTTTGTGTATTGATTATGAATGATTCTCTTTATTAACCCAAACGTTTTCAAAAAAAAATTACCTCACAAAATAACTACGCTCTTAACAATGATTCAAGCTCATATAATAAATAATAGATAATAATTAGGAAGACATGTTGGTAACGCTCAGTTTCTGGTATGATCTAGACATACTGAAAATTGGGTCGTTACAATTTGGTATCAGAGCAGTTCGTTCCCAGTAGAGCCTGGGGAGTGGACTGACTATGCCTCGTTGCATACTCTGCTTGTGTGTCTCATGCTATTAAGGTATCTTTAAGATACATTTGGCATGAAAGTCTATGAGCGCTCATTTTTGGAATATTCGTGCTTAACTTGAGATATTAAGACTGATCACCTTAATATTGATTGTTTGGTGCGGATAAGACCTCAATGACTGTGAATAGGCATGGTTTAATCGAGCTCCGAACGATGAATCGATGTGAGCCACATCTATTTTCATAGCTGTTATGATCTCCATGGCTATGACTATGTGAGATTTGGATGTTGTAAGGAACGGATCAATATCTTCATCAGGATGGCTTGATGGAAATAGACCGCTTGAAGAAGAATTCTTGCACGCAGCTGAAATTTTGAGGGCAAAATTTTCTTTTAGGAGGGTAAAATGTAATAATCCTGGTTTTCAAGTACGTAAGATCTTTTCTGAATGCACGGATTTCTCCGGAAGATCAGTAAAGGGAACACCTCTACTGTATCATCAAGCATCTCAATCCTCATTTTCATTATGTCATCCTTAAGCTAGAACCTCTTCTGAGGCAAGCTCGATAACGCAATAACGAAGAACCTAGTTTTTGAACCGTATCGGTTAGAAGTTTTGATTCTAGTTTTCGTAAATGGTCTTTGTTTGATGAACCGGACTCGATTCATAAGAGAAGAGAGATAATAGTATAATAATATCATTATATTAGTATTAGAAGCTGCTTGAAAGATATTATAAGGTTACCTGGTCTATTTTAGTTAAAAATAGGAATTCGGTTTAACTGGGTTCACAGTTTACTGCTACAGCTTAACACCAGCACTCTCTGAAGACTTTAGCAATGCTAAGTGTAACAACCCCGTTTTTCGAGTGCGCAAGATATTTTCTGAAGGCACGGATTTCTCCGAAAGATCAGTAAAGGAAACACCTCTGCTATATCATCAAGCATCTCAATCCTCATTGTCATTATATTATCTTTAACTCAAGACCTTAGTGGAGATAAGCCCAACAACACAATTGTGAAAAACCTAGTTTTTGAACCGTATCGGTTAGGAGTTTTGATTCTAGTTTTCGTAAATAGTCTCAGTTTGACGAATCGGACTCGATTAATAAGATAAGAAAGATAATAGGATAATATTATCATTATATTAGTACTAGAAGCTTCTTGAATGATATTATAAGGTTACTTGGTCTGTTTTAGTTGAAAACGAAAAATCGGTTTAACTGGGTTCACAGTTTACTGGTGCAGCTTAGCACCAGCACTCTCTGATGACTTTAGCAATGCTAAGGCCTCATTATACATGTCTTATTCTCATAATAAATATGTTACTAGTGTCATTTATGCTAGTAGCTCAGAAAATAATTTTTAGAGATGTTTTTACAAGTGTTTCGATACACCTAGTTTTAGCAGTTATACACCAGAGATATTTTAATATTATTTTTATCCATCTCCAAGCCAACCAATCACCACTCACCTTACACCCCCAAAACCTCCAAGGCTGTCTCATTTCTTCATTTTGGACGAAAATAACAAGAGAGAAAAGAGAGAAACTTTCATGAACACTTAATCTTCAAAGCTTGATTTCTTCTGAACTAAAACTCAAATCAAAATTCCAATTTCACCAAAATGATCCTCTCTTCTTCCTCT